>NC_073723.1:100919623-101260873 GCF_023634155.1 Falco peregrinus | reverse complement strand
TGGCATGGCAATATAAGGGGAATTTGTTCCCAGCTAGGCCCTTACCCTGTAATTTTTACATGTCTGCGAACACACTGAATCAGAAAGGCCACAATATTTTAAAGGATGAAAAAGTCTTTTTTGTTGTTGTCGTTGTTAAGAAAATAATATATAGAAAAGATTATTATAGAAAGGATTTCTATAATGATTACCACCACTCTCTTAGAATCTTGCTTTCTTCTTCTTACATGTAAAGATTAAATAATTAGATAAGCCATTAAATTTAAAAGTTGAATTCTCTGAGTTTCTTCTTACACTTGTTCATAAGCAAGGTCTGGACTGCAACTGGAAGGCTGGTGCGCATGCATGCTGTCCCCAGGGCACCCTGGGGTGGAGTGCTACAGATAGATTGATATTAGATACCCTAAACTCCATTTCTAGAGACACTAAACTTTTGAAACCCCAGCCCCAAACAGTGGAGGCATCACTTCATCAGCATTCTGAGAGCATGCTGAGAACTGGAGACACCTACTTGCCCCAGTGCTCCTTGGATCCCCTCCTCTGCCCTCTGGCACAAGTCCAAAGAATAACTTGTTCCAATAAACTATGTTAATTTAGCAAAATCAAGGTTCTTTACACAGATACTCTATTTGAAGTGCCAGAAGCTGACACCAAATTCCTCTCTCATATTTCTTCATACAACCCAGAGCCACGCTACTAAATTTCCAGGGGCTAATTAAGACAGTGATGCCCATCCACACTTCCCAGGGCACAGGGGGACAGAGTTGGCCTCACACTCCATGGCAGAGGTGGTCCAAGTACATAGGACTTGGAAAAAGCCAGCAGCTCCACTTGGGGAAGCACAGAGTATTTCCACTTCATACAGTTAATTTATTTACAGCTAGGCGCTGGTCTACTACAAACCACAGACACCCAAATAAAGAGGGTTGGGTAGGGTGAGTGTGCGTGTGCTCTGGGTTCGTCTTTCAAGGAAAGAAAACAAGGTGCAATATTGGTGTTTCAAAAACCCCCAACGCTAAAAGGACCTGAAAGCAGTGGCTTTGCAAGAACTTTACCCAACAGCACAGCATCTGTCTGTGCTTCAAAAGAACTCCCCAGTCCTTGGCTCGCGGCTGATCTAGCCAGCTTTCCTTCTGGCTGGATGCAGCCTTGGTCTTCCCTTTCTCCCTCTGCAACACCTGTAACTGGTTGGCAATTTTAAGAGCACGGCACAAGGCAGGGGGTTTTGCACAGAGATCTGAAATTTTCTGCAGAATCATCTCCCGCACTCTTCTTCCCCTCTGCTCCACCGCAGCGTACCTGCGGGAGGAAAGGATGGGTATCAGTGGTCTGAGTGCTGGAGATGTATGTTTCGCATCAAAGACTGTAATTTATTTTGGGAGGTAGACCTGTTGTACTCGGAACACATACCCGGTGCCCGTGGCTGACCTGTGGCATCATGTCACCTGATGTCACTGTGAGCTCACACACCTGCTCCAACGGTGCAAAGAGCTGAGGGTTTTCCCTGATTGATGTGTGCAACTGCTTCTCAGGGCTGTGTGGGTGAAGGATGTGGGCTGGCTCCAGCAGCACGCCGACCTGAACTTCCCCCTGACATTGCACAAGGAGGAGACAGACCGAGACTCATACCTGCCCACCCACACAGACAAACCAGCAGATATAAAAACACATGACCTTAAAAACGAGGACATGATCAAAGAGAGAGGAACGTCTCTCCCTTTTTCTTTTTCTTCCCTCTCTCACTAGCACTGCAAATAAGTCATGCATGAAAATAGCCCATAAAAGCAGAGGGCTTGGCTTTACCTCTGGTGAGGCTCTGCTGACTCAAATCAAGTCACACACAAACTCAGTTGGCCTGTTGCCTTCACCATGTTTGCCACCACACTCCTCTTAGCACCCTCCTAGAAAATCCCTCAGAAATTTCTAACTCTCCATTTGTCTATTTAACTCCAAAAGAAAAAGGAAAAAGGGAGGGTGGGTGGAAAAAAAAAAAGATTGCACTTCTGTCTATATAAAAAGTACAAGTTTGGCTTAAGAAAGTATCTGGAAAGTACAGAAGGACCAACTTCTCAAGTCTACAAAAACAACCACTTCTTCCACATACTCTCACCTATCTCCTGAGAGGAAATTCACTGCTCCAAAACCTGATATTCTGCGTGCTCTAATTAAGGAAAAAGGAAATAACTTTCACAGTCTCTTGTGCAAGGGCCAATGAATGTAAGTCAAACACTCACCTAAACCCATGAAAATACTTTGAAAAGAAGTAAAACAAACATTCTGATTTCCCAGATGCATATCCAGTAATGTTTCTGATGTAAAGGGCAGTGGGTAGGAAAAAGAACAAGAACTTAGTGATGTGGGAGGGAGATGCACCTTTATCATCCATCATCCCCAACCCATTTTATGCATTTGTGATGGAGGGATCTCCTCTGAGCTGCTTTAACAGGGCTACCAGGGTGGCACAAAATGGACAGTGCCACATCTTGAAAAGCTGCTCTCTGAGAAGCATTCTGGTTCTCTGGTCACACTTATTTCTGTAGCACCTATTAAGTACTTAGGTAAAGTTAGCAAGAATCAAGGGATATGCAGCCCTTATGTCTTCATCCACCTCCTGAAGTTTCAGGAAGAAAGTATTCCTCCTACAAGCAATTAGGAAACTCCAAGACTTCTTTCACATTGAAAACACTTTCTGTCCATGGTGTATAACATGTTATTCCACCTGCTTCCAACTAGTTTAGTGAAGGTGGTTATTCACCACATCTGTACCAAAGGAGAAAAAAAAAAACGCTAGCCAAAAATAATGTTTACATACACATTTCCAGTTCCACTCGGGTTCATAGTGATCTGCCTGTGTCTGGCCCCTTTGAGCTCAGCTACAGCGCTGAAAGAAGGCAGGTGAGTGCAGCAACCAGTTCTGAGACTAGAGATTGCAATCAAGGGTTGTTCACTAAACAGTTTTTTTCAAATCTAGAGACTGCTAAGAGCACACTTAGTTTTTCACTGCAAATGTACTTAACTTTATTTGAGCCAGCAAAACTGAAAAGGAGACATTTGATGGGACAGGCATGACTACGCTAGAGATAAGACCTGAGCATTGCCACTCTTGATGCAAAGAGATGACCACAAATCCTTGTGCACCTTCTAGCACAGTCAGCTACAGCAACACTAATTGAGATGTAATGGCAAGAATAAGAAATGTAACTTTTCTCATCTATTTTCTTCTACCAGTGTCAGTTAAGCGAAAGACACACCATTCTTTAGATGAGGATGCTATACAAGATCTAGTATCTTCCATCTTGTTTTCCAAAATATGAGGCAACTTCAAAAACAGAAAGAAAATGCTGGCTTCCTTTTCAGGTGTGCTCTATTTGTTGATCATTTGCTGGGAAAGTTCTAAACAATTCAGCTGAAATACATTGATCTGAAAAGACTTTACTGCTACTGGCTACGTTACAGACCAGGACAAAGCAAAGCACCCAAAGCTTTTACAGGTTACCTCTGAGCAATGCCTTCTGAGAAATTATAATACTTTTGCAACTTTATGCATCTTACACTGTTCACAGAAAAAGAGTGGTTACATCTGATGCAAAAATTATGGTGAGAATAAATTGATAATCATATTAACAGGGTTAAAACTCTATTTTCATATAGCATCTTTTTATCCCTAGAACTCAAGGCACCTTGCTTACTATCCCTATTTCCCAAATAAAAGGCCTCAGGAACATTCAGATGAGTTACCTTCATAAGGCTGTACAACATGGCACTGACAGACCCTGGGACACAGCTCAGGCTCTACAGTCCTACCAGATGGTGAGCAAGAAAACTGGATACCTTGCTTTTTTCCTTATTTTAATTTCTACCTGTGCCTCTATGTTTTCGATCTGCCTCATTTAGAATAGCACTGCTTCAAATCCTGGAACACAACTGGTTTTTTTTTCCCTGGAACTGCCCCTGCTTCCTGCAAGACTGAGCAACTACATGTACAAAAACATTCACAACTCCAACTCGTGCAAGAAAGGTCATCTCCCCCTGCCCCCCAAGTACCATTAGAGTGCATATTTGGAAAAACAAGATAAAAATTATTTGAAAACATGAGATACTGGCCTGTCTTTTCCTGGCATGGTACACACGTTACACACTATTGCAGTTCCTCCTATTGGTCAGAGTGTATTGATATTGCTTTGAGTATTAAAAGCCCCCAGTAATGCCATGATCACAGCTACAAAAGTGGCATTTTCTAAACCATTTGTATTTGTTGTGCATCCATTCTCCCTCTCAGAAAGCAGCACCTTACCTCTCACCCTTCTCTGATCTACTAAGTGCAGTCTTAATACCTACTGTAGACAGCAAACAGGCAAAAAAAAATTTCCAAACTACATAGTTAGATGTTTCAGGAAGAAGCAGCGCCCACTCAGTGGCAGATGATATCAGTAGAAATGTCACAGCCATCTTTTTTTTTCCTCCACCTCCGTTTCATCTTGAATACCTGGTGCTGCCAGAACTCCTTTTAACAGAGCCGAGATTTCCCTGCCAGCCACAGCTGTCAAAAACTCACACCAGCGAGTCCCACACAGATGGATGGATGGATGATAAGGCTGTAAGCAATTCAGGGTCCTTCGGCTACCAGCAACTCATCTATTCGCTCCAGAGGTGGCTCCGCAAATGGACAAGTTGCACCTCCCAGCACACCAGCCTGGCCAGCTGCAACCTGGCTGAAGCAAGAAGCTGCATCCCGCACTCTCACCAAAAAGGTCTGTAATCTGCAGCATGAGCTCCAGAACAGGGGCTTTACATTACATTACATATTGTAACATCTCTTTCTTATCCCAGATGGCAACTCCCAGGTTTTGAGACCCTGACAGCTGGCACTACCCAGCACAGGATGGTTAAGTGGATGTAGTAACCGCTCCCTGCCAGTGCCTGCCCATACACAATCTCTTCCTCAGCCAGATGTTTTCCTTCACACACAAAAAAAATGTCATCAAGTGTGAGAGGAGCCAACACTGCGGTGTTTTGCCTTGTGGCTAAAAGCAGAAGGGTTTTCTGTAGTCGGGAATTCAAGCCAAGGGGTCTGGGAAGCAGGAGATCTTTTAAAGCTCCTCTGCCTGTAGAGTTGGCTGAACTTCACTTTTTGAGATTAAATACAAAGGCAGTCTCCCCATCAATTCCTCTACTACAAAAACATCAACCAACTCAAGCTCCTGCTGAACTGCAATACCTAGTAGGCTGGAAGCACTCCTCTGACGTTTCATTGTGCATTTTCTGACAATTGACACAGGAAACCAGTTATGAGCTTTTTGAGACTCAGAAATAAATACCAGTTATTCAGACATGAATCTGCAAATACTGGTAGCAGCACAATAAACACCATGTAATTTGTCTTGCTAAACAAAAGCCAAACTGAATGGATGAAATAATTATTGTAAATCAAGCACATAGTCAGATTCCAGCTCATCTTCCTGTTCGTGTCTCCACACACTCAACACAGAAATCATCTAATCTCTTAAGTAAACAAACACATAAAGGCATCAACTAAATTAGAAGCTCCATGGTGTTGACATATTATGATCTCATCACTCTTTCTTCTTTGGAAGCACTTCCTTGCCAAACTGAGTTTAATTCACCTGAAAACCTTAAGCAGAGAGTGCCTTAAACTAACAGGAGGCAAGTTGCTCAGTCACGACTACGCTGCTCTTTTGGTCTGGTTTTAATTTGACTGAAAGCAATTTATTAATTTGATTTGAAGCAAACACAAACCTGGTAAAAGCAGATGCAACAGTTCTAAATGGGATATGATTCAAAACCAGCAAATGTAAATGCATTTTAAAGAAAAAACACTCTCCTGTCTTTGGTTAAATGAAGAGTTAATGTTACAACCATAAACTGTCACCTTTTTTTTTCTTTTTTTTTTTCCCCCCCAAAAAGCAAAACCTCGCAATTAACCTTCGGGCAAATCATCAACCTCCACAGTGCTCAGTATTCAGTCTCTGAGACATTTATGGCAAAAAACAGCCCTGTGAGGCCCCACGATGCAGAAACACCCAAACGCAGGTGTGTCTATGGATATTTGTCTATTTTCTTTCAACATTTCCACCCTGTGGCTGCTTATCTAGACCGCCCTCTCCTTTCCACATTAATCTCTGTTTACTCTTCTGTTTGGCAGCGAGAGAGAGAAGAACACTCACACACTTGTGTTTACAGTCCTCCGGACCACTCCTAGTAGCTGTGCTTTGACTCAACAAATTTCAGGAAAGTCAGAAGCAATGTGCAACTTCCCGGCCATGCTGCTTTGGAAGGAAATGAGCTGTGCTCCGTAGGGAAAAGGAAATTGCTTTGGAAGTCTAGACCGAACCCTTCCTTTTCCATCACTCCTCCCGTTTCCCCCTTGAACATATTTAAGGCGAAACAAAAGGAAGGTGGAGAATGAAAAGGAATCATTGGGCAGTTTTCCTCTCGGTGTGTAATAAAAACATGGTTGGATGTGGATTTAAACAGCAGCGAGACATCAGCTAGAGGAAAGGGAGGAGAGGCACAGGACTAGAGCAAGTGCCTGAAAGGTGAGGATGTTGGCAGCAGCTGGTGTAGCAAAATGTGAGTCAGGAACACGGTGAAAGGCAACATAGTGCGGGCAGCCCCTCTGACCCTCCTGTCAGGCTGGATTTGTCTTTAAAATGCAGCAAGTAATGCAGCTGTGCAGCTAGCTGCCTAAAGCAGTGCCAGTAAAAGGGAAAATCGTGCGAGGTATTTAGTAAACTTGCTCTGTTTTGGGATAACCCCCAAACTGAAGACACAGTACAAAAAGCAGCTGTGAAATCAGATCAGAACAGCAGAGAAGCTTGAAACAAATGAACTCAAGCAAATTTTAAAAGAAAGCTACAGAGACCCTATGAACCAAGGCAGCTTGGTACCGCTTGATTCAGCTGGGGATCAGGTAATACAAGAGCCAGCTAAAAGGCTTCCCAATTCAAGGAGCAAAACCAAGGGAACGAATGTAGAAGTTGCTGGGTATTGAGAAAGAATGACCAAAGGGGTTGGGGGAAAGTCAAACAATAGATTTTGAAACATTAAAGATCATGTCAGAGCAATGTTTAAATCAAATTGACAGGGCCACCACCAAGGAAGCAGTAAGCAAGAAAGTACATGGGCACATGGGCATTTAAATGGAACTGCAGAATGGCCAAGCACCAAGTGCCACTAACTCACTCTATTTCCTACATAAATGAAAGGATATATTTTGTTTGCATTTGTTTTTTATAAGGAACAACAAAAGAGGAAAGTGTGTGAAACCAATCCATCGTAAACTGATTGCTTTATGTGCACCTCAGGAACTTTGCACATTCCAAGTACTCTTAATTCCTCTCGCAGCAAGAGAGTCACTGCAGCTTATATGACCTTCCCCCCCCCCCCCCCCCCCCCCAGGAAAAGGAAACCAGTTACATCAAGACAGCAGCTGGACTGCGAGATCACAACTCTCTACTGCTCAGGGGTAGAGCTTGGGCTGTGCCCTTGGTCAGCCTTCTCACAGCGATGCAAACCAATACAGCAGCGCTCCTGGCACCTTCTGTCCCTCTCCATAAGAAAAAAAATGAAAAGGGAATACTCTGAACCACCCTTTAGCCCCTGCTGGCACATGTCTCCGCATGGAGCAGGGGAGAGGAAAGGGAAGAAGCGATCGGACAAGGCATCAGCCAAGGGCTCACGGGGAGGAGCACTGCGAACTCCTGCTGGAGTCACACCGCTCGTATCCTGAGCTTATATTGGACTACAGCGTGTGCCAGAGCTCAACATCGGGTTTATTAGTTGTCTTACTTTCCAGGCAAAAAGAGAGAAAAAAAAAAAGGAAAAAGAAAAAAGGAGAAGAGGGTTTGGTTTTCTTTCTAACCAAGTGCAGGAAAGAAGTTTTATTCCTTAAGGAAAATTCTCAGGAGTGGGAATGAATATAAGGACTTTACTTCTGAATCATCCTGTTAATGACCTAAATCCCACAGCATATGGGGTTCATATAATGTTGTCAGCTAGGAAACTTATTTTTAAATAATTTATTTTTATTTTACAAAAGAAAAAGGGGGGTGGGGGGAGCGGGGGGAAGCGGTTTAGAGCTCCTCCCTTTCTAAATCACAGTTGGACCCAGAAAGACCAGTTTTGTTTTTAAACAAAGTTAGCAAATTGCCCTTAAGCTGGCCAATTCCAGTAATCAGCATCAGAGTAATGACAGTCACTCAGCCGGTTTCCCCTTTGCCAGACCAAAAATAACCATTCAGCTAAATTCTTCCCAAAAATGTTTATTTCGGCCAAAGGGCATGCAGTTAGGTTGCAGGCATATCTTTCTTCCACTTGGAAAATGTACACCTCAATACCTAACATCATTTCAACATCCCTCTGTTTATTCAGAGGTACCATTAGACCTATTATAGGTCTATATATCTTCAAAATAACCACAAGCATCTCCTCCCTTTCTTGTTAGGCACAGCAGCAAAGGAAGGAATTTTATCAGCTGCTGCCGTTCAGTTACAGCCCTTGTGCAGTTTACCGCACGCTTGTAATGCACCACAGGAAAAACATCTATTTCTCAACAATCATGAGAACTTTCTGCTGATTATAGGCACTAATAAATCAATATAAAAGCACCATTTGTATTTATTTGAGCCACTTTCATCCACCTAAAAAGCACAAAATCATCAAAATCACAATAAACTTTCCAGGTGTTAAGTCAAAACCACTCCTAATTAACCAACCTGGAAATGCCAAGTGGTAGCTGCACCATTACACAGTGTATTTATGGCACAGAGAGCCTGAAGCACAGAAGGACCACAAAGCTGGTTCGATGCAGCCCATCCCAGGCATCCCAGTACCAGGACACCGAGGATGCTGCTGAGAGCAGGGACTATGCAGCAATGTTTGCCTTGGCAGCCAGTAAAGAGCGTTCCATTTGCACCTCCAGGCAGAATAAAGGCATTCCCTATAAGAAATTTGAACGATAATAATTTAGAACAAAAGTAATAATAATAGAATAAAAATAATTTAATAACAACAACAAAATACACTAGAAACCTGTATTTCACACCGCTATAGCCACTCATGCCCCATCCCAGTCTCTCCAGTTTTGGAGAACAGGAAAGCCACACTTAACACCTCCATTTCATCCCAGCCAGCATGAAACAGCTTTTTTCCCAGAGACTGGAAAGGACACTGGTGCCAAGGCTGGGGGCAGGCGAATAACATGGAGTTCACAGGTATAAAATAACTGTTTCATAACTTGTGAAAAAAATTATCTCAGTGAGTCTACTGGAACCAAAACGTTAACTAAAAGGAGCAGACGAAAACAATTTTTCAGCCCGTGGTCACTCAGCATGAGATAGTGGAAGGAAATGACGGTGAATCATCTCAACATGGGATGGAACAAAATCTGAAGGAGCACTGGAGGCAAAACCCAAGAGATAAAAGCTAGGGTAAGCTACTGCTGAATCCTGATGAAGTCACAGCCGAAGGGAATTTATCTTTAATCCCCTTGACTCTGAAACAGAACACATTTCTTGAATTACACAGTTTTACGTTTGCTTTAAAAATGTAATAGAAGATTAAATATTTTCAGTTGTTACCATTCCTATTCTAAAAATGGAGAACGTGGCCATGCAATTTTAATACAAATGAGTCAATATTGTAGTTGTTGTGGCATCTATATAATTGTGTTTGTGTAGGCACATATGTCCGTGTGCACACGTAGTATAAGCCCATTCATTATATTTACACACAAACTATATAAGGTTTGTTTCAGACCAAAGAAAGGGCTTGTGCTTCCACAAATATTTTTCTCCATTAGTTCGTCTAATAAAAGGCATTTCCTCTCTGATTCTTGTAGTGTGACACACTACTTACGCTCTAGTAGTATTTACATACAGACAGCACACACTTATTCCCCCCTTCCTTTTTTTTAGTTTGACTTACATCAATGGACTGAAAATAATTACACCCTACCAGCTAATAAAAATAAAGTACTCACACATCAGAAAAATATTCAGTAAGGTGTACGTCTTACTAATACACATGTATTGCTAGGCAGTACTACTTAATATATATATATAATATTTTTTTCCTGAAAACAAAAGGGTACAATTTACATTTTGTACATAAGTAAAGGATAAAACCTTCACACCGCAAGTCTTTACAGCCCCATAATTTACACTCTGGTGTCATAAACCAGCAGTAAAATATTTTAGAGATAGCCATAAAACTGTGATCCAAGTCCAATCTTTTCCAAAGCTCTGCTTCAACTCGGCTCTGAGGGTCTGAGCAGGATTACTTATATTTGATCAGTAGCAAAGTTCGCATGTGGTCCCAACTTTTCCAAAGTTTGCCCATTTTCTGATGCAGCCTCCCAGCTCAGGCTCACCTCTGTGTCTGGGAAGGGCTGGACATTTTGCTGTGAATGCTTTCATCTAAAGAGGCTTGCATCATCAAACCCAAAATGCTTTATCTGAAATACATGGAAATTTCAGGTAAGCAAAGGAAGGCGGGGCTCTCTCTGAACTTTCATGGGGATTTCTGGTGGGCTGTGATGGGTGTGGGTTTTGGGGGCTGCCCACATCTTGATTTTGCCCCTGCTCCTGGGATTTCATTGCTTCCAGAACCTGCACCTCTGGGCCTCAAGCATTACACCAACTAAACCCCAAATTTCCCCAACGTATCCAAAACATGGCAAACTGTGAAGCCTCAGAGCCTTACCCCGGTACAGATCCAGTGAATCCAAGAGTGGAAACTGCAGACAGACCCCTGGCATCAGACTTCTGCCTTACCATCTGGGCTGCCAGAGGCCACCATCCCCAGTCCCAGAGGTCCCCGGTGCCAGCCCCATGGGGACAGGTGACTTCCCAGTGCCTTGACCGGAGGTACTTTGCCCACCTTGCAAGCTGTGCTTGAATTCCAGCTATGTCTAGGTTGTCCCTGCACAGGGAATGTGTTCGTTTTGGCTATCTGGTTTTAAGTTTCAGGTCCAAATAATATATTAAAACCAAAATACCACTCCAGCCCAATTCAGACTGGAAACAAAAGTTGAAAACATACATGCAAGGTGTCACACACACCAGAAAACTTATTTCTACTTTTTCTCTACCAGAACAAAGTAAGAGGAAGAATGAAACAGTCCACGCTCATAGCATGCCTCATCAATTAATCACTTACAAAAAACTTCATTTAAAAATTGTTTGGAGCTACACTCACCGCAGTCAGCTGGAGCTTTGCACTGTATCAATGGGAACAGATCAGACACTGTAGAAGACGGAGCAGTGAGCTATGACAATTCAACGTACTATTACCAAAAACGCTAAGTTTAGATCTCCTAGTAAGGGGTTTAGATTGAACCCACAAGCCACACAGTGGTTCCCTTCATAAATAACTCGCAATCAGTGAGAGAACAGTTCATATACTGCTGTTAACCCCCGAAACAGAGCAAAGACATTTTCCTGATAAATACTGTAATGATTTATCGATCGGGTATCAAAATAAGTGGATGTTATACACCAGAAAGTAAGCGTAGGGAAGTGGTGCATGTTGTTACATAGTAAAAAAACTGGATTTTAGTTCTCCTGGTAATCACTTCTTTACTTGACCACAGGAAGCAGGCTACAAAATACCACCTTTTTAAAGTAAGAAACATTACAGTCAGGAGGCGTGTAACAGCTCAATCGCTCTTACTGCTTCTTTTCACAAAGAATGGATTCATTTTACCAGATTTTTTTTTTAACTCTTTCCAGAAAACTAGGCTTGCATGATTTCTTTTAATTTATTTATTTATTTTAAGGTTACAACAATGTAAACAGTCTGCTAGAACTTCTTTGACTAGAGAAGCAACAGTGATGCCCAGGAAATGGGTTTTAGGCAGCTTTCCTGCATGCTGTGCAGTCATGTGGGTGGGGTTTGTTGTTCAGTTGCAGGTTATACTCAGCTTGAAAATCAGCAAAGTCATTATTTCAGGATTTTCAAGATTCCTGGAAACCTCTAAGAACTGTACGTAACATGTCAGGCCCTGATTTGGGAACGCACTTACCTGTTTAACCTCAAGCACAAGACCTCACATCTTTATAACACAAAACTTTAATCAAGCGTTTAACTTTGAACATGTATTGAAGTGCTTTGCTGAATCAGGAAGGATCTGGACCTTTTTAAAGAGCAGCATCGTTAATTGACTGCAAAGATGTTACATCCTGCACTGAGGCTCCTAATGAGCCATGGCTGCTGGCAGGCAGCTCGGGGAGCACGCAGCAGCAGCTGCAATTCTGCAGCCAGGCCCGTGGACCCCACGTTCCTCACAGGGTACCCCCACCCCTCCCCAACACTGCAGTACAGGTCATTGCTTGTTCCAAACCTACCGGTTCCTGTGCATACCTGGCTGCTAGTCACCACAAATTTAAAAAAAAAAAACAAAAAAACAAAAAAAAAAAAAACAAAAAAAAACAACCCCCCCCCCCCCCCCCAAAAAACAACAAAACAACCAACCTCTCCATTTTAGAGTCACCTATAAACTAATACTGAAGTGATTTACTTAAATGTTAAGTTTTACGGTGGAAGAATATACAAGGCAATAAAATGCCTTTTACAGCTGGTTAAGCACTGAAACAAAACTGGAACATTTGCTAACTGCAGAGGGGTTGCTGGTGAGCTATTCTAATGCAGTGAGCATTCATATAATGAAAGGAGATAAAAAAATTCATACGTCATCATTTCCTTCATGTCGTTTCATCTTTCAGCGCCACATGGAGCTGCAGCCGCCACTCACCTCAGACCTTCTGCAGAAGCCGATAGCAAGGACGTGTGGTCTGGGGACAACTGAACAAAGACAGGTTTTGAAAAGTGTAGATCTGTTCGAGGCCGAGTAAGTAAATAATTGATCAAAGCCACATCCTTAGTGGAAGAGGAATGCTATGATTAAGAAAAACATTTCCAAAACAGTGGCCTGAGTATCTTCAGCAGCTTAACTGAGAACCTGAAGAGATCACGCTCAGCCATGATGCAGGCATGTGCAAATCATCTGACTTCAAAGAACTTAAACACACTACATGGGCTCTGAATTCATCCTAAGTGCTCAATTACCCATTCTGTGCAAGTAAATATTACTGTGAAACTTTACAGATGTTATTTGGAGAAGCTCAACATTCTGCTTAAGAAAAGACAGCTTTGATGGTGGCAATAGAGACTTTGGTGGTGTTTGTCAAGGGAACGTTTGCTATTTCTAGGCTGTGGCAGAGTGAAATTCTTCTCTTGTCATAGACTACTGTATTACAGTGCCTTAAAGTAAAAGGATCTCAAAATAATATGAGTCCTTTGGGTTATTCCAGCTTAAAATCAAGCTACTCACACCCCTCTTCTTGAATAAAACCAAAAATAGAGAAATATAAGAAAATCTCCATATGATTTTAACTGCAGCAAAATCAATTTAACTTAATTATTCCTACACGTCTTCCCCAAAACTCATCATACAACTTCCTCAGGTCAGATTTTTACTGCATGCACTCTCTGCGCTCTCTCCATACACTGCATTTTGCTTTTGTACGACATCAAACAAAATGGGCCCCCACCTTCAGCTGGAACTTTTATATAGCATTGCTATACAAATGAAAGAAAATATTTTAACAGTTTAAGCTGGTTATTGTTTCTGGTGCTCCAGCTAACATTCCTGCTTACTTTGGATGGGTAATTGGTCTATAGTCTCTGATTACAAATTCTTACACAACTTAGATAAAATGCAAGGGATAGTTGTTTGTTTTTTTTTTTTTAAAGAAAAAAAAATTTGGGGCGCGTACTGTGTGAAAACACTTTTCCAAACTGTTCTAAAAACCATGGGTCAAATTCTGGAGTTGCTGTTATTCATAATTTTTAACATACTTCTGATGCACAAAGTTAGCTTCATTCTTTACAGCTGTAGATGAGTCACACTTCAGCACAAACTGTACATTTTAATATTTAATGCTCTGTGTTACCTTAATTGTGACATCTTGAATAAGGTTATCGGTGTTTAGAATAATATTTTTTTTGTTTGAAAAACACTTTAGAAATTCACAACTAATGGGACACATCCAATGACTATTGTATTTGACATGATTTTCTTTTGTCCTTGTTGAAGATGGAGTTACTTCGGGTACGCTGGCAGAACCTCTTAAGTAACATGTGACAAGGTGGCACATGTTCTCTCAGTGTCACCTTATTCAAAACAGTAAATCGTTTCTTGTTCTTCTCAATGATTTGCAGCAGTATTTTACACTACAGAAGAGCGGTGTCCTGTAAATGACATCTGAAGGATGGAAAGAGTGTCAGCTCTTCTATCACCACAATATTTGGTTTCCTGCTCACACAGTCAAACAAATTTTGAGAGACTGAATTTAGACCAAGCCTGAGTACTTGTGGCTTTCTTAGCCCACAACCAACTTCCCAGACTTTCAGTTTGCGAAAGTCATCGGAACATTAATAATTATTCTCCTTTGAACCACAGATACTCCTTTCCCATTTATTTGTCTTCCTGTAAACACATTTTTTGCTTCAGCGCAAAGCAGTTGCATCCTACACATCTAAGCAGCATGACCACAGTACTTCAAAACACCTTTAATCAAAACTATAGTGTCCAAACTATTTCTATATGCAGCTACCACAAGCATGTACCCACAGAAGCTTCTTTGCCTTTTTAAGTTGCAGTGGCAAAGCCAGCATTTCTCACACATCCCTTTCTACTTAGCAATGAATAAATTCAACCTTCAAAAATGCCTAATGCCTTAGACTTAGAAACAACAGACACAGGTGAGGGATGATAGAAGTAGCCCATTCTGGCATGACAGTGTTTAGATCATGTCCCCATTTAAACAGGATCCCCAGGTTTAATCTGCTCCCACCACCACCACCTTCCTCTGCCCAGGAGGATCCAAAGCTGGGGTCACATGTGCAATTTCCAGCAAGTTTAAAAGCATCTGCTCTTTTTTGCATTTGCTCGATTTAGGCTACAGATAGATTCTTCCCACCTTGATGCTTTGCCTGTCCTTCTCCACTCACCTCCTTTCTTACAGGTTGTTTTTCCCTCACTGAGCCTCCGGTGGGGTTTGGGCGCAGGACTGCAGACACACGCTGGTGTAAACACAGCAGTACTTGGGGGTGGAGGGAGTGTCACAAAGAGATGATTGTAAAGATACCAGTACTTCAAGCAAGACTTTTTTTGTCATTATCGTCGTGTCCTGCCACCCCCCCCCCCAGCCTTTTCCCCCTCTACAGTAGACCCTGTAAAACAAGTGTCCCCTTTCTCCCTCACCCAGTCTGTTCCTGTGCTGCTCTCACTCTTGACATTACTGCAAGTCGCATGACTCGAAGAGGCAGTTCCCAAAGAGAAATGCTCAAGTGAGAATGTCATGACCAGTTGACCACAAATGCTACCATTATTCATCGTTAGGCTGAATTATTCCTGCCCACCACAGATCACATCATTATGCAAAGGCATGAGCTAAGAATATGGGGAAAGACTGGCAAAAGGTCTCTTTGAGAAGCATGCCAAATTTCACCAATTCATTTCACAAACAAAGCATCTCTATCAAGGTAATCTTTACATATTCCAAGAACTTTAATGCTAAAGGGAATCCAGGTGTTTATTTCTGAGCTTCAGTGCACACATTTCCCTGGCTTACATTTTCAAAAGAGGGGACTAGATATTACAACAGCAGCAGCATGAAAAAAGAGATTCAGCTCTGTTTTTTCCATAGCTTCATTCACCACTGCGGTCATTCCTCTTGGCACTGACATTTTAAAAGCTGCAGGAAAAGATCAGAAATGAGGTTGACTTTCAGATTATTTTTTTTTCCCCAACTTGAATGTTGTCAGCCTCATGTTTAGAGGGAACATTTAAGCTTTGTCATTCCATTTCTTTTTTCTAGGACCTCTATAGGGAAGTTAGTTTATAATTCAGAAAAAAAATATACACTAACAAAATACATGAAGGAAAACCTCCCTTAAGGGAAGACTTCTTTTCAATTAGAGAGGAGACTAATCAAAAGAGCAAATGACAGCAACTCATTCTCAGGGCACCACCAGATGAAGACCCATTTAACAATTATACACGTGTGTGACAAGAAGCCACGTGTGGCTTGAATATGCTGGAGCTGTACCCACACGGTATTGCAGCTTAGTGATTCCATGGCAATGATCTCACCCTGCTGCCTGGGAGGGGGGAGCAGATAATTGTGGTCAGCTTTGGCACATGCACATGATCAGGAATCTTGCAGAACTTCCATCACCCTAGTATTACCATTCCTGACACAACCGAGGGCAAGAAGAGATGCAAACGGGTACAGCAAGGTGCAAAGGGGCTGCAGCTCAAAATGTGCCTGTGCTGCACCCATAGGAGCGGCATCAGAGGATGCTGAGATAAGGGAGTTACATGCACCCGGTTTCTCATAAAAGCACAGGATTTGTAATGAAGCCGCTAGGGATCCCAGTTGTGAGCATGACCCCAAGAACCTTGCACCTGACTTCAAACCAACCAAGCCTCCTGAAAATAAGTTTGCTTTGCGGAGGAACAGCACAAGCTTCGTTTCTCCCATTTCTACCTCCACAGCCTGTGTGTCCTCGCCATGCTCCCTGCGGGATGAGGCATGGAGCAGGGTTGCTGCAGGGAAACGCAGCAGGGAGGCAGCAGCAGCAGCCACGGTGCAGCTCCAGAACCAGCTCAGGGCTTTACCTGGTGCTGGCACTCAGTTTCCCCTTCGCAAATTGTTTAACAACTGCCCGACTACAGCCAGCTCTGCTCAATGGCCAAGCCTAAGTGTGCTTTTGCACATTTAGGCAGGGCAGATCCCAAATTTGAAAGTATTTTTATGTAACAAAAGGTATCTTAAATCGACAGCACTTGGAGATTAAGTGCATATAGTTACAGATGAATACAAACTCCTGAAGAAATGGCTTAATGCTTAAAATATTTTGAGACTATGGCACACTGTCCACAGGCCCCACAGGTTGTTTGGAAAGCAGGAGGAGAAACAAACGTGTAGCAAAGATTTTGATAATATGTCCATCCTATCTACACCAGCTAGCTTGGTTTGATTCAGCAACCTCAGGAAAGACAGCAGGGTTATCAAGAGGGAAAAGCACCTTTAAAGCTGCCCTGATTTGGTGCATTACCTGCGGTTTGTACCATGCTCAGATTTCTAGTCCTTTAGCCATGCTAACCTTTTGCCAGCTAAACACACTCAGCAGCATCCACCACAACGAAACCAACTGTCCTTACAGCGGCTGTAAATGGGATTTGCCTCCTTCACCCGAAGGCAGTGTGGGGGGGCCGGGAGGCGCTCAGGGCTGTGCTGCATCCCCAGCACACACAGAGGGCTCTGGGAGGTGGCAGAGGGGAGCAGGGGGGTGGGAAAGCAGTAGCTGCTCTCCCAAACCCAGGCACAGAAGATGTGAACCATTGTGCACACCATGAAGGCAGGCTGCCTACACAGCAGAGTAGCTTTTAGCTACTGTTTTAGCAGAGTGAAAGGCCACACTTAGTAGGTTGCCTGAAGGCCACCTGCAGGTCTAACAAATAAGGGACTTAGGGAGAGGTGGAAGAAGTTGCTTATGCCAAAGGAAAGGAAAAATGTGTTCTGGAGCAAAACCAACCCACCCTCTCTTCTCCAGTCCCATTTTCCTTTTGCCCTCCTGTTCAGCTGCAAAGAGAAAGCCTCACATTCAGTGATCCTGCTACAACATTCCTGGCAGGAAGGGAAGGACAAATATAGCGGAATTCCATTTACCCCAAACATTGGCTTTTGGTTTATTTCATTTCTTTCTAACTTGATTTTTTTTTAAAAGCTTTGAATTTTTCCTCATTTTTTTTTTAAATATATGTTGCAGGAAAAACTACAGAAGTCATGTCCTAGTTTAATCCCCATGTCAAAGCTCCCCACCCCGTGCTTCACGCCCTGCTCCTTCGGTGCGCGCCTCGCTTACGCAGAGCTGCTCCGTACAGCCCTGCTGGGACCCAGGGAGAGGGAATAAGGAGCGACCCAAGCACCTCCCATTAATACTGCAGTGATTATTCATTTCCACAGTTCTTCCAAGACCAAAAAAGCAAAGTTGTCAAACTACAGCAAAACAGTAATGTTTGGGAAGCAAGGCAAAATGGTCAGATTTTCACACTTTATTGGCCATTTCGACTCCTGGTGCGATTTGTTCCCTCCTCCCGCAAACCTCTGTCCCTCGCCCCACCACCTCCCTTAGCAGGGCTTGCAAAATAGCCGAGGGCAGCACAGGGCAGATGCCAGCGCCTGACCTCTATCCATCCGTAGCCAGGCGCCATGTGTGAATGAGGTTTGGTGCTGGTTTCCATGGCAATGCAACCACACCGTAAAGTGTACGCCTCGCACAGAGGGGGTGTTGCAGAGGTACATGAAACAATAGAGCTAAGCTTAGGACGTATAGCTAAGCGTAAGATGCATAAGGGGTTAACATCGCCACGTAAAGGCAGAGCCTTTCTCTTAATGTTTTCCCATGACTATCTCTTCTTTTTTTTCCCCCTGCAGCAATCTGTCCTTTCTAAGCAAGCATTGAAGAGTGCCAGTTTCAACAGCTCATACATATATGTGGGTGTGTAGAGTATATAGCTATATAGAGGATATAGGATGCATGGAGTATATCTACACCCGCAGGTACATACATGCAGAGAGCAGAGACCACGCCATCTATGTATGTTTGAACCATATTTCCAGTGACCCCTCTTTACCCTCTTATGTCTGAGAGAGTTTCTTAAGGGCTTTCCTCAGAACCACAAAGCCAAAGCTTTAATTCCTGACCTATTTCCAAAGCTCAGCGAAAGCCAGCACAGATGTATGTTCACCACAGAAACATCCTGTGATTTTGTAAAGCAATTTAAAAAAAAAAATCTGAACTTGCACAGCTAAGCGCTCTGAAAGCTTTTGGATCAAAAAAGTCATTAGAAAAAAATAGTTATTGTTTGGTTTAATATTCTCTTTTTAAAAAGAAAGTGTGTTTTGCTAAATGAAAGCATTTAATGGTTTGAACAAAAATCTAAGGGCTTTGAACCTCCAGCATGGGTGTAGCATCTGATGGCTAATAACTTCCTAAGCTCATGGAGGGGCATAAACCACACATTGCACAGGACACCCCTCAGCCCCCCCACCTTCCTGCCTCACTCCTGCCGAGAGCTAACCGTGCTTCTCCAACAGGTGAGAAGGCACGGCCGCTCTCAACAGGGCTTGAGACGTCCCTTGGAGACGAGACCAGGTTTCTAAATTTAGGGCATGCAGTATTTTCCGCGAAAGCTGTCAATCCTGTACACAGCAAGTTGATGTTCTTCAAGAAGCATTTTTTGGGCTGGCCTTCACAGACCCTCTCAGGCTCAGCAGAGACTTGGTACATTTTCTTGAGTCATAAAAAAAAATCACCTGTCTTGTCAACGTTGGATCATAAAGACCCTTTGCCAGAGCTGAATATCTTACTCAATGCTGCAACGAACAAACATACTTTTCAGGGCTTTTTAGCACTCTCATATAACTGTCTTCCACAAATGCCAGACATCAAAGACTAATGTTGCCTGACAAGCCATAATTGACACAATGACAACCAAGTATCTCATATCATCATATAATCTTTTTTTAAGCACTGTGGCAACCTTTCCTGCTATCCACACTTCCTTTAAACATTTCACTTTAAACACAATGAAATGAACTTTGAAATTGGCAGTTTAGTATAATGAAGCATTTGCAAGAGCTGTAATGTCTTTTTCTCATTTTTCTCCTAATCGGCACCCATAATTTGCACTTAATTCAGATTATCAACGTACTACTATTTTAAAGAGGAGAAAATTGCATCATTTGCTTGTAAAAGAAAAGATTAAAAACACTGCTTAAAACATAGCAGGTAAAATATGAATGCTCAGAATACGATAATCCTATTAATAATAATAAACCTGAGGTGAGAAAGTGGACATGAATGTATGGAACGTTTCCAAAAACCTTCCTCTCTTCCTTTCACACACTGTATGGAAGAGCATGCCAAACCCCAAAGAAACATTCCCACTTGGGGAGGGGGGGGAGTAAACCACATGCTTTCCATAAATAGCGCTCTCCTCCCTTAAATAAACCTTGCGTGCTCAGCCTGTGACTATGTTACAGTTTAAATATTTTGCTAACCTTACACTATATTCTCAGGAAAGCAAAAAGCAACTCTGAAAAACATCTGCCCCCAAAACAAGTTATAGGTGGGTGTGCTTGAAAGGCGGCTTTTCATCTGTTTAGAAAAAGGGGTGCCCTCGCTAGGAATGCAGCCCGATTCATCCTAGGTCATCTGGAAAGGCTGGGCTCAAAGGTCCCATGCTTTATCCACAGCTAAGAAACTGCCCGGCTACGCTGCCTTACAATGAGGCTGGCTTACCCCTGCGAGAGGGAAAGAAAGAGAATAGCATCAAAAGAAACACTCTTACTGGGGTTTTTAAATGAGAAATCATCTCAGCAAGCCACTGTCTGAGGAAAGGGGAGGAGGTTGCTTTGCATAGATTATAATATTTAATGAAAGCACACACCAAAAGCAATTTGGGTGCAAAGATACAACTGGGCTGAAGTGCCAGGCTGGTCCAGAGCCCCCACCAGACCTGGTGTGGTCGCATCTGGGAAAACATGGGCACTGTGAAAGGCCATGTTCGGTCTGGTACAGAAAACGTGGACGTCTCCTCCCATTAAAACTTGCATCACTTCACAATACCCTCCGCCACAGCACAGAGCAAAGACCGAACGATGTCAGTAAGAAATCAGCCCCCACACAGACCCTCCTCTAACTCTGACCCCCAAAAGTGAGTGCACTAGCACTTTGTACGCATGGGCAGGCCACACTGGACCCTGTGTATCATATATCCTCCACCCCTAAGCAACAAAACATCAGCCTTGCTTTTAAAACCTTGGCAATGGGGAGTTTACAAGGGCAACTGCGCTGAACCTGACCATTTTGGGTTGCGGAAAGCAGACTGCGGGCAACACAGCATAAAAAAAAGCAGAAGCAGAGATAATTGGATAGGCCACAAAAAAACATCAACACCACCACCACCCCCCAAATAAGCCACCTCTGAATGACTAAATTAAAATAGTGGAAATTGATGATCTGTATGTATCACAGTCACAGCTATCAGCAAACAAGCTTGCTTAAAAATTGTGGTGTTAAAAATAATTCTCTCAACTCCTTATTTGCCCTGGAGGATGGTTCAGCCATATAACACATATAGATTGTACCTTCAGTATCTTCCTTCAAAAAAAATGGCTAGAAAGATAGTACCAAAAGAGTAAAAGCTAAAAGTTACAGTTGATTTTAACAGAAACGTAACTTGAAATTTAAAAACAAATAAAAAACTCCATCCGCCAAGAAGACCAAAACCAAACAAAAAACCCCCGAACAATCAACAACAAACCCAAACACATTACACAAGTAAAGCCCTTCTTTGGCATATTTGCTAAATACTGCTGGCAAAATATCATTTACAAGTTGGCCATCCTGTAGAAATTCTTTGGGGAAAATTGCCAGTAAGAGCTCAGTAGTGACACTTGGATGTCAGTTGTGCCTTTGGACACACATAAAGGCAGATAAAGGCTTTTATCATAGATTTATCTACAATCACGCTCAACTGCTACAATAACTATACTGATCCAAGAACAAGAGGAAGAACTGTTCAAAATGCCGAGGGAACTGCGACCAGTGCAAAGTGCAGAAACAAAACGGCACCCCACGCCCAGTGAGCTGGACTCTCCTTGGGCTATCCCAGATCTCTAAAATCCAGCAGCCTGCCAGGGTTCCTACCACATTTGTCTTCATGTGTTACACAGAACGATTTTCACTTTGCTCTATAGTAACGTTTCAAGTAGGGCCACAGATGATGTTACTCCCCTTTACCTTCTTCAACAACACCCCCCAAAAAAGAGAAGAAGGGAATTTAAAACACCACCTATTAAAACGGCTATTTGGAGACCAGGAACACGTTGGCTCTGCTAAAGCTGACTGTGATCTGTGCCTATTCTTTGCATTTCCAGCCAGAGTTCTACACTGGTACCTGCTGCGGCTGCACAAATCCTGCCCAAAGGAAAAGGCATTCCTGGGCTCCTCACCCAGAGGCTCCCACTGCCCTCTGATGAAATTACCTGAGTCTTCCTTTAAAAAAATAAACCCCAATGTTTTCACATCTCTTGGATGCATGCTGCTAAGGCAGACCCAACCACAGACCCAGAAGGGCATGCTGCAAGTCAAAATCTTTGTACGTTTTAATTACAGTTTACACAAAAGGAAAGGCAGGTTAATAAGCTCAGTTCATAAAAAATTAATAAGAAATGGCATTTTTGTCCAGAAGATCAGGGGACTTAGCCTTCAGAGGGCTGATCAGAAAAATATATTACGTGCAGAAGTCGCCTGTAGTCCTCAGCTGGGAAAGGGGAAGGAGCAAAAGGGGCAGAGGACGGAGAAAGGAACAAGGGATTTTATTTAATAAAAACTTTCTAAAGAGAAGCATTTCTCATTAAGCTGGTCCCTCTGTACCAGAGCAGCAGATTCAAAAGGTTTTCTCCCATGTGATATTTTTCAAGACCATTGAATGCACACAACTCCACAGGCACAGGAAGCAGAAGAAAACTATTTCGAGCAGAAAACTGGAAAGGCAGACAATAGTTGCCACCTCCAGATAGTGAGAAAGCACACTTTCCCGAGGGACCCGTGGCCACCCGTATTTCATGCAGCTAAGTGAGAACATGCGCTGCTCTGGCCAATAGGAGACCCACTACTGCAGCTGCTCGCCAGAAGCACTGGGTGGCCCTTCTTCGCTTCAGCCGCCCTGCATGCTTTTAAATGGAAAACATGAGCGCAGAGATCTGGGTGGTGTTCCGAGTGCGGTGGCCTGGAAAGGAGGGGGAGGTGGGGTCGTCCCCTGCCAAACACCGAGTCACAGCCCTGTGCCAGGGAAACCCATGCGGAGCGGCCCCACGCCGGGGTGCAGAACTGGGCTGTGCATCAAGGGAACACCACCCCGAACCTCTTGGTAACACCGCCAAAACTACCCGAGCATAACATATGCTTTAGCTAGACCTTTCTTACATCATGTTTTGACTATCCTGTACACAACACTGGTGTTTTCAGTAAGCAGAGAGCATGAGAAAGGCACTGTGTGCCCGGGCTTGCTCTACACCCCCTATCTTGCCCCATCATTGTAGCTCCGTGCCCAGGGTTTTACCTCGCAGCTCCCCACCTGCCCCTTGGAGGTGGCGGTGGCTCTAATTCCTCATACTAAATTTACTTCTGAATGTGCAGTGGGGAGTATTAACACATGATTTCATCTATGATTAAAAAGGGATTTATTTTCTTTTCCTTCCCAAATGGGGTAAAAGGGAAATTACAAAGTTGCATCCAGAAGAATATCATTTCCAAGTTAGACGCCTTGAGTTTTTAAAAAACCCTAGAAGGTTCTAATTTATTAATGAATAGCTGCTGTCTTTGTAATTTTGCCGTACTTATTCCATTACTGTCTGACACTTCCTATTGTCACTGCTTGAATTTTTAAACACTTCCGCATGACTAGTGCTAATCTCCACATTTCATGGAGAACTGGTAATGAAAGGAGAGAGACGCATGGGTGTATAAGAACCATTATCGCTAAACACGTGCTCTAATGCACACTCTGAACATCTCTCGATTTCTAGCATTTCTCCCTTCCTCCCAAATCCCAGCTCCTGAAAAGAAAATAAAAATGGAAAGAAAGATTTCTGCCCCCCACCGGATTGTTTTTGGATTTTGGCTGTATTTATTCCTGATCAAGAGAGAGAAAGAGAGCTCCTTCTCAGAGCCAAAGGACTCCCAGCACAGGGTGCAAAGATGCAGGACTCTTGTGTGAAACAAACATTGGCAAGCAAACAGCAAGCTTCCTATCTTGATTTTTTTTCAGAAAATCTTGTAGAACTGGTACGACAAGCTATTGTGAACAGCTGCTTTGAGGATATAACCTCGCAATAAACAATCTCTGATTTACACAGGGGACTACATACGCCTAGACAGTCTTTTATTTGTTTACTCCCGGGGATTTCAACACCTCCTTTTACCCATGTTCTCTGCAACACAGATTTTCAGTAGATAATTGCAAAGAACTTACGCATTTGAAAGCCCTGTTAAAGGACCTTTTTAATTCACATTTTCTTAAAATCCTACTATCCACACCTTGAAAGAAAGTCAAAGGCCTCCCCAGTAGCATGATACGTTCCACTGACACAAAAGCCAAGCCTACTGACCGTACGCACTAGCTTCACACATTTTACTTCCCAGCAGAAACCTCTACCAGGCTTCCACAGGGAGCCATCCTGCTCCCCGCCTTTCTTGGGAATAAGTGGGCATACCCATCCCATGCAAACAAATCCAGCCGGACTTCTGTGTCGAACGAAGCTACAGCCCAGGGCACCAATGGCTGCTGCAAGCAAAAACGGCCCTGAAAGCATTAGGAGAATGCAAAGGCTTCGTGAGAATAGCTCGGCCACCGTTTTCAAAAGCGGGCTACGACCCTGTGATGGCTAAAAGCAGTGAGCTGCAACAGCCTGTCAGGTCAGTACTGCCACTTAATAACATACTGAGCCCAGGGTATTTATTTACAAGGTTTTACATTTTGTTGAGATTCTGCCTGTTGTTTTAGAGCATGATGCAGCTCTTCACTAGGGCTCTCAGGCGTGCCCAGAAAGCGTCCGCATGCTTTCATGTCCTCCTTTGGGCAGGGAACCCTATCCCACCACTTCTTTGCACCCCGTTTCACTTCTTCCCTCCCTCCAAGATGCACAGGATTCCTTCTTCCTCCTGACCACTGCAGTTCTCAGTCCTGCCTCCCATGCCGATCCTCCCTTCCCTACTAACACGCCTGGGAAGGAGTCCCTGCCTCCTCAGCCCTTTTCACCCCCTCTGCCACCCCCCAGCAGCAGCACCGCTCCCAGCCATCATGAAAGAGCTCCCTCTGCCCTCCGTGAGTCCCCCCTCCCCCCCCAGCGTGCTGCATCAGATCCGTTTCCTACCCCCAGCTTAGGTCTTAGGTGCTTATTACTGGCCTATGTAATTAAGCACACACTACAATAAAGAGTAGCTTAAATGCATAAATACAAGCAGGAGGGGAGTGGGGCACAAGAGTCTTCCCTTCTTAAAATGCTGTGAATTTTACACTTCCACAGTGAAGATCATCATGGTAAACAGGGACAAATGACCCTGACTGCTCCTTAAAAAAATATTCATTTTGTGCAGGCAATAGGATTTTTTCAGCACCTTGTTCCAAGAGCAGTTTCTCCATGCTCTACATATACTGCGCACATCTACCTACACATTGGGCTTGCGTACATCATGCCACCAGCACCCTGTGGGTCTGCTGGCAGAAGAGATGTTCAGCCAAGGTTTCCTCATGCCCCAGTGACCACTGGCCTCTGTAACTCTGGCACTGGGATTTCCAGCAGCTCAGCTGTCCCAGTAACAGCCATGCCTGCCTCAGTGCTTGAGAGAAAGCTGTTGCTCCCATACTACTTGTTCCTTAGATGCCCCAGCACCCCCAACTGTCACCATAAACAAATAATTCTTGCCATTAGAAACCATATTTCCAGCTGAACTCGTCACTTCTTCCACCACCAGCCAAAAATGCAGCAGAATCAAGACAGTTCATTGCACTGGGCACCAGTAAGCAGAGTAGGCATGTGGGCAGCTCAGCCGGGTTCATAGCTGGGTAACCACATTATACGGGATGTCTGGGGTCAGTCATTCGTAGCTAACAGTGATCAAATAAATTTGAAATTTATCTCATCAGCCATGGCCACTCACCAGAGATTCCTTAATAGCCAACAGCATTCACCTGGGAAGCCCTCGATCCCTGCAAGGCTTTGCAAGCTGCTCTTGCATGTGGGGTGCTGGGTGGACAAATACCCTGCTTTACTGTGGTCCTCCATCTTCAGGTAAACAGTGCTCAGCTTATTTTGTATTTCTGTCTTGGCAAATAAAGAGGACCTGCATTACAGTAGCTCTGTAATTAAACAGAATGCAAAGAGGCAGCAGCAAACATGGCTCCTAACCGGTCAAAGGCACACCACAGGAGCTCGCTGATCTCTGAAAGAGCGGGCAGGTTTGCACGGCACACCTGCTTCAAAGAGAGCAGCTAACCCAGCTGGCTAAAAGACATCACCTAGTTGTTTGCATAATAATTTAAGAGCAAACCTGAGGTGAAAACAGTTCATAAGAAATAAAGAGGACAGGTTTTCTATGGCTTCCACAACTCCCCCCACCCCCAGATCCAACCTCACCCTCCATCCACTTGGCATCTCGCCCTTACTTCCAGAAAGAGTAAGTGGTGTTTCTAAATGTTACTCCCACAACTAAAAGTGCTGCGCAATAAGCCAGAGCTGTCCAATTTTAATGCAACTGGCATATACACCGGCAATTTAACAGCAGCCCTAAAGCTATGTCTAGCTTGCATATGCACACCTATTTACATGAATTGCTACAAAAAGAAATTCCAACCATCATGAGAGCTGATTATTCTCCTGATTTCCCTTCAACATTAATGAAAAGCCTGCGAGCAAACAATGTTCTCCTCACCTTGAAATGACAAGGAAAGTGGATATGCAGGCCAGGCTTTGAGGGTTATATGCAGCTTTTGAGGTTCAATCTGGACCTCCTAAAGCAAAGTTTTCTAAACTCACAGGCCCTCAGATCTCATCTACTGAGCTCTTTCAAATACAGGACAAAGTCTAAAATGTACTAGCCCTCTCACTACAAAGAAAGAAATACACCAAATCCTCCAGGCAATGCTTTGAAAACTTACTCTTTCATGCCTTTATATTTAAATAATGACATTTGTCAAAAACTCACAATGATTGCATTTAAGACCCTTTCATTCGCTTTAGGTAACTAGATCACACTACCGGTGATATCTTTATTCTTCCCTAGGAATCCCTAGGCAAACTGTCAGAAAGGACAAAAACCCCTGAAAGTCATGAGGTAACATCACCCGCTTGTCCAGGGATGAAATGCAAGATCTCCTGATCGTGTCCCTTGTGCAGGTCCAGCTACCAACACCAGTCAACTTTCTGAATGCAGGGACTGATCATAAACCTGCTTGCATTGGCGCAATGTCGCAGTGTAATATAAAACATTAACTGCTTACTCTCTAAACCCCTCTTCTCCTTTTATTCCTCTCCTCAAGGAAATAGTTACAGATAAAGGTTTTCCAGAGAAGGTGCCTAATTGCCTCCTGCAGCCTCAGATCAAGCAGGTATTTGCATGCTTTAATTTACGTCTACAAAGTTACTTCTGGGCACAAAATAAGAGCTAGACCAAGGCCAGCTTAACCAGTTTCTGACAGCCCAGTACACAACAACCAACCTTTTCTCTATTTTGCATTTGAAATTCAGGTTGATTCCCGATTTTAATCAAATAGAACAGCACACTGATGACAGAGCTAAGTCTTTATCGGGATAAACATAATTTCAAACACATCTGCTCATTCAATTCATGCAACACATTAGGGTACCGGGTTCACTACGCTATCTGCCGCAGTAAGGGCTCAGGCACAAGACAGAGGGAGGCTGTGAATCCACAGGGCAGCAGGTACTCCAGGTAGTTGCACAAATATGCACTTCTGGTGCACAGGAACTACCTCATGGAGCTTTACATTAGCCATCGGTCAAAAGCAGGTATGGAGTCACTAACCAACGCTATGAATTTACAATGAACTCACCCCTCAGTAATTTGTTTGTATACCCACAGCCACAGTTACGTGGTACCAGGGCTGGGCTGGTTCCTTCTGGCGTTTGAACATTCCTTCCCCCTCTTCCTATTCGTGGGGTGAAAACACATTGCACAGCTCTAGGGAAACTTTGTCACGTTTGCCTTCTTGTATTATGACAGTGCAACAAGCCACAGTAATCCTACGTAACAAATACCGCACCGACCGCACAGAGGTCTGCCAGCATCCTTACCCTCCTGCAAGGCTATGCCGAGCGACAGTACGAGTGTGCAGCCCTTGTTGATGAGGTTGCTCCCAAAAGTTTAAGCCAACAATAAACAAACCTCTAATACTGATAACTAGGATTGCTATCCAAACTCTGTGAAGTGCCATTTATATACACCTCGGCAAGTTTGTGGATCTGGAATCCTTAAGCTCTGTTTTAAGCTTGTGACACATTCCTGAACTCAAAGATTAGCATCTATTCCACATTTCTTCATTTTATTCAACTTTCTGAAATATCAGAGTTCATAAGGTCACCTGTTAGTCCATGTATAAGTCCAAATATATATATATATTCCATATGTGTATATATATTTATAGTCCAAATGACAGAGGCAGTGCAGCCTACTTTATTTTATCTAACTTTTAAATTTAATTTTTGCCCTCTCTTTTATTCCTTCATGCACCTTTTCCATAATCCCTGTTTACTTTCTACTTTCTCTTCACTTTCTGCTCCGGTTTTTTTTCTTCCTCCCATGGTATTTTTGTTATTTTCTCAGAAACCTGTGCTCTGTTCCCATCTCCCATGCCTGTGTTAGTGTCTCTTGCTGAGCAGAGGTGAGCAGTCATGATGGAGTTAAGATTTAGAGCTAACATTGGCCAGATGGGATTCAGATAAAGCAGAACAATTTTTCTATCACTAATAGCAACATTGCATAGAATACACACACAATTAGGGAATTTTCTTGGAGGGGAAATAAAAAGTTGGTTTCCTTTGTGTTGAAGCCATCCTCACGCTAAACTACGCTCTTAAGTGACTACTGAGATGTTAAATGTAATACAATTTCAAAGAGATTTCATAAAAATCTAACTATTCTTCATCATGCATGTCACTTTTTTTAGTTCTGTAATAGTTAACTTTTTTCCTCCTTACTTCATTTACTAGGAAAGGTAAGGCGTTACATCACCTAATACCAGTTTGCACTTGTAAGCAATTTAAGATGCAAGTTTATATTTCAATTTCCTGATCTGCTGCCAGCAATATTTCTTCCTTGGACTCTTAAAGCAAGATGCTGGATCTCCAGGGCGTTCCATGTGAAATACCCTTATTTCTGAAAATGCTTAATAGTTGTGACAAACGAAGGGGTTTTGAGCAAGTACAGATCTCAAAAAGCAGAACTACAAAACTGTCAGAGGGTGGCCTGCTGCATGAACAGCAAAGTAAACTGAACAGTAACCGTGGTGTCTGGGTTCCCAGCATCCTCCGCATCAAAAATATACAGGAATATAAAAATGTTCACTTCACCTGCAAATTTGGGTAGCAAAATATTTTAATTAGGTGCTCAAATATGGAGTAAGATGGTTGTTCACAGAGAAGCTTTTTAGAGTTGGTTCGGAAGTTTCATACTCTCTCAGTGATTTCGAGGAAATGCCTGGGGAAATAATGATTACAAAAAAAAAAAAAAAAAAAAAAAAAAGGCAAAAAGCCTGTGCTCTTGCAGATGCCAACTGTACTTCTTGGATCCACAGAGAACCATCTGGTCAGCTGGGTTTCATGTTGTCATGATGTGCTGTGATATTATTATAACGCTTAGCTTGATCCATCAGAAGGATACAAATCTGAGGTAGATCTAAACCTGTCCCATATACACACACGCTTTTGATGTCCGACTAACTATATAACGCTTTGGGCTGAAAGCTTAAGGATTAATTTCACAAAGAGTGAAGCCAAGGCAAAATTATCTCAGTCCAACTATTTCTGAAGCAACAAAGCTAGATTTGGAATTGATCTTCAGATATTTTTCCACCAAAAAAAAAAGAATAAAACCTCCTTAACAAAACTTTGCTCAAATGCATCTGTCTACTTGCACGGAAATTCCTCCATCACTCTCTCACACACACACAAAGCGTATGTAATCCCCTCTTCTCAAAACACAAGTTCAACGTCAGCTATCAAACAGTGTGTTGCTCCTAGATTTAAGGTTGTTTTTTTTTTACAGTAATTCACAGCCATCATTCACAGGCACAGCCTCCCCAGGGACATGGCAGAGTCCCTATTGCTGGAGGTTATCAAGACGCAAGTGTACAGGGTGCTAGATAATCTCATCTAAGCTCCCTTTTCCATGAAAGTTTGGACCAAATGATCTTTCAAGGTCCCTTCCAACCTGCGGTGTTCTATGGTTCTGCATGGAAAAAACCTTCCATCTCTGAAAAATAGCTGTTTTATGGAGCAACAGGCAAAAGAGGATTAAATATTTGAAGAATAATGTGTTTTTAAGCTGCAAAAAGTAAATCACCTAGAACATGTATACCTTCAAGGAAAATTCTACTCTACAAGATAGTCATTGCTGATTACTGCTGCTGTACTATTTCCAAATGTTCTTCTCCCAAAGGTAAGCAAAAAAAAATTGTTCAGGGTGGCGGCAGGCAGTGATTTGAAGCTAACTGTGTACATTCACCTCCTTTTCCTCTACTCACCTTGTTTTCACCCAAAGTCAAGTTTTCCCAGAAGAAAATTGGCTCTTGCCTAGAAAACATATTGTAAAAAGCTTTAAAAAGGGTATGTCAGTCCATGACCATGAGCCAAATCAGAAGGAGAAAGAACAGAAAGCATCTCACAATCCCAACTAACGTCAACGTGCTCCTGACCCAAAGCCAAGGTTATGACATATGTCAGAAAACATACGTAAAAAGTGCTTTTGATATTTAAAAAAATAATTTGTGTCAAATGCACTGAAAACAAGTTTGTTTACTTTTTTCATGTTACTACTTGTCTACATCACTGTCACATCACGGTGTCACTTTGATATATGAGAAGTATAATAAGCTTAAATGAAGAGTTCTGTTCCTTACAGACAGGACAATGATTTTCTTAGAAAGAATTTATTCCCGGGAAGATGCTGGGATGTGGACTGCAGTTCTACAGTTCTTCGCCTGCCCCTTTCACTCTCCCCACCTGAGGAGAGAGGAGTGTGTGGGGAAGCGAAGAGGAAAAAATTGTCTTTTGTGAACTAAGTGAAGGTGGGGACAAAACTACCAAAGATAAATAAATATGAAATAAAGTAGAAACAAAAAACATAGACTTTAAAAATTTTTACTGCAAATAGAGGGAAACATTAAGAGGTCAACAGCTAAAACTAACTGACATACTAATTAATATCAGAGTTATGGTTACCAGGGCAACCACAGCTCTCCTAACTTTCGTTCTTTTTATATGCTTATTTTTGCACTGAAAATTCTTTTCTGTTCAGTACCTTGAAAATTCAGGTATCTCTGTAGGTACAAAAGAGCACCTGGAGCACAGAAGGCTTCTTTGGGAATCCTGTATGTTCAGCACAGAGTTGTCAGACTCGCTGCTTTGGCTTTTACCTTCTCATGGGTTTGCAATGTTAAAATGTTTTAAAAGCTAGAACTCCATTATCTTTCTTTCTAACATTCATCGCATACTTCTAGCTATTTGAAAGTCCCTAGAAACTTGCTCTCTCAAGAATCATGCCCTGTCAGGACCCAAATATCTGACAGAAGGGCACATACTTCCATCCATACAGCTACCCTCGAAATCAGTGAGCAATGCAGAGCTTTCTCCCTGTGGAGGTTAAGCAAACCACCAGTTTGTTCAGACCAGGCCTGGGAACAGAAACCAGGTCTTTTGCATGGCTGCACATTACTGAAAGGCTATTGTGCTGACCCTTGGTCTCAGTCACAAAACAGTACTGGTAATCCTATTTTCAAGAAATATTTTCAATTAATAAATATTTTTGTTTAATATTTTTTATTAATAATTTGATTAATACTTTTGCTTTTAGGTTAAGCCTGCTGCTCATTTAAATAATTCTCAGGTACACACCAGGGCTTATTTGTACTGTTTGGTGAGGAAGAGTTATTGCACTAAATTTCAGAGGAGATACGATCTTCAGAGTTATCTTAGGTGGAAAAATTAATGGAAGAGACAAGCAGAGCAACTACTGTGCTCCTTGGATGATTTACAAAATAACCTGCAGAAACGCAGAGAAGTACCTTACAGCTCCAGGATCAGCAAAGCACATAGTGGGGATGGAGAGAAGAGGGACCACGTGCCTGCAGGCTCCTTCACTGGGGTTTCCCGAAAGCAGCTCGAGGAAGGGCCAGTTTGGGATGCCAGCACACGCTGATGAGGAATGCTCAAGTGCAATGAAGTTATGCTAATCGTAAGGCTGTGAAATATGTACTGCCCAGCTGGAAGCAGAAATCAGAGCATTGCTGTTACTGGTTTGAGTGCAAAGAAAAAAACCCTAGGTAAGATTATGAAAAATTCACATTGTGCAATAACACCGAGAACTAATATTTGCTAAAACTAGCAGTCTTAAATTTTGCCATTTAAATAAATAACCCCAATAGTATCTTAGGGCTCTATTGATAATTAAAGAAACATTTCAGACTTTTATAAAAGGCCATTTTGAGTTAATGTTGAAATTTGTTTCTATTGTGCAGAGAATATATGTGCACTGTGCCTTTGCAGAGTCTATTATAGTCAGGATTAGGATCTGAATATCATCACAACTCCACATTCAAACAAATCGGAGCCAAAGATTCTGTACACAAGAGCGTGTTAATTAAAAAGACCTCTTTCAAAAAGACAAGAGAAAAGACACCAACAGCTTTCCCATGGCATCAGAAACACACTTGCACCACAAGAACTGCATAATGGCTAACAACGTAACTGCCAGCTACAATCGTAAATATACAGCCTCAATCATAAAAGTATGACCTCAAAACGCATGCTACGTATGTAGTTTCTTTAAATTAGCTGACATTAAGGACAGATTCCAGGGCTGAGGAAACTAATCTAGCTTTAAAGAGTTCCAGCGCTGCACCAGAGGCTGTTTTGATTCTTACCACCGGGATGCTAGATAAGTTCTAATCTTGCCATCAATTATGAAAGATTCTTATGACAACCTTGATTTTACAAAATTGGGTTATCTTCCAGCCTGTGGACATTTTCCTATTGCATTTTGGGTTAATCCACGTGTACAGCTCACTTCTGTCAGAATGACAAAAGACAATTGATTTTTGTTTCATGGTGTATTCTTATCAATGCTCTCCTCTGCTCTTAGCCAGTCTTTGACTGATAGGGTGTTAGAGGAAAGGTCCATTAATTGATTTGTAAATAATTACAGCTAAGTCTTCACTTTTGACTAGCTATCAGTAAAGGTCTATCCTTTTTTCACTGGTAAATGCTTTCAAATCAGCTTCAGTGTCCAACATTCAGCCACAAAATTCATTAAAATCATTAGGTACTTTCAGAGCGGCACCCACTGGAGATGGAAGAGGTAAGAGTGTGTCAGCATTTTTCTTATACCACTTATGAGGATGGATTAGAGAGAAGCAAAATAAATAAACAAATAACATGCCTGGAAAAAAACACACAGGTAAATCAATTGTTTCTTAAAGTAGGATTTAATTTTCAGACCTGGTGGAATTTCACCAGGTGTACAGAGAAAAAAGCACATACAGTTCTTGGTAGAGATGTTCCTACACATGCAAAGCCTACGGGTTCATTACCTGTGTGCACATGTGTACACGGGTCTGTCTGTCCACGTTCCCAGCAATTTTTGTACCTGTTGACTAAATTCAGACATATTTGATGGGGGACTAAGAGTCTCAAAGCTAGTACGTTCCTACAGATTTTGTGAAAATATGCAGCTGGGTACATGCAAGGGAGACCCGTTTATTGCCCTAATGGAGCAGGCGGCTGCAGAATGAGCTCTGCAGCATTAGACACTTGAGAATTACACCCATATGGCAGAAACAAGGCAGCCAAGGAGGCTAGAAAGCACACACATACACCCTGTTTTGTAGGTCCTCAAGTGCAGGGGGAAAGTAGCAGCCAGAAAGAATGTGTCAACCAGCACCTGCTCTTGGAAACCCAGGTTTCATTGGTTTCAATAGTTCTGAGTTTAAGGTTCCTGTCTTCTCCTTAGCACCTCATGCAGAACAGGAAACCCTGCGCACAAATTTGAGTTTTCAGAAGTACAAGCTCAAGTCTGAAAAGTAGCTATAATACTTAGGCAAGCCTTTCATAGGCTGTTAATATGTTGAAGCTGTAATAAGAACACACTGAAATTGTCACGCAGTCAGAGTACAAACACCATTAATCCAAGCAACCGCATCGTATTTTGAGACCACATTTTAAGTGGCCAGCAAAAGGCAAGGCAAGTTATATTTAATTCCTTGTACATAATGTCAACAAATGAGGTGTAGAGTCGTACTGGAGAACTGCCTGTTCAGCATTATAGAACAATTGACCAGAAAGCCGCCTTTATTGCTGTTCGCCACTGATAGCCACCTGCTTTATATTAACAAGTATATAAGCTTTCCACTTAGTTCAACAGAGGAGAAAGGCACTCCTACAACAACTATGCAACAGTTTATTGCATTATTTTTGTTATTAATATCTGATCCCTTTGTCAATCCATGCTTTATACCTGACTTACAACTATGAGCCTTTCCTTTTCCCCTACCTTCACTGTCAGCTTTCCAGAAAGAGCTTGAGCTGCAATGCATCGAACTACAAAGGTGTACATCAGCACACCAGCAGGTCCATGCATGAAACATGGAAACAGAAAAGGTTTGTGGGTTCCATTCCCTCTCCTGTGACATTTCCCATTAAATGCCCAACCAGTGTTCATTCGAGCTCCCGCAGGTTGAGCCATTTCAGCTACATTCCTGCTTGCTCACAGAGTAAAGGTACGAGTCACCATCACAGCACATTTGCTCAGTGCCTTTTAAATAGGAAATCGTTAAGAAAAAGAGGCAAAACCCCCCCTTATACTCAGGAAGAGTTTGAAAGTTCAAAGATTCCCAGTCTTGTGGATCTGGGTAAGGCCATCGTTGGGGACAGCAAAATTATGGCCATCTTCTACCACTTCAGAGGATGGATTAGAGAGAAGCAAAATAAACAAATAGTATGCCTGGAAAAAACACAGAGACAAATCAATAATTTCTTAAAGTGGGATTTAATTAATTAATGTCTCTTTCCACATAAAGTGGGAGAGACAGTTCTACAAGTTTCCCCCAAGTGGCCTCCTCACCCTGCCCATCTCTGTTCACCTACGGACACCATTCCGCTTACCAAGGGAAGAGCCCATAAAAGCCAGAGCAAGAGCAAGCCAAGCAAGCAGGAAGCACTTAGAAGGTCACAGCCTGGTCATGCTGCACGGCTCTTGCACCTTTGCCCCAACAGGAGCCACTGGGTTGCCTCAGCAAAGTCTGGGAAATGCGGTCATGTATTAAGAAGCTTTATGCCATCTGAAACATATCTAGTCTGTGATTGGTCACATGTGACATCACCCCTGCACATAGGGAAGGTTTTCTGAGGAATGCTTCACCAGGGACAACAGTATCACCTCCTGCCCATGAAGCAAATGAAGCTCATGTCTAATGGATGCTTTGTCCTAGGCTCAATCACAGCATCTCCTATTGTCCTAGGCCATCACACCTCTCCTATGAGGACAGGCTGAGAGAGTTGGGGATGTTCAGCCTGGAAGGTTCCAGGGAGACCTTAAAGCACCTGCCAGTACCTAAAATGCTGGTACCAGGAAGCTGGAGAGGGGCTTCTGACAGGGGCCTGTAGTGACAGAACAAGGGGGAATGGCTTTAAACCAAAAGAGGGCAGATTCAGATTAGATATTAGGAAGAAATTCTTTACTGTGGGGGTGGTGAGGCACTGGCACAGGCTGCCCAGAGCAGCTGTGGGTGCCCCATCCCTGGCAGTGTTCAAGGCCAGGCTGGATGGGGCTTGGAGCAACCAGGTCTAGGGGAAGGTGTCCCTGCCCGTGGCAGGGGGTGGGAACTAGATGGCTTTGAAGGTCCCTTCCAACCCAAACCATTCCAGGATTCTATGAAAATTCTATGGCGTCTGGGTACTGTTAAGGACTTAATAGGAAACACAAATGTAACTTAGATAAACACATTGCAAGGAAAGAAATGCTGGTGACATGTTTCATTTAAAACCTCTCTAACCTAAGAATCTGTCTTTAAGCCACTTAGAGAAACCTTTAAAATCTGATAATCACTTAGTAATATTTCACACTTACTGCTCAACATGAACCTCAGCTACAGCTTTTGTAAACCGTGGCGCCGTTCTCCTTCCAGATGGCATGCAAAATAATTTATAAACAACAAAGTTCAGCAGGTTTATAGCAGCTGTTCAATTCCAGCACTTTGGCCACCCACTTCAGCATAACTGAGAGCTTTCAATCAGCTCCTGCCTCTCATGGGGCCTTTGAACAGCACTAGAGCATGTGTTCAATATGCTCTCAGAAAGTAGCTAGCCAAACTGGGAGGGCTAGTCATCTAGGCAACCCTGTAGCACACCTGCAGCACACTCACGCTGCCTTTTGCTTTGCTTTTTTTTCTTTATTTTATTTTAAAATACATGAACCTAGGTGAGAACAAGCAGTAAAACGTTTCAGAGTTTAAAAAACACCTTTGTTAAATAACACGGTTCCTACAAAACAATTCCAGTTTGCCATAGCTCAAACATGGAATATAATCTTCCCAGCAGGAGCATACTAAAAATGCAAACATAACATCTCATGGGGTCAGAAAGGCTCCTTTTACTGTTGTACCTAAGCGTATGCTAAGTGTTGTAAGAAACAGAGTGTGTCAAAAAGGGCCTTCTCTGTACTTGACAGATTTCCATTGCTATTTCTGTTTCTTCCTCTCCTCTTTCCTTCCTGGTGCTTACTTTGGCTCTACTTGTCTTGTGTCCCTTCAAAACCTCCTTGTCCTGAACTGGCCTTTGGGGCACAGAGGGAAAAGGAGATACTGCTTTGCAGTCTCTTTAAAGGTCACACAGTCTGAACTGGACAGAGACAAATTCAGAGTCACTTTAAGCTCCTCTGATTATGGACACATCCACACAAAGTATTCTGGAAACGGCATGACCACATGAAGGTGGCATTAAGCCTGATAAAATATACCCTGCCTGTCAACATAGCTGATTACCCTGGGCTTGATGCCCCATGAGTCACAGACATACGGTTTCCAGAAGGTTCAGGATAAGCAAAACAGTATGGAGACATGCCCTAAGTACCAAGCATGTCTGGAGTCGGCAAAGGGTGTCACGGCACCAGCACATTCAGTTGATCCAGGACAGCAGCCCTCGGGGTATCTTACCCTCTCAGTAGGTAAGAAAGAGGCAACTTGTCTCCTGAGGAGCCCAGTCCCAGCTTGGTAGACTTTTTACTAATCAGGGCTGCCTTGAGCTTGTTTGCTGGCTGTGGCCGATCCGGTGTGGCACGCTGTGCTTGTGGTCTGTGGATGTGTTTGCTCCCTTTGCCTAACACACCCGCACGCTCAGCCTGAAGGGATGGCTAGCAAGAGTAAGGTGGAGGAGGCCACCTCTAGGCAAGTGTGCCACTGAGAAAAGCATTCCTTATAAAATGTTCAGCAGCCCACACCTCCTGGAGAAAAAAAAAAAAAAATCAAGTCAATTTAACCCAAAGGTTTCTGTTCCAGCTCAATCACCAATGGCCAGTTTATGCTGGATTCTTCTCCAAGGCATCCTCTTCCCACAAATCCTGTGGTCTGCACAGCGTATACAAATTTGTTGAAATGAAAATAGCAGTTTTGCATTATGCTGTTGTGTAAACATAATTTGTATTGAGCTATTGTATAAACATTGGTTAAGAACTAATTCAGGGCTTTTAATGAGTTTATGTCCTGGTCACAATGCTGTTGTCAGGAAGTATCAGCATGCTGAGGGGAAAAAAGATTCCTTTTGTTTTGATACACAGCAGGTCTGTAAGTAAAGCAGACAACTGAAGCCATCACCATTTGGTATGGGGGCACAACTATAAATGACAACAAGAAGAGTCAAGGCAAGAGGTTTTTTTCAAGCTACACAACCTAAAACTAAGGCATCCTCTGCTTGCAATGGCAATAACGCTCTGACTACAGAAATTGTCTTCTGGCCATTACTACTGCTCTGAAAAGGATTTGAGTTAGTAAATGTAGAAATAAGACCTAATTTTCTAGAAAATTTTATACTGGGAAACACATTTACTTTTTTAAACAGAAAAACTCTAAGAGACAAGATCTTTGACATTTGCATGGAGATTTTCAGTACAGCAAGTGTCTGACGTCTGTTTCAGTAGCATCCAGGAACCTTAAAAAAAAATAAAAATACCACAAGCAACAAGCTCTGCCAGACGAGCAATTTCAGCAGCACGCTGCAATCAAACAGTGCTGCAGAAGCTGGAGGGCAGTGCAAGAAGGTACCAATGCATAGAGGGATCCCAGACTGCAGAAGCAACTCTTCCCCAGCTCGTGGAAAAAGCCAAAAGGTCCCCACGCCCCTTGCTGATCCAGCTGTGTGCTCGCAAGGAGAGGACACATCACCCATCAGCAAGGCTTCCCCAGACCACATCAACAGCCAACTGCAGGTTTGAACAAGGGGGGCAGTTTGAAGCTGGCCAAACTGAAGAAGCCAAAGCTTCTCTGGCACATACAGTCAGTGTGACAAGCTGTATTTAGCAGCCTTAGGATCCAGAGAGCAATTAATAAGATGCAAATAAAATTTAAAAAAAAGAAAAGAAAAAAAAAAAAAGGAAAGGAAAGGAAGGTCAGAAAGAACAATTACACAAACAGACATAGCTCTCAGGAGCTCACTGAGCCCTGGGAGGGCTTCCTAACAGGATGGTGAGGGCAACAGAATACATGACTGGTAGGCACTGGGATTTTCATCCTGTTGCTGCTTGATAGGCACAACATTAACTTCCCTTCCTCAGGTGCAAACTCTGTTTTAACCCTTGTTCCTGGAAAGTTAAATTCCTTTCTATTCATAATGTAATTAAACCACAAAATGAAAAGTGTCTAGGGATGTATAAAACAAAAAGCTGACTAGGTTTAAAAAAAAGAAGTTCATCTAGTAAGAGGTCAATGGAAAAGAATCCAGCTGTTGCTCAGCGTCTGATATAGTAAGACAGACCCAACAATTCTGGTGTTATCTAGATAGTAATAAGAGTTAAATCCACATTTGTGGGACAGGAAGGTCAGGATTTTTAAGCACCACTGCCACTCTAATTGTAGGCCTGGAGTTACACTAGAAAATGATCCGTGATCAGCAGATTTTCAGTCTAACGTCTAAAATCACACAGCACACAATTTTCTTGTCAGAGTGGATTTTCCCCCCCGCTTTGTGCCCCAACAGAGACAGGATGAATTCAACATTTTGCACAACACTAATCATGAAGAGGTAGGAATTTCTTTTTTTGAAGGGAGGGAGAATGAAAGGGATCAGTTATATTACAAATATACAATATATTTGTGTATATATATATAAAAAATATACAAATAAATATACAAATAATAGCCTCCCCAGTTCTCTAGCAGCCTTCTGCTTTCTCCACCCCTCTGGGAGATGCTGGACACAACAGCAGTCCTTCTTCTGAGACTGCAAAATTAACGAATGCAACACAGTCAAGGTGCTAGGCTAGCAGTAGCGCAAGGAACAGGTTGGAGGGAGCGCTGGTTGACTAGTATCTCCCGCAGTAGCACTCCACGGGCGACTCCCTCATGTGCTGTGTGTTAAAGCGCTCCTCAGCCCTCTGCACACAATAAGCATAAGGCGGCAGAGCAGGAGAGCTATGTATCGGGTGCAACGTAAGGCATGCAGCTGAAGGCAGACAGCTTGCAACCACAGAAGTAGCTCGGGTATCCAGTAAATCAATATTTGCCTGTTATTATTCTCACATACATCCCATTCGCTGATCCAACACTTGTTCCTGCAGAAATGGGACCAGAGAGGCCGCTGGCAGGCAGCAGGCGAGCACAGCCTGCTCCTCCTGGAGCCCGGCTCCTGACCCAGAGCCAGTGTACAGGCACGCTGCCTTCAACAAGCAGGCAGAGACCTACAACTGTTTTTAATTAACAAACAATACCTTTACAGTAGAAAAAGAACTAGAAGGGGGCATGTTTTTAATGTTTCTCCTCAGCAAAACGTCGGGGTGCTCTCTCTTTGTGCTGCTTTGCACAACTCCTCTGCCCTATTTCTGAGCAGATCAGACCAGGTACCAACTTAGTGTGCTGCCAGCACAGGAGTTCCCTCCCCTACAGCACAGCAAGGAAAAGGAAACTAAGAAGAAGCCAAGGGCATTTTGTGACAGCATGCAAACAAGCCGTTCAGTTCTGCTTCACCTCAGTGCAGCAGAAGCAGTCATCATTGTGGCACAGCAGCAACTCAGCTGCTGTAAGGACGTGGGAGATGGGCTGCACCCATGGGTACTGTCACAGTATACTAGCGTCTCCTGCAGTAGCACTCCACGGGCTCACTCCCTCACATGCTGTGTGTTAAAGCACCCCTCAGCCCCCTGCACACAATAAGCATCTGGCCTTTGAAAAGTCACGGGGAGCAGCACAACTGTCTCACACCTGGAAAAAGGTGAGCGTTGCACCCACCTCCAGAAACAACCAAGAGGGCAACCCAGGCCGTTGCCAGCTGGTCAGCCTCACTTGGCTTTGTAGGAAGCACATGAAGGGGGTCGGTCCTCTTGAAGCATATCTTTGAGCCCATGGAGAAACTGGCTGGGAACAGTCAAGCATGGGCTAAGCAAGGATAAAAATCATGTCTGACCAAGCTGACTGCTCTCTGTGATGAAATAACTGGATCTGAGGACAAAGGCAGAACACTGGATGTGATTTACCTCACTTTTAGCAAGGCTTTCAACACCGTCTCCCACAATATGCTTGCATCCAAGTTGGGACGTTATGGTTTGAATGGATGCATATCCTGATCAGCAAACCACTGGGGGGATGACTGGGCTCAGAGGGAGCCCTTGCAGTGATATAGTGTGGGGACAAAGTGGTTGGGGAGCAGCCCTGAGGGTCCTGGTGGATGGTGAGCTGAGTATGAGCCGGCAGCGTGCTCTGGCAGCAGCCAGCCACAGCTCCTGGCTGCATGAGCAGGAGCACAGCCAGGAGCTCAAAGGTAGCAATTATCCTCCTTCTACTTACTAGTAGAAGGACTTGGCAGTCCTGGGTTAACAGTTGGACTGGATGATCTTAAAGGTCTTTTGCAACCTGAATGATTCTATACTAGGTCACATACTGGTGCCCAGCTTTGGGCCCCCCAATGCAAGACAGACACTGATTAACAGGAGCAGGTCAGCAGATGATCACCAAGATGGTCAGGGGCTGGAGTACTTGCCCTGTGAAGAGAGGCTAAGGAACCAAGGCTTGTTTATCCTGGAGAGGAGTGCTTCAGGGCTGGAACAGCAACTCCCTGTGCCTACGAAGTTGTTATGACTCAGGCTCTTCACAGCGGTAGCATGTAAAAGACAACAAGCTTAAGCTGAAAGGAGGTGTTTACAGACCAGCTGTATGGAGACATTTTTCCCCATGAGGGTAGACGAGTGGTGTAACATGGGTCCAGAGATATGGTGCAGTGCCATCTCCATTTTTGCAGGTTTTTGAGACCCAGCTGAATAAAGCCCTGAGCAAACTGGCCTCATCCCATAGCTGTCCCTGCCTTGAGCAGTAAGCTGGACTAGTGACCCCCTGATTTAATGTGCCATTCTCCTTTGCCTTAAATTTCCAAAGCAGCAGCAGGGCTGCCAAGCCCAGACCTTGTCGTTGCACTAGTTATCCCTTCTTGTAGCATCCACTTGGTTCCCCTCTGCCAGGGCACCCCTTCAAAAGCACCTGTGTTACAATCAGGTGTAGATGGTACCTTAAGCTATAGAAATACTTCGAAAGATTAATTGCTAATCCAGGCAGAGGTGTGAAATAACTGAGCAAGTAATGGTGCGTTGTTAACACCAGTTTGATTCCAACTATGCACATGGCAGAGACGTGGCATGGCAGCCTTCCTTACAGCCCCAGGTTCCTGGAAAGCCTGCACACCCGGGTTACCAGCAGCACCAAAACCCATGCTGACACATCTGTATTGCTATGAGAACCTGTGCTTGCTAAATGAATGCATGTATGCATTCATGTATGCAACTACACCTTTCGTTGTCACGAACCACTCTGCTGTAACTTCAGCCTGGAGGAGCGGTCCCAGAGTGGTGCATTTAACCCTTCTGTGCTACAGACTCCCACAGCTTTTCCTCACATGCATGTGTCTGAAGTGAAATATCGGTACTTCCACTCAGACCACATGATATCCACTTGCTTCTTACATTCAACATCCATTTTCTCTACCTGCTTTTCCCAGACAGAGTTTTAAAACACATTTCTCGGTTGCAATCCTTATTGACAAATAAAGAGCAGACCATTCAAAACTTGCAGCCTCAATACAGAGAAAGGATTAAGGCAGGAACTAAATTGGTTCTGGATGCCTACTGTATTTACCTTTACATAATTTCTGTTTGATAGTGAAGAACAGGTAGAAGGTACAGCTGGCCTGCCCTGATGGCAGGAGTGAGCTTTTAGTCATACAAAGAGGGCAGCTGCACTCCTTCACTGCACCGTTATACAAAGGAAAGCTATGGATGCTATTACTTTACCAAAAAGAAAACAACGTTGAAACATATCATTCCCTCCACACTCCCAAACTGTGTATCTTTATAAATATTGTACAAAATAAACACGTGCTCCAAATCCACATGAGATAAAACAAATAGTGACACCAAGTAATCCATCTGGAATCCAGCCCATCAGGAAAGCTCATGTCAGGATTATCAGATTAGATCTGACAGAAGAATCTTCTAGAGAATACATACATGGATAACCAAATTCTAGAAGCCTTTGTCAGCCCTGCAGACAATTCATTCTATAGGCCCAACATACCAGCCTTCTTTCCCTTCCTTATCTCACCCAGCAAATGGATGCTATTAAATACACAAATTTCTTTCAGCAGGCTACGCAAACAGAAATACACACAGTTAATTAATACTGCAGTAATTTCTTTGATCTTCCAATGAAAACAAAATTTAAAAGTCATACTATTTCAGCCTAGAAGCTTAGAGTTAAAAAGCTTAGGAACCCATTCGGGACTTTGAATCCAAGAATCGTTCAGCTGATGTCATTAAAAGAGCTGAATTAGACTCGTAATTATTCCCTCATGAGTTCTGCTGTCTATCTGAGGAAGAAGGATATTCATTTCTGCCCTCAAAATAAATCAATTTTGGTGAAAAAACAGAAGGGTTGGAGAGACCAGGAACTTAGTTTTACTGTGCATCTGGTAGAATACAAGAAAATAAGTGTCAATAGCGACCAACGTCCCTGCCAGTCAATAGGAGTAGTACCTTCTCTTTACATTGCATGGCAGTTTCCTTGAGATTCTCAGGATAAATCCTATCTCCATAGTTCTGGCTAGCTAGTGCAGTAACACTTCATTAACATGCAAATGCTTGACAGTTATTGGACTTAAGTACATCTGCATATTTATAAACCACCATTCCAAACCCCATCCCCATTTAAGGAAACTGTTTAATGACAATGAACCTAAAGTCTTTCTAGAACCATTGAAAAACATGTCGCAGCCGGATTCACTCACTTTAGATGGTACTACTTTTAAAATACTGCTTACACAGGTCAGCTGAAAAATGCCTCAATCAACTTTTTCATTAGTTTTCTTATTTGTTCTTTTGTGGCAATCAACCTTTTCTCCTTTTTTTAATCTGTTTTTCCATTGACAAGGCAAAAAGAACACAAAGAATGAATGATGCTTTGGAAATCGAGACAAGGTAAACTTATGGTAATGAAAGCCAAACATTCATTAAAACATATTTAACCAGAAATCTGTAAAATACTCAGTCAAAAAATGCAATCTCTGTATTTTCAAAGCAAAGGCTTGAGAAGCACCAGGCAAACAACACACAGAACTAAAAGTTACCCAAAAATCTACTAATTTTTTTGCTGACAACAATTCTGCACACCTCACAATGACTCTTATTTGTTCTCCAATGTCACAAACACAGTACAGGCACTGCTACTTCTAGTAGCACATTCTACCCAAAGCATCTGGAATTTTTAGCATGGAATATCACAAAATTGGCCTTGAATTTGGATTTCTCCAAAACTTTCATGAAAATTATATTTAGCGACAAAAATTTTAAAAATAAAAATCAGGAAAATTTTAATGGACAAAAAGATCCCAAAGGCAAAAGGATACAAACTGTTATTAATAACTTAATGTTTTGTTGAACATTTTTTTCTGCTGCTTGAAGGGCAATATAAGAGCACATTAATGTAGAAAACAATGGGAGCAGCTGAATGAAGTTAAGGGGTAGTTAAGAAGATCCCACTCAATTACCCCAGAGAGGCAGAGTCATTTCTGATTCCCACCCTTTTCTCCTTCACCATGCCAGAGTAGAAGTCACATATCCGTCCTCAACAACCACCTGAGGTGCACTCTTTTTTTATTTGGGGTGGGTGGGAAAGAAATAAAGTTACCAATTGAGATAAATTACTAGTGTTTTTCTTTGACTCTATTGGATTTTATCCAGCTGAAAAGTGACTTATAAGTTATGCACATTTATAAACCTTCATAAGTAAAATACAAAATATCTCTTAAATCGTGTGCTCTTCCTGTGGGGCTCAGTCAGTAACCTCTGCATAGTATGATTTCTTTCGCCCTGCCGCCCAAGTGGCAATACTTAACTGTGGGCCTCTGCCCTTGTTTCTATCAGTCTGGGTGGCAAGTGAACACAAACCTACGCCTAGCCAGCCATGACGTATCAGAGACCTACAGGAACCATTTGCGCGCGCGTGAACTGTAAAACTTGGAGTATTTCATCATAGGCAAAAGATGAACATGAGCTGTACTTGTACATTTAACGAAGGTATGGGGCTGAAAGCCAAACACCTAACCCAGAGTAGTAGTTGTAGAGACCTAATCCAGAAGATCCCAGCTATATAGATTACATAAACAGCTTTGTCACGTCTTCTGCTTGCTGGCCTACTGTCTACAACAACAATCTTAAGAATATTGGTGATGAGGAGAAACTGAAATGCTATTATGGTACATAAATACCACAGTAAAAGACAGAAGTATAACCACTGCCAGTTTCATTTTGGTCATAAGTGGCTGTATGCATCACTGTATCAGTCAAGTACGTTCTCGTCTCTCTTTGGACTTTTTTATAAGACACATCAAAGCAATAAGCAGTGAAGCCCTGGAACAGAGAATATATGTCATAACAACTACTAGCGTACAAGAGAAGAAATTAACTTATTAGGACAAAAACACAACCATTTGAAAAACTGAAGCTAAGAGTTCATGGTGGGTTGGGGTTTTTTAAGTTAAGAAAACATGCAATAAAACCAAAAGTGTCAGTTATGAATAAAAATCTAGACAGCACTCATTAAAAACTAAAAATTTTACATTTACAGCAGCTAAAATTGCCTCCCTATTTCCAATTCTAAGTATAGGAAATACTACTGTAAAAATAACTACTACAGCCACGCAGACACCCACATTTTCAACTACACATGTGACACTGAAGTTAAATTACATGAAAATTTCATGTATAATTCACCTGACATACTTTGAGAATTCTAAAGATAAAAGTGGCGTTAAGATCATTTTACATCCAAGTATGCCTGTATCGATTTTGTGTATTTAATACTAGCCTCGTGCTTTCCCCACACTTCAGAGCCGTGTTTCCTAGCCTCCAACTAAACTACAAGTAGGAACGCATACAGCCAGGACAACATTCCTTGGTTCTCATTGCCTAAAATTTGGCCTCATTACAACATATAAAGATCGAAGGTAGCACTTTCAAAATTCCCAAAACATTTTAGCTTTTAAGACTCTCCTTCAGACCCAAGGTCAGAAACACATCTCACTGGAAGTCAGTGAAACAGCCTTCAACGACCCAACTTTTTATAAAACATTGGCCCTACAAGTTTTTAATCAAATTTGGCATTTCTGAAAGTTTTACCCCCAGCCTAGAATTTTTTCTTCTGGCTTATCTTCCTATAAAAACAATCAAAAGGACAGCTTTTATTGAACAAATATGTCAAAAAGACAATAATAGTAACTATGGGAGTTCAGGTTGTTTATATGATAAATTAGTTTGCCTTTATTGTAAAATAAACAGTTCATTGTGTGTTTAGAATTGTGTTGTGTACCACTTTGGCACCATTTTCAGGTATTACCGTACCGGTGATGATATAACTGATCAAACACAGACCCTTATCAGAGGTAATATTCTAATGACAACTAATCATCAGGACACTTTAGCCTTGTGACAGCTCACTGCTACGATAAGCAAGAGAGCTGGCTCTTGAATAGCCCGTTCACGATGCTTACCTTTCCACCTCAACTGCCGAACGAGTGAAGTGTTGTCTACCTGAGATTTAGTGTCATCGTGCAAAATCACAAGTTGACATAAAGTATAAGCATAGTGTACCACAACGAGATCAGCAAAATGGTTTGGCAGATACAACATCACATCACTGAGATCATCACTGAGTTTCTTCTCCTGTATCTTTGTGGTGCTTACAACTAAACTCTCTCCACTCCATTATTTTCTTTTAATTTGCCAAAGAGATCGCAAAAACACCACCCTCCCTCTTGCAGATGAGACGTATTCTCACCTCTCAGTCATGAAATGACGTGTGCCCAGTACAGGGGAAAAAGAAAGGAGGCTAAGTGAGTGGACTTTTTGAAGTACATTATGGTTAAAACAACTTTTTAATTAAGAGTACCGGGTGGGGAGATGCTGGGGAGCAGTCCCTTCTAACAGAGGCTGAGCTACGTCTGCTCCTTTCAAGCTCCATCGCTTTGCTTAAGGTTGATACCAAGGCTTTGGAAGACAGATAAAGTGCAAGAAAGCAAAGTCTCTTCTCCACAGAAATAGTCCTTCATCTCTTCTTTTGATCTTAAGTGTTAGCCAAAGTTTAGGGTCTTTGAAAAGTGCTCTGAAAAACCCTGAAATCCCTATTGACAAGGTGAGCTTTGAAGACATTGAGTAAACAATCTCATTTTAACAATGAACTCTCACACTGCTTCAGAATAATTTCTAGTTTGTTTCTGAGTAAAAAAGTGTGATTATATAAAGGTGCACACAGGAATCTGAAATACAAAGGCAGGTCAGACCCAAGGCATACCTGGTAAAGACATCCACCAGGATGGAGAGCTCAGGATCAGCATGACCCAAACCAGCTTGCCCAGCACAGCCCCATTCCTTCTGCCCCACGCTGCCATAACTGATGTTCATGGCCAGCCTACTCTTACCAGGACAGCACAGCTGAATACTGTCTGCTACACACAGAATATTTTAGACAGGCTAACAACGTGCCATTTTAAGGAAAATCAACATTCTAATACACTTTCTCAGCCTTGTACAAACCCAATACTTTTATCTAAACAGCTTCCCCCATTACCAAGCGGGCCAGATATTTTTAGTTACAAAGACCCAGTTTCCAGCAAAATTAAACTGTTTGGGCCGAAATTTTCCTTTCCTATAAACATAAACTTTACTTTTCACAAACAAATGAATTGAAGAATACACACTGTAAAATCCTGGTGGCCTTTCCTTTGGGAAGCTTTAGAACACGCTTGCTTTGGATCAGGAACTGGCAGCATGTCAACGTTTGTTTGTTGGGAACATGTCTGCTTTTTGTATTTTATTTTCCCCTCAGAATTTTCCCAGATCTCTCTACCTGCTAGAAAATAAAAATTGTGAAGACACACCTTGTAAAAATAAATTTCAAACCATAAATTCTCCAAGTTTACGCTGACAGGGCTTGTCTTGCCACTGCAACTAAAAAAACACTGTTAGGTTATACAGGGTCTCTCTGCTCCTCAATTGAAGTACCACAGAGAATTGCAGGATAAAATTAATTATTTTGCCCTCATATCAGGGCTGGAACAGCATCCAGTTAGTGCAACTTGTTCATATACTTCATAAAGAGAAAACAAAACATCAAATAGCTTGCCAGTTTAAAGAGCGCTTTCTGTTTGAGGGAAGGGAGAGGTGAGAAGGGATGTTTATGTAAATGAGGCAGAGAAACTACAGAGAAAAAAAGATGCAAGCACATAATTAAAATCTGTATCATAATGCCTACATACAACGTACCAACTGAGATTACAGGACCAAGTTTGATTCTAGCGTCAAACTTTTCAGCGTTACATTTTACAATTTAATAACATTCTTTTAAAAGATGCTTTTCATGTGTAATCTCTATTATAGCACAATGGACCCAAGATGATTTTTTCAAACAAAGATGGACTTTTATGAAACAATGAGTGGAAACTTTCTTTAAACTCCCATCCCAGCTGTTTGATGTGATCCAGGCAGTTGAACATCTGAAACCACGTCGTTTCATACAAGCTTGCACAACACCAGAAGTCCTTCTGCGTGTTATGTGCTGGGGTTTATGAGAGCTACGTGGCCAGGTGTTAAACACTGAGAGTCACAGTTGGGTTTGACCTTAGTAAATGTTGTAATTTTAAGGTGACATATGTCGGAAGATACTTACTTCTGTATTCAGAGGTAGTATGAAAACAAGGGACATGGTCCCCTGTTATGAGGAAGGTAATTATTCCCCAAGCAGTTCTACCTGTGTTTTGTTTTACCAATAAAATCGAGAGTTTTGACTTGGTAAGAAAGAATTTTCTTCAGAAAGAGGAAAAGATGCATCTTTATTAAATCAAAACAGATTCAGACACTTGTCATTCTCCTAAACTGCAGATGGTTATGAGGCCTAAGACAAGAAACTTAAGCAGGGCTTAGCAATTTTAAATTTTTTTTTTTAAAGGCTCTGGCTGTCTCACATGTCAGACAGGCATGTGTATTATGCACATCCAGCAGGGGACAAAGATCAGAAATTTAAAGGAGCTGTTTGTGATTTTGGATGGGATGTGGCACACAGATGAAAGAGCAAACATTTTTCCCCTTGGTTTAATGCTAGCTCTAGATTCCTAAATTAAGCCCAGCAGGAAACAAACATCCACCACAGATTTCAAAAGATATCTCACATCTTTGTATTAAAACGTGTTATTTTAAGAGTCCCAAATGCTGCATGTCTGATTTTTATTAAGTCCAGAGCCAACATAGGAAGTGTTATTTGATTTATTTTAAAGGAACGCAGAAAATATTAGTGGACAATGGGATGTAAATTGCAAGAAGCCAAACGAAAATTGTGGACGAGGAGATACTGGGCCTGATGCTACTATCTATAAGAATACTAAGGCCACAGGCTTCAAAAAATTACTGTGATGACCTTGAGAGCTCACTCAGACTAAGGACCATCCAGTGAGTGGATTTTCCTGGGGGGTGGAAGGAGGACAGTCTCAATTTTTCTTTTCCAAATGGACAGGGGAGATGTTTCTGATACACACTTCTGATTCCTTCTACACCAAAGAGCTACAATATTCTACTCCCATGGAGGGCAAGATCAGGCATCACCCCACACGTTCCTCACACGTTTCATGTGTGAGTCTTGGTGGAAAGGACAAGATTTCTACATCTATATACAAATGCTGTTAAAATGTCCAACCCCCAAAATTACTTTCTTCTAAGACTCCATCTTTCTTCATACAAAATGTAAAAGTACCAGCATAAGACATGAGCCTATCTCAATCACAATACACTGAGCTTTTATTTTGGAGGTTGCAGATATATATATTTGTTTGTTTGTTTGTTTCCCACTGACTTTGATGGTGTTTTGGGATTAAAAGAAGGAGCAGGCAGTTCCCATGAGATGAAAGACATAACTGCAAAGGACACTCACTTAGAAGATTAAAAAAAAAAAAAAACAAAAAAAAAAAACCAACCACACCAACCAAAAATAACCCCACTCTTGGAGTCTGAGATGCTGTTATGTATTTATTTAAAGAAACACTCCCTTGAAAGGACTTAGACTCCGATATTTTATATAAGTTTCTGCTTTTATCAACTGTAGCTGGAAATAAAATGAGGTTTTTTTAATTGCCAAGCTATTGAAAATTCTAACAATACTTTCCCAAGTATGCTAGAATTATTACAGACAGAAAGAATAGCTTCAAGTTCTTCTGTAAGCAGTGCCAGTAATAAAACCTAAGTTTCATTCTAATATATGGCCAATTCAAATTCCCAGCAACCCTTCTCCCAGTGACATCATTTCGAAAATGTCCCCCCACATCCCTCCCCACCACCTAACTGCCGGCTGGGCACAGAGGCAGCCCCTACTACGGTAAATCCTGAGCCATGGTTGAAGAAGTTCAGCCAAGTTCTCAGGTCAAACAAAGCAGAGACATGGTAGGCACCCACATCTCTCAGAAAGGACTAACTGATCTTCCTTCTCCAGCCAGTCCCTTATCTCATAACATTTTTAGTGCTTCCACCTCCAGCCCTGCCCATCCCTCCTGTAATTAGATAAGACAAGGAAAGGTTACTGGGGGAAGAGATGAGGCAGGGGGCGGGGAGGGGAAGGAACAAAAAAAAAAAAAAACCAAAACGGAAAAGTCATGTTTTCTTTGGGATGTAGGCTAAAGAAGGAGTGCAGAAGTACTTTTGACAGCATGCATAATTCTGCGTGCCTGAATGAGCCTTCTCACACTTGTGGGTCAACCAAGCACAAGGAGAAAGGAGACCTTTAGTTTCTGTTCCTGACACTACTTCTGCATGCAGTGCAAGACAAGTTGATTTATGTTTCCGTTCATGAAGGCCTAAAATAAGCACATAGTAGCTTACATACAACTTTAACATTGCTGCCAAGATTAATTCATTAGTTATAACATGCTTTGAGATCCCTGGGTAAAAAGTGCAAAGAACTAAGTCAGACCCTGACTGGCATCAGAAGACAGAGGTGCATGCACTGCTTCAGGTACCTAAACTTCACTGCCTTCTGCCTCCGAGCTTCAAATCTCATCATAAGTTGTTTCAAATACCTCCAAACTTTTGGCTCCACCTTTTGAAATCCACCTTTGGCTGTGAGATGGATGGAGTATTAGATTCACTATGAACTCAGATTAAAAATTATGCAGGACCCTAACAAAATGCTGACAGAGACAGAAGCAAATACCATTTAACATACAAAACTCTTCTCTTGTAGAAGGCCAGTGACACTGCACTTACGATGCCCTGGATGTATCAACCTCCAGGCATAATAATTTGCCCATCTTTGCAAAAGATAAGTTCATCATTTGCAAGTTTTCTATTTGCTATAGAATAATAAGGATTACATGCTCTAAAGTAAAAAACATAAAAGGTATGTTTACTGTTCTTTGCCAGCTTTGGAATCTAGGAAAAAAAGTCTCCTCCTTTCATTACATTTGTCAGCTTGCTAATGTACTTATGGTTCATATTTCTTTACAACCCTAAAATGCAGATTTATCCTTTTATATCGGATCCTGTATTTGCTTCCAATCACTCAGCTATTCTGCAGGGGTTTTCATCAAAATTTGCCCTCATATTCTGAAGTACCAGCATTTTGTTAAATTGTTCCAAGAGCGTCAAATACAGGATTGCTTTTCAAACATGAATTGGTTTTGTTTTTAAACACAGGTGTGCCACAACTGCTATTTATCATACTTAGTAGTGGTATTGTACCATCATGGGCTGCGGCTGTCTCTTGGACATGTTTGTGCTCAGTGGTCTTGCACGTAAATTGTGAAGCCAAAGAGGGGAAAAGCAGGGGGACAGGAGCCACAAAAGAAGAAAAACAAACTGGTCTTCTGAGTTTTGTGAGGTCTTGTACAACAGTGATTCCCAATTCACGAATTTCACACAAATACACAACGTTCTTAAAGCACATCAACAGCTGAGTATGTGGTCGTTCCAGATTGTTTTAAATGTGCATGCAGCTTACATCAATACTTATCTAAATAGAAAGGATACCTTACACCAGAAATAAATAGGACATATTTACAAACTTCATTGGGAATGCTGGTAATTTCATAAGGGGTAGTAGTCTCAAGAAAAAGCTAAGAATCTCAGTCTGCCCCCAAAGGTGACTGATATGCTTGGCCCAAAGACAGGACAGCATGGTTAGACTTCAGGATTCCTGAAAAATTAGACCCTAAGGGACTTTCTGCCAATTACAGAGGCCTCCCTAAGTGCCTTGATACTGGTCATGATCTCTCAATGAACAGCTTTATGGAAGCACCCAATGGATGTCGGTGACCACTGAAATCACATTTTGGACTCGTCACCACTGTAATGACTAACCACATCTTGTTAAACATGTATATTCCAAACCTGGAAAAAGATTTTTACTGGAAATAAACAGAAAGCTGAGATGACATACGCTTTTGCTAAATTAAACTAACAGCGCAGCACTTAGGTGGTTTTATAATACAAAATTCATCCTTAGGGACTGATAAACAGACTGAAGACTGCTCACTTCAAGAGAAAAAGATGAAGCCCTCATTTAAACTATAAATCACCATTCTGCAAAAGCTACTTCAAGAACAGGTAAAAGGTTTAAAAAATGTCAAATGTAAATCACAACTGTTTTCATGGAAATGCTGCTTTATCTTTAATGCTGCACTGTCAATAGCTGTCTTGTCCCTGGAAGCAGTGAAATGCAAGAAGTTCAGTATAATTACCTCAGTGTATTCAGTATTTTAAATTGATCAAATTACATGAATTGATTTTTAAAGATTCAGCTTAGGGAAGTAGGGAGGGGATGCCTGGGAAAAAAACATCAGTTCCATCTGCAGAGCAGAATTGATTATATGTTATGGATGGCTTATGCCCTAGGACTATAAAAAATGGTAGGTGACTTTGGTTACTAGAGGAGCTATCAGTCAGCCTGAATTATTGAGATATTTTTGTGTAGTGTAGCTTCAAACATCTCCCTTGGTTTTCTTTTTCACCCTCAAAATGTAAACATTCAGAGTATCAACTGAAGGAAGGTCACAAGGTTGAACACAGGAACAAGCTATTCCAGTACCTGCGATTCCATCAAAACCAACCCTTATCTTGCAGCTGGTACGCAGGGGAAAGTTTAACTCTCCTCTTCCATTAGCTTCTCTTACGATCATTTTGTATCAAGACATAAAATCCAAATGAAAAAACTATATCCAGAGACGGTGTTATATCCTTCATCTGATGCTTGAGCACCAACAATGAAAAGATTCACTGGGTGGCAGGAAACAATGAAAATACAATTCAGGAAGAGAATAGGATTCCCAAATACTATCACCTCATTGTAAGGGAAGACCTATAGACTTAAAATTAGACAGTTTAAAAAGCCTAAATCTCTTTATATTTGTTCCAAAACATACATCATAACTAGTATTAAAGGTCACTGGCAGTAAGAAAAAAATAAATGAAAAAAAACTATTTTATCTTTGTTATCCTTTGCAATCGTAGACTAACATACAATCCCTTAGGACGCAACCACGCTTCTTCCACAGGATCCCATTCCCTTTCAATACTCTGAATGAAGTGATAATTGAACCAGTGATCATTATTTGGCCTTACTCTTACTATTCAGTATGAAGTCCCATGTCTTGTTTACTGTGTACTATTCAGAGTCCGATTTGAACAATGAATTATTCATTTGCTTGTGGGTTTTCCTACAGTGCTCATCACAACAACATCTGAATGCATTACAAACATTAAGTGATTCATTTTCACATCATCTTTGTGCGATGAAGTGAATGATATCATTGTATGCACATTACAGAAGGGGGGGCATGACACAGGGATATTAAAGCATCTGTTAACTCCAAGTGCACAAACAGAGGCTTGCAGGGCCAAGTTTCTTCAAAATACTTACATTTGTCGCACCATTTGAGTCAGGGTCGGTAGCACACGTGGATCATGCCCACAGGTCTCAGAGCAGGCCCCTAGGAAATGAGGAATACAATCACGATCCCCTGATCACATGAAAACATTCTGCTTTTAAACTGTATTGCACATAAGATGTGAAGAGACAAAGATGGTGCCAGTGGAAGGAGAGAAATTCTCCAAACAAAGTAACATTACAAAGGTGTAAAAGAAATTAAGCCACAAAACCACAGACACAACAGCAGAGACACCGAAGCCCAGTAGGGATTTGTGCCCTACGGCTTTCAGAGAAAGTCACATTTCAGAGAACATCCATCCTTTATTGGGTGCAGGGGGAAACACAGTGACAAAGGCTGAGGAAAAGGCTGAGGTACATCCTGCCTTCTTTGCCTCAGTCCTTAGTAGTAAGACCAGTTGTTTTCGGGGTACCCAGCCCCCTGAACTGGAAGACATGGACAGGAGCAGGGTGAAGCCCCCATAACCCAAGGGGCAATGGCCAGCAACCTGCTGCACCACTGAGACACACACCAGGCTGTGGGTCTGGGTGGGATCCACCCGAGGGACTGAGGGAGCTGGTGGGTGCTCGCCGAGCTCCACCATTTCTCAGCAGCCTGGCTCACCAGGGAGGTCCCGGCTGACTGGAGGTTCAGGAATGTGATGCCCATCTGCAAGAAGGGCAGGAGGAGGATCTGGGGAACTGCAGACATATCAGTCTGACCTGGGTGCTGGGGAAGGTTATGGAGTAGCTCTCCCTAAGTGTCATTATGCAGCACATGCGGGGCAACCGGATGATTCAGCATGGATTTATGAAAGGCAGGTCCTGCCTGACTAACCTGATTTCCCTCTACGACAGTGACCCAATTAGTGGATGAAGGAAAGACTGTGAATCTTCTTTACCTAGACTTCAGTAAAGCCTTCAACACAGTTTCCCAGAGCATTCTCTTTGAGAAACTGGGTGCTCATGGCTTGGACGGGTATACTCTTCACTGGGTAAAGCATTGGGTAGATGGCAGGACCCAAACAGTTAAATGGGGTTAAATCCAGTTGGTGCCAGTCACAAGTGGTGCTCCCTGGGGCTCAGTGCTGAGGCCCACCTGTGAGCACCCTCCAGCACTCTCCATGAGCCGCAGGTGGCCCCAGCTGGGGCAGTGTTGATGTGTTGGGGGCAGGGGGCTCTGCGGGGGCTGGGCAGGCCGGGCCCAGGGGCCGGGGCCAGCGGTACGGGGTCCCCAGGAGCCCTGGGCTCAGCTCTGGGCCCCTCGCTGCCAGAGGGACGCTGAGGGGCTGGAGCGTGTCCAGAGCCAGACAGGGGCTGGGGAAGGGGTTGGGGCACAGGCTGAGGGGGGAGGCAGCCTGGAGAGGAGGGGGCTCGGGGGGCCCTGATGGCTCCCTACAGCTGCCTGACAGGGGGCTGTGGGCAGGGGGTCGGTCTCTGCTCCCAGGGAAGGAGCGACAGGAGCAGAGGGAACGGCCTCGAGCTGCGCCAGGGCAGGGCTAGGGTGGGGGTGAGGGGACATTTCTTCCCTGGAAGGGTGGTCAGGCACCGGCACAGGCTGCCCGGGGAGGGGGCACCTGCACTGGGGGCGTTTAAAAAATGCGTTGATGCGGCACTTGGGGACAGGGTTTAGTGGTGGCCTTGGTAGTGCTGGCTTAACAGTTGGACTCTATTATCTTAAAGTTTTTTTCCAACCTAAATGATGCTAGGATTTGCTGTCTCCACCACTAGTACACCACTAAGGTTTCTTGGTTTATGTCTCTCATCTTTCTTCAGCTAGGTGAGCTGGGGCAGTGAAAAGGAGAAGAAATAATACCACATGCTCAGTTCACACTTCAATCCAAGCGGGAAAGATCCCAGAAGCTCAGGACGGGCAGAACAGAAAGCAACAGTAGGTGGCTAAAGTTGGAGCATGCTGCAAGGACCTCCTCACTACAGAGCCAGGAGTATGCCAAGAGAGCATACCATCAGAGATCAAAAAAGACTTTGGACTGTGTTCATTTAAGCAGTGGGGACCACCTTTCATCTTTCCCTGTTAAATGTAATTCACTCAAACAAATCCGACCTCATTTAAAAATAATTTAAAACTTTTACATGCTGGTTGTATATATTTATACAGTTTCTAGTACAACAGCTTCTTCCACAGTTTGATTCTTTCCCCAGTGTCTAAACCTGGCAAAATTGTACACGAGACCGCCTGGCATCTTACCTAGCCTTCCAAAAAATGGCTACACTTACTCAGGGTTTACCTTTCTCCACTACAAGTGAAAACAGCTCCAAACTGTGTTAAACTTTCCTAAGAGGCAGGTATGGAGACAGAGCTGCTGTGGTGGAAAAAAAAACTTTCAGCATTACAGTACTACAAAAATAAAGGAGTTTCTGCTTCCATTCCAATATCCACAGTATTTCCATGAGAACTACAGCTGGATATAGCCTCACCATATGCAAGGCAGCACACATGTTGTGTTCAGCAGCTGTAACCAAACAGGCTGCTCATTAAAGTCCAATGCTGATCTGTTTTTCAGAAGTGACCCAAAATCTGTTCCCAGTTCTGCAAAAGGTCTCTTACAGACTGTGAGCACATTAGTGGAAGATGCCTTCCTCCATGCCTTCAAAAACCTGATGCAGTTACTTCAACCCAATTCAAATCATACAGCAAGGACAGGTGGGTCCATCCTATACTCAGGATTGCAGTGCCTTTCATTCCATGACCAGTTCTTCCTGGCTTTCCAGGCAGCCTGGGAAAGCCCCCTCTGAATTCACTAATCCCCCTGTGTTGGTTGCAAACCCAGACAGCTCCTCCAGTCTTTGCAGGACTCCCCATATTCTTCACCCAGGAAAAGGGGGTTCATCATTAACAGCAGCCGTACACTGAAGCTGACTTTCTTCCTTCCTCATTCCCAAGGTGCTACCACACCAGAAACAGGCTACTTTGGGTTTGTGGATCTCTGAGGAAGACTCTTGAAACTGCCCGGAGTGTTTGTCGTGCAGCTGACAGTACCAGTGAATGCAGGTACAAGATAAACCCAAACCGAGCGCTGGCTGAAGGTGTTTCCCCCGTGGCTAGGCAGGATGCCTGGAAGGAGAGGCTGTAAGGAACCGAGCAGGGAGACACATAAGCCAGTATCCTGGCATTTATCTGTTATCATTTGTCCGACTCCGATGTTTCAAATTCTATCAGTCACTGGTTTTAAAGAGGCTGGGTTTAAATCACTAGCCACTGTTGAGCTTACAGGCCAGCCGTTAGATCCCACTGATCCCAAAACTGCTGGAGAAGAGTCATACCTACATGGTCCTTTCTGCTCAGGACATCGGCTCCCATCGAAGTCTTAATTCATATCACTCATAGTAGCTGTGTCTTCATATATAATGTTCTACCCACTTTCTTCTCGTTACATATTACACAAAACTAAAACACGCCTTGGTTTGAGTAGATAAAAAAGAAAAAGAATATTTGCTTGGGGACATAAACTTATCTCAAGAATTCAGCTCAGCCTGATTTTAATATAACACACAAGCCTGACACAAGATTCAGGCTTGTTAGGAGACTGTGAGTATATTTCAGACGCTACTTGCTTTTTACGTTTGACTGTTTCAGCAGCAGAGTAAAATTGACATGCATTACCTGGGAGCAAAATCAGGAAGAAACCCAGGTCTGAGCATCTCCCACCCAGAAGAACAATGTGGAAACTAAAGCAGCAAAAATGAGTTGAGGGTTTTATGATAAGACTGAGCTCTCAAAGACTAAAGCCTGTGCTTAAGCTTGAGCAAGAAGAGAAAGGTGAAGCCATTCTAGACTCAGAGTGTAAGCTGGTAACACAAGGTCACCAGCAGGTAGCTTTAAGTGGAACAGACAAGAGCATAGATAAAAAGCACGTTAGTGAATACCAGTTCCACTGCAGCTGTCTATGAAACACCAACCAGTTTAGTACATTCACACAGAAAACGTGTAGCACAGGCATTTGATAGCTACAAGTCATGTAGAATTTGCTGACATTTCTGCTGAAATCTGCATTTGTTGTTAATTTATGACCACCTCTGTCACAACATTTGTACACGATTGCCTGAAAAAAGTCAAATATCTAGTATGCTGGGATAATTTGTAATTTTGTAAATACTAAGGATAGTTCATTGTTCTACTATGCATCAGTATTCAGCATTTAAAAAATCATTTTCTAATGCAGCCTTCCCCTGACAGTAGCATTTATTCCAGTTAAAACATACACAGTGTATATATATATTTTTCCCCCCCCTTCAATACCAGTTTTATATGCCTATATTGTTTAGTCTATGGTTTGTGTTATACCATTATACAACAAAATTAGCTTGTGTTTAGTGGATTAACTAGAGAACCTAGGAATAAAAAGTAAGGCTTGGTGGGATGGGGTTTGGAGCAACCTGGTCTCATGGAAGGTGTCCCTGCATACAGCAGTGGGGGGTGGAACCAGATGATCTTTAAAGTCCCTTCAAACCGAAACCATTCTGTGGTTCTGAGAAAAAAGGACCTGATCTTTGTATCTACTTCAATTCAAAATCAATATTTGGAAAAAAGATAACATTAGAAAATGTATTGTCTACTTTTTAATTTAAACCAATCCATAAGAAAACAATCTCTATACTTGGCTATTAACTGAGAAAATGTTATAGGCAGTTAAAATATTTTAAGTAATACCCCATGATTTTTAATACACTACTTAGAAAACTCTTACATAACATTATGTAAATATATATTTTAAGTGTTACTAAGTTTGAACATGGTAATTCTGAAGCTGTGTTTTAACGAGAAGCACAGGTCCCGTGGCTGTTACAGTCTGAGCGTGCTATGGAAACTTCACTCTTCCCCTTCTCCTCGTCAGCTGCCAGGTGATTGCCCTAATGGCTCCCTCGGGCTGGGTTCAAGGAGCAACATCAACACACTATAGGAGAAGCTGCAAAATTTTGATACCTCCTTTTGTAGCCTATTTCCCTTAGGCCAAACTGCAGAGCTTTCACATGAAGGGGCCGGGAATAAAAAGGAGACTTTTAGAAGTACTTCTGCCTTGCACAACCAATAAAATGAATTGCCAATGTCCCACAACAGAGAAAAGCACCTCCCTGTCCCATCACAAGCTGCAAGACTGTGGCCCTACTGAGTAAGCCCCCGGAGGAAAAATCTTTTCATCACTGTGAAGGTGCAGTAACACTGTTCATGCACAAACGTTCAAGCTAATTCAGCCAACAAAACAGGAAGGAGAATGGTCTGAATACCTTGCATTTTTAAAAAATAGATTTATGGATTTATTTTTTGTAAAACTTCTCTCTCCTGAGGCTTCAAATTAAATTCAACTTTATTGTCAACCTTCCCCCCCTAAAAAAAAAAAAAAAAAAAAAAAAAAAGAGTCAAACTGTAAGTGCTCAAAAGAAACTGAGTTTTGTAACACGGAGCAACACAATTTCACAGAATTCTTCCTCTGCAGGAGCAAAGATCACAAATACCACCCAATCTCTAGAGACTGCAGTCCTAGACTGAGGCTGTATTAACTGCTTCTGCAAAATACTCACTTCATATTTTAAATTAAATTTTAAAGAAAGCCAGCCAGTGACTGATTAGAAAGAAGCTGGAAATGTGCCATGTACTGTATTCAAAACACCTTGAAACAAACTGCACTACTGTCTATATTTGGAAACCATAAAAACATTGCAAAACTAAAACCATATACATGCAAAATATACGTTCAGCCTTCATTGTTTTCAAAGGAAACAAGTACAGATAAACTACAAGGATAACATATGGTTCAGATAAGAATATGGTTTACATCTGTTCCTGGTTAATTAGTTCAAACTTTACTCACAGTGGAGTTTCGAAGATGCAAGAACACGAGTTCAATAAATGAGCCATATTTTAGAATGCTGAACAGACCTACAAATCCCCAAATCCAGCTGGTAGGTCTTTCAGCCTTGCAGAAGCACCTTTCGTGATTGGAGCACTTCCCAGGGAATTAGGCATGAACACTGTCCTGTTGGGAAGCTGGGTCCCTACCCCAGTTCTCACCAGTGTGCTCTTATCTCAAGGCAGTCACCTACACACAGAGTCTCAGTTCTGTCACCAAGAAAACACACTCCATGGCACAGACTTGCTTAAGCAACTCGTATAAACACAGCCAGGAAGATAAGACTAACTTTATTTTTTGACCTAGCCTTTATCTACTCCCAGTAGTCCCAATGAGCTTCATGTACATACCTTTCAAAATCAGCAAGCAGAATTTTCCCGAAGTAGTCTTCCCACTTTCAGTTTAATGTAAAATAGTGTTAAAAAAAAAAAAGTCCATCCATTTTAGCATCATTATGAAGGCAAAATACAGTAAAACTGTGTTAAAGTAAACTTTCAAAATGGTTGTGTGTCCTAACTTTGGCAACTGCTTTCTATTTTGGCTAAAAAGTTAAAGCTAACATTAATGCACCATCAGCAAAGGACTTGCTTGCTACCCAGGCACAGACAGGATTAGCCTCTGCTAAGGATTGTTATAGGGCCATAACTGCATCTCCACAACTTCATTTTCCTTTTTCAGCATATGTAGCATAATAGTTATAAAATAGCAGTAATACAGAACCAAAATGATGTATCATCATGATCACCTGTGCTGAAGGCATCTCCTTACATCTCATTCATACATGTCTCAATTTTAAAAAGAGGAAAGTTGATTGTTACAGATACTTCATAGAAACAGCCAGAATTTAATTTTTTTAGTGATCTTGGTGTTCTTCAGAGATGCTAATTTTCAAGCATGCTATTTAACACTAAGAAAATCTTCTATCAGCTATGGCAGTCTGTATTGATCAGTGCTGAAAAAAACAGATGGGAAAAACACAAGTTCCCACTACTTCCAACAGCATTCTGGAGAGCTGGCTATGGGACTCTACATTTTATTGATCTCCTTCTACAAAAGTACCACATCTACATTTCAGAATTGTATTGGGGATTAACTGTAGAAGGTTTCAGAAAAAAAATCCAACACCTGAAATCTAACAAGAAAAAAAAATGAGTCAGTCAAGAATGACTGATTCTATTCCTAGTTTTTCCATGGACTCAATACATGCTTCTTGGAAAGGTATTTTAGCTCCATTTCTTATTTTATTTGCTTTCAGCTTCTTTCTTTCTTTCTTTTTAAATACTCTGTTTTGGATTAGTGATTCATAGCAACACCAATGCCCTCCTCTTAAGGAGGAAGCTACTTTCCTCCCACAACTTTCCCTCACGAAGTCTCCCAGTTGACTTATGAAATCCTGTTAAAGTAGGAGGTCACTTAAATAAGTCATAAATCAATAGGAAAAAGATCAGCTTCTTTCCTACACAGGTGTCACTTCTATTTATTTTGAGTGCAAAACCCAGCGATCACAGGTTCAGAATATTTGTATTGCAACCCGATCCTCATGGTCCGTCGACAAGTGATATTTCTTTGTTAAACAGAGCAAAAACCCTTATGGACCCATCAGATCTTGACAGTTTTATAGGACTCCTAGCAAGAGTTTCCAGCAATAAGACATACCTGGCCTTGTAGTCTTGTGTCCCTCAACGCAAGGTGATGTGAACTCGCCTTTGTGCTAGGCTTCAGTGATGCTCTGAGCCTCCTGAGGTCAGATAATTCTGAGCCCTCTGGTCTTCAAGAGCTTTCCAGGCATACCTGAATCACCTGTAAAAGGGAAAGAGAAAATGCAGATGAAAGCAACCACTTACCTAACTCAGCGACAAGGATGCCACGCTGCACCTTAGCTGAGGAGAAGCATCACTAACTCCTAATACCTCAGCGAGTGCCCTCTTACCAGACTTTATTGTGCCGTATTCATAGATGATGAAGGCTCCACAGTGTGAGCAATAGCATGTCACAGGAACAGAGGACAAATTCACTGGGAAAAGCAACCCAAAAGTACATGTGTCCCAGGGCTGAGCAGGAACAATGAGGCACCAGGTCACAGATGTGCCTGCCACACTGTCAGATACGCAGCCTGATGAGCAGGGAGAGGGGAGGAACGCAGAGTTCCAGACAAGTGTATCTATAAACCCCTTAATGCTTCTTGTTACTGCTTCAGTCAAGAGCAAGCAAGATATTTGCCTCATGGTGTTTGATATCTCTTAACAGAAATAATTTATCATTTGCACAACTGAGTTACTTCTTCCCCTTCTTCCTGCTGCCTCCTGCCCAGCAAATCTGATTGTACCAACCCTATAATACATAACCTATCTCACTAGAAGGGCACATATCTATAAGGATGCAATATTTATTTAAAAGTCTTGGCAGTAAAATTCAAAGAAAAATGGTAAGGAGAACCCTGGCAATTGAGCAGCATTTGCTTAAAAAAAAAAATCAAAAATCAGCCCCTTTCCTTTGAAGATAACTTTGTTGGTAACAGAAGACTCCATGACAGTCTGGGTACCAGAAAGGTCCTCCTTGCTGTTCTTTGCAGCTTTGGTGCCTACAGCAGGGCTACAAGAGACCCACGCCAGCAAGTTCTGCTCTCCTCACACTTGTAAGTGCTTTACAGACTCAGGATGGAGGTGATGCAGTAACAGAACGGTTTCCTTTCCACACAGAAAGTGAAAAGGCACACCAAGTAATCAAGAGCATATCATAAGTATACCAACAAAGAGATGAATAAAATAATAATTCTGATCACTGGTACTGGAATTTTCACTCTCATCTCAAAACAATCTATTTCTGCCAAAATCTTTCTGAATCTGAATGGTACTTGCTGAAGTACCATTAACATGCTTTCACACAGTAGCATAGGAAATTAATCCTAGCTGGTCTGCATGGAAATCTTTAAAATATGCACATATTTATCAGTCTCGTCCTACATGCATAAATCTACCTTTACAATTTCTGGAAAACACTGATAAACGCTGCTTAGGAGACAAGAAATGTGCAAAGAAAGGAAAGGAATGAATTTACATGGGAATTTACTGTATCTGCAGGTCATACAAATGAACCCAATTTTTTCCCACAATTAAATCTATGGTGTTTATCGCGACAATCAGTTTATTTTAAGACTGTCAACCCAATATATAAATTTCCTTTTGTGCTTGAAATGCCTTTATCAGATAAGATAGCTTTTGTTTAAACTGCTATTTTCAGCCTTTGCTTTGGGGTTTTTCAATATACACAGTGAAGTAACTTGAGATTTCCTACCCTGTTTTAAAATGTGTTTCTTCTGTCTGTTTGTATTTTGTAATTTCCTGTCAAATAACCTCACCATAACTAACTTTCCTTGCTCCAACCTACTACTATTCTTTTTTTTAAAGCCATTCCCACTTCCTGGGGATGGTAATAAAACACTGATTACATTCGGCTGTTATCTGCCTTTTCTTCCCCTTCTTCCCCCCTCTCTCACTCCCTTTGTCAAAGCCAGCACTCAGGTTTCAGCTCTTCATGGACTGAGAAAGGCACATAACGGGGAAAGGAAGCAAATCAGACTGCAGGAATCCAGATTCATTAGAGTTTATTGGGTCGATCAGCAGCTGGACCAGAGCCAGACAATTAGGTTGTGCGGTCCCTGAAGGCTGGACACACCGCTTGCTTTCCAGAGCCAAGCGAACCCCGTAGCAGCCACTGTAACACCAGCACATGTCGGCACTATGCCCTGCTGTCTGCCGTGGCCGTGGGGGTGGAAAGAGGGAAAGGAAAGCAGCAATGTGCTGCTGCTTCACATCGGTTACAACTGCAAAAAGTTTGCTTGGCCAATTTATTTTTCATTAAGCATGAAGCTGCTGGTTTTGTTTTTTTCCAACTGAATTCTCCAATTGCTAATTCCTACCAAAAAAAAAAAAAAACCCAAAACCCACCAAACCCCAGTTTGCTGATGTATCACCATACAGAACCTATAGACTATTTAGCTATATTCATCTGAGATTCTTTAACCTCTTCCATTTGTCTTCAACTGCATGTTTCTGCTTCAGCCAAGCTTAGTCCCTGTTTGCCCCTTTATCTTCTCACTCTGTCCTCCCTTTCCAACATCGAAAAGATGACAGCCCCACCTATCCCAGCAGTTACTCAGTTACTCCTTTCCTCCTTTCCCTTATCTACGAGCTTGTTGCAAGCGTAGGCTGAAGCCAACCCACTCGCTTCCTCTCCTCCAACTGAACACTGGATCCCATCCAGCCCTGCTTCCGCTGTTTCTCTTTGAATGAAAGTGCTCTCGCCAGGGTCATTCATGATCTCTTCCTGGGCAAATCTCAAGGATCTTCTTCTATCCCCCTCCTGCTTGGCCCTTCTGGTTCTTTTGATACTGTTGACCATCACCATCGCTCTGACATCTCATCCTCATGGAGGTTTCAGAGCAGCCTCTGGTTTTCTTGTGAATGATCATTCTCTCTTCTGGGCAGCCCACCACATCGATGGGTGCTTCTGAAAGTGCTGCCACTGGCACACTGCTGCTCTGCTCAGTTCAGCAGTTGGGTGAGCTCTTTAGGTCACGACTTGAGCACCCACCTCCACACTGATGGTTCAGACACCATTTCAAGATTGCCAAAGGATGTTGAGGTGATCTGACACGAGGGCAAGGGGAGGAATGTGTGGTAAGGGACAGGAGATGGGTACAGGCCAGGAGCCTTAAATCAGACCGAGCAGGTCATGAAACCATGTTGTCTGACACATCTTTTCCCCTTCTAAGCCACCTACTCTGCACTTACACACATGCTTCATTTTACCTTCCAAATTTTCAAGTTTTACAGTTTGTCACCTACATAAATTAATTTGCCCTAACACTAAATGCCTTCCCTACAAAACTTCCTCCTCTCTCTACAACCAATACCAACGTTGGGATTTCAATGCTTACAACAGCACGTTCAAAGTCACTTGTGACTTTCCTTCTCTTCTCCCGAGTATCAAGCCCAACCACTCCCTTTCAGCCCCTTTCTTCCAGTCTCAGCAGCTTAAATCTCTCACGCTGTACTTTATCCTAACCAGCCTCACAACATTCTCCCCTTGAGTGTCCCAAAAATGCCACAGCCTTCTGCCAGAGCACAAAAGGCACAACTGCTGAACTCATCTCCCCCTTCTCTGTTCAATCAGAAAAACTCCAAATAAACCCTTGACTTAGTTTCCTAACATGGCATCACACACTTAAAAGTTCTTTTCACACCCTCTTTAAGTTTTTTCTAAGGTCTATATATTTTAAACCTTCCTGAATTGACCTAACAACCCTCAATAACCACAGCACCCAGAGGTGTGACAACACAAAATTACTTCTGCTCCGGGTAGCTGACACAATTAAGCACAAAACATAGACAGACAGTGGGTGCTGAAGGATTTGCTAAAAATCCTTGCAGTCATACCTTCAATTTAGGAATTAGGGGGTACAAGGTTAGCTACTTCCATGCAATTCAGGAGTACTGCGATACTGAAGCTTTGCTTCCACCGCATTCAGATTTTTCTCTCCTGATGGTCACCATGAAGGTTTCTTTGAGGTGATGTGTGATGGGTGTGCTGTGGTGGTTGGGGGGTTTTTTGTTGGTTGGTTGGTTGGGTTTGGTTTTTTGTTTGGGTTTCTTTGTTTGTGTGTTTTTTTACACTGAGGCTACATCTAACTTAATCCCTGCACAAGCAGCACCACTACAAAATAGCCCTCCTGCTGTTTGGAACTTTTTTATATGGCTTAACATCCTTTTTCTCTGTGTCTAAACATTCCTTGCTAGCTTCCATTCAGCCTGAATTCTGGCATTTCTGTCAGCCTTTCCCCGATAACTTTTTCTCCTCCCTTGGGACACCAAATCCAGGCTGCTGGAGTACTTGTAAAAACTTCCAGTTTCTGCACTGTTCAGGCCCCTGAGCTCTCCAGTGCAGCTGGCTTGCTTTGCTAGTGGTTTGACAGACTCAGGTTTGCTGTCTTGCAAAGGCAATTTTTAATTAAGGGCATACTTCTCATCCTCCCGTCATTTCAACTAAATCAATTCCTGATCACTTGGATCTGAAGTTATTTCTCATGTTTAGATCATCTATGATCTCACCACTGGCTGCTAAAACCAGAACAGATACTCTAGTACTCACTATGTCCTTTCCTGTTGTGTGTCAGCTGGTTGGGTTTTGGTTGTTTTGTGTATGTGTGTTTTGGTCTGTTTTGGTTCTTTTTTAATGATCTTTCACATAATTAACACTCATGGACAGCCTACTACCTTCTTTTTTCTGTTCTTCCTGAACACAACAACTAAATACTACTTTTCCAGCAAGATTAGATGCATAGCAGAATAATATTCTTCCCTACATTTGTCTTCACTGGTTTTTTAGATTCCTCTATCCTATAGACCTGGTACTGAAGTACAAACCTTTTCCTTGTTTCTAACTGGCCCACAACCAATTGCCTTGTCAGGTTATAGGCACAAACCTTTTAACTGTCCTGTTTGTCCAATTAATGTCCCTATCATTTCTATCCCTCCCTTTTTTCTTGCTGTCCTTCCATTATCCATTATTCCATCTTCTCCCTTTTCCACTTCCTACAGACTAAAGCCAGGCATTAATATTGTATGAGCATCTTCAGACCTTTTCCCATCATTTCCTGACATATTTAACTGCTGTAACAGACTCAGTATCAAAGGCTACTACCCCACACAGTGATGTAGACCATCCCTTAAGAAATATTCTATTTTATCAAATAGATCCCAGTAGAAACACAGCCCAAGCTTTCATTCCATCTGCCCACCTCACCTATGGGCCTTCTCTAGGGACTGAACGAATTCTGATCACCAGCATCCAAATTTTCTGCAGATATCATGGCAAAAGTAGAACTGGGGAGAGACCTGCATATCCTGATGGGTTTCTCCTATGAAAGAGCACAAACACTGAAGCACCACTTTAAAACACCGAATCCGGGAGGGAGGCAGGCAGGCGTCAGGGGCCAAGGGAGAGCACGAGTCAGTCTCCAAAGACTGTACGAATTACAGCTAGAGGTGGACTGCTAAGAGCTTTAAAAATAAAGTTTATTTTTGTTTAAGGTAGTGGAAAGTAAAGGGAAATCTAAAGAGAAAAGTATAAAGTTAAAGGTGATGTGATCAGAAGACCTCTTGTAAGAGCACTCTAAAGGGATATTAACAGAACAAGGGAGCACATGCCAAAACAAGGAAAATAACATGGCAGAGAGAGAATCATAAGGTGACACGAGTCTGGGCAAAAGCTTTAGCAGTACATACGGATGAGAAATGCCTTTTCTTCCGAAGTTCACAAATATCCAAAAACACCAGACAACTTTTTGCAAGAGAAGCTAAAAGAAAAGTCAAACTGAAGGTGATATTGGACAGAATTCTGATCTGTAACATAAGTGTAGAAAAAATAGCACCACCACCACTGGGAAAAAACTTAGATTTTCCTCAGGCAGGACTCAAGTACAAACATAGCTGAGTGATCAGAATAGAAGGTACAGAGAATAAAGGGAAACCTGCAGAATTATTCCTACTCTGAAAGCCATACGTAGAATATCCTCCCAGATGTACAGAGCATTAAAAGGAAACAAAAAATTGTCATAAAAGTGTACGGAAAACATGCCTGCTTTAAAAAATAAAAGGCATGGTGACTGCTGAAGATGACTAATAGATTCTCAGTGGTCCTTAAATATTGAATGACATATTCATATATCCACTTATATGATTATTTCCCCCCACCAAAACCGACCTTGCCTAGCACGTCACAGCTTTTGCTGACACCCTGTGTAACAGACCTGGCCATCTGAAACCTCCTTGAAGCCACTCCTGCCGTGCTACAATTCAACGGAGTTATACTGACTTGTCTATACAGTGCATAGACTGCATCCCAGTACCCGTGGACATCTGTCCTACTGAGTTCCCTACAGGGGGACACAGCTGCTAAATATTTCTTATATTTATGATTGGAAACTGTTTGTGTAATACCAGTTAGGATTATATTTACCAACAGAATAAACACGCAGAAGGATTCAGTACTTGCACTATGTAAAAGCACGATGCATCACAGCAGAGACGCCGGCTCAGTGCCTAAGAAGACAGACTAGATAATTTTACCTTCTTTCTAACAAGGGAACCACTCTATTTCCCAGTAGAGTAAGTCTACAAGGTCTAAATAAGTTCCCCCAAAAAAGCTGTAGATTATTTCAAATCCCCAGCTGTCAGCCAGTAGCCTGGATAATGGAAATCCAGCCTTGCCTGGCTTCCTGCACACTTCCTTGCAGGAATTCCTTGCAGGCTTCGAAGTACTGGTTTCTCTCTTATTTCCCTACACTCACTATGATGTCCTTTCTCCTATCTTCAAAAAAATATATTTTTTTTTTCACTTCGTCTGCAGGAGTTGACACAAGGGATTAACACTACCAGAGACTTTGCGTATGACCTCTTCTTTTATGGGCACCGTTTGTCACAGGGGTTCATTAGACTTGTGTTTCCTAAACTTACTTCAGTCAAGGAATGAACTTTTGAGATGGATGAACACTCACAGCATAGCTGCTTTAAACAAAACCACCTCAGTTTGTAAATAAGAAGTGATTAGAGAAATTCGCTGCAGAAATCAGTCACGTTAATCAGCTGGTTATATCAGATTGATGTGCAGCCACTAGAGCTCTCTAAACAATTTTGTTAAGCTTTAACAAAAATGTGAAGGAATATGCTGCAAAAATGGTTCAGCTGTAAATGGACAGAACATGCTTCTTTTAGGAGGAGAGTTAAGTTCCAAGATTATTATTTTATTCAGATTTTGCCAGAAAAAATGGCCCAAAAAGAGCAATTTAGAGTTACAGCACTCCTTTCGGCAAGTTCATACCAGGGTGTGAACAACGGCCAGTGGCAGGACACAGAGTGTTTATTCAAAGGCAGATCATAACTGGGACTCATGGAGGGAGGCTGATGCTATGTCAATGTACAAAGCAAAATGAATCATCAGAAAGCCGCTGATGATTTCCTCCAGCATTGCTTTCCTCTCTGTGTTACCACCAATTTTTTTGGCAGCCAAAATCACTGTGGAATTGCAGAGCAGGATGGTTCAAAACCTGCAGTGGTGGCCACACACACTTAAAAATAATGAACCTGAACATAAAATACTCTCCCTCCCCCCAAAACTAACTGAAAAATAACAGTTAAAATAGATATATTCTTCCTTTTTATTTTGCTTCCTCTTTTTTTAGTTTGAAGAAGCATTTGCTTCATATTCCCAGGTTTTTCTCCACAACCACCAGAAATAGAAATCTGACTTAAGAGGTGAGGAGCAAAAGAAAAGAAACTCAACAAGCAGTTTTTATCAGTTGTTTTCTGCCAAGAGCTACAGTTTTCAGAAGAACACCAAAGTAGACACTGATAATATCGTGCTTATGTCAATTATAATACATCTCATAATACCTGGAAGCTCTGAAGTCAACACTTTCAGAAGAAAGCCTTACAAGAACAATCTTGGGCTATCTTCAACTTAATTTTGCCCACACTAAACACAAATTCCTCCTTTCTGTAGCTAATAAAGACCTTCTGTTTCAGATGCAGGATGCTAGATGCAAGGCGAGAGATTCTAAAGCAGGATACACATGTTATCAGATGCAGGGGATTTAGATAAATTCAAGGAACCGTCTTTTATTTTTCATTATATACACCTACTTCTAATAGTTTTCAGCCCTCGTTTACAGTGACAGACCAAAATTAAGCTTGGAGTCATCTCTTACTGAAGTCTGATACATGTTTTAGAGTTACAAACTAGGTGTGCGATAAACTCCCCTCTGCTACAATAGCATCGCTCAGTTATACTCAACAGGGACATTTGTTTAAGCAACAAAAGAACCTGGTGTCAATCCCTCTTGCTGGGTAAGCTGCACTTGATCTGTACAGCCAATGAATAATAAATCAATGCAAATTACACCACTTTATCACTAACAACCATTTTCTGGTCAGCTACACCACAGACTACAGTCTCTCCCACAGGAGACAAATAACCCCCAGTGACTTAAAATAGGAGTTATTTATAGCCTGCAGGGGTACAATTGGGCTCTAGCATATAATTTGCACCACTGTTTATATTTGCAGTGAATTTGGCCTTGAAATCTTTGACTACAATGAAGGCACAAGCTGCTTTCATCATTAGTGCATGTCTCTGTAAATTATTTTAATTGATATTTGAATATTTAGCTGTTAGGCAGCTCCCCATGCCCCACAAGATGTGCCTTATGCTTGACGACTGGGTCACTCATACCCTGTTTCTTAACCACCTTCCTGGGTAACAATTTTTGATAGAGATCACAACTGTTTTATGGTACAAACTATCCAAGATAAAATCAAGCTCCACATTGGTACTGCAGACATCTTGAGCGGGGAAGGTTTATAACTCACTCTCTATTAGCCCAGTATAAAGCCATTCCTCTTTCGAAAGATGGATGGGTTTAGCCCCTCAGAGGTGCCAGGCAGTCATGGATCTGGAGAAAGAGGCCTCGAGGGCACATTGCGGTCGGTCAGGGCCCCACCTTTTCCCAAAAAGATGGATGCTTTTTGCCTAGCATTGTTTTCATGAGCACCAATCTGGAACTCATCACTGAGCAGTAGAGGAAAATATGGCAAACCAAAGCTAACTTCACCTATTTGAAAGACTTACAAGAGCATAATACAAGATGCTGCTATAACATCATGCAAACCATCCACAGTTTTCTCACCCACGACAGTTCAGCCCTGACACGCAAACTTCAATCTGAAAATTCTCTCCTCGTGTAAATATTAACGGACAGCTTTGATGACATGGCCAACCTTTACCAGCAGCAGTTCCCCACTGAATGCAGGGACCAACTGTCCGGACGCAAACCTGCACTGTGCAATGCTTTGGATGCCGTTCAGTGAATGAGCCTCACCCGGGTAATGGCACGTGAAATCTTGTGAATGTTTGAGCCATGCTGAGGGCAACAAACACTGAGCAGCACCCCATGGTGAGAGCGTGCATGGAAAACACGTAGGAGGGAGGAAGGAGGGGGGTGAAGGACACCTGTGAGCTGCCTCTGAGCCTGGTAATACCCACCCCCCAGCTCTCCTGCTGCAGGAAACCCCAGCCAGGCTGGTCAGGGAGCCCAGCCCCCCCGGCGGTGCCGCCGGGTCCTTATGGCTGCGGTGAGAGGGCAAGTATGGCAGCCACCGAGAGTCTGCCCGCCGTCCCCCGCAGCACTCCCAATTAAGCTGACCTCAGCTGCTGCGGGGTCTGAGGTTATCGGGGCACAGATCTCTGCAAATAAAGACATACGAACTGTGGGTGTCTGGTCAGGCTCGTCTCTCTTTGTGACCAAGAAAACTGCTTTTATGGCTGGCTCCACTTGCCCAAAGGCTTCCCAGAGTGCTGTATAATAAAGATGATTGAAACACAGACTATGTCAACAGACACTTCCTTTGAGAGAGGTAAACAGGAGGACAGCACCTCGCTCATCAAAACCAACCAGACATACCTATAGGGCATGCAGAGCCAGCCAAGATCCTTTGGGGTTTTCTTTTTCCTTTTTAAAAGAAAACATGTATTAATTTTTTTTCTCCCCCCAAATTTAATATTAAATGAAGAAAATGCTGGCAACACCCACAGTGATGTTATGTCAGCTGCTTATGTTAGGTCAAACTCAGTGCAACAGGAAGCAGGGGCTCCATGTGAATACGACCCCATCAACTCTGCTCTTCCATCCCAAACACAGGCTGCTAAATGATGCTCAACAAGAAAGAGCACGTCCAGACCCGCAGCTTTCTGCCCAGCCTGCCCAAGAGAAAAGCACCCTTGTAGAAGGGAAAAGGTAAAAACATGCCAGGCTGCACCTCTTTTGATAGCTCCCATATGATCATGTCCTCCCATTCCAGGAAGAAAATTAACTGGGCATTCTTCCTTGGTCTAGGTGAGCAGTGGAAACAGCACAGTGTAGGATAGCAAATAAATATTTGGAAGGAAGATTATTTTCAGCCATCCAGCTCATAAAAGTAAGCAGAAGACTAACCTGGCACAGTACTTGAGTCGCCATCAGGACAGCCAAAGTAAATAAACACACTGACCGAGAAGGTAAAAAACGGGACCCATTCAGAAAACCAGTCATTTTCCAAGTTTCTATTTCTCTAGTTGTTAGATATGCAAAACCTTTCTCTAATGCCTTTATCAAAATTCCTATTTCTTCATCTTACCATCCTTGTTATCCAAGTTCCCAGTTTTTCCCACTGTGTCAGACCGATGGAAGCAACATGCTGGCACAAAGGCAACAGCAAGGCTGCTTTGAGCTTTGTCAAGCACCTTTCCCCACTCTCTGCCTAGGAGAAAGCGGGATATGGCTAGATCCTCTTAAAATAAACGACAGATCTTTGCTCCTCCGCTATACAGCATTAGTCACGTTTTCTCTTGAACTGTTTAGCAATTTCCCTGCTACAAGGTGCCATAGGTGATGCTTTAACAAATCGTATGGGAGAGAGGGGCTGGGCTGTGATAGGCAACTACGCAAGAGCCCTTGTTTGCGCTGAGCGGTTCCCTGCACCTCTCCTCCCACCGCCAGGAAGTCTTAACATGACTGAAATTTACAGCAGTTAGAACAATCCGCTGCTAACTGCAAATTTTAATTAGAGCATTTGCCTCTGGTGTAATGCAGTAATAAGGAGAAAATGGGGGTGTCTGCTTTCTTCTAAGGATCTCTTTACGCAGGCAGGTACAGACAGACTCAAGCTTGCTCCGCCTGCGCTCCGAGCTGGCTCCCTGTTGAAAGCTGTACATCACTGTGTATTGCAGGCATTGTGTAACACGTGCTGTGTACAAGCAAATAGGCCCTGCACTCAACACACCTAAGCTGGATGACTGCAAACAGAAAAGAGAATTGTGCCCCCATAGCAAAGGAAAAAAGAAAAAAGTAGCAAAAAAAAAAAAAAGATACTTTTTCTTTACATCCAACACTTGTTCACACTTGCCCTAAGAAAAACAAGTTTGCCAGTCTTGCCCTTCTCTTCTCATAGGGATATGATTTTAGAGTTTTTATGGCTTGCTGTTCATCGTATTTAGGTCATTTGCAAGTATTAAGCTATCATCTGTACAGAGATGATAGCAAGTATAACAGAAGAGTAATATTCGGAAAGGATAAACCACAGTGGGTAGTGGATTATAATACAGAACCAGTGAAGCCTGGCTGACCCTTATCAGAGTGAGCCAGCTCTTGCTAACACCTCTAAATTAGGGTTTACCACTTTTGTTTCACTCTAGCTATTTTAAAAAACAATCACAGCAAAATAACAGAACATGAACAAAGACATAAAAAAAGTGTGTAAACCCAATAAAAAGTCCTTATTCTTTTTATTAGGAGGTTTACCAAGTGCCTAACCCATCAACAATCAAGCCACTCAGGCAACATAATAAAATTAAAGTCAGTTTTTGAAGACACTGGAAATTTTGGTACGGAGCATCCTGTATTTCTGTTGTCTACCAATGATTTTTTTTTAAAAAAAAATCCCTGCTCAGATGATGTTATTGAAGAGGAAAACAAGAATAGGCTAGGAACAGCAGGGTTCTCAGAAGCAACTCCTCTCTAGCACCCCAGAACCACATGAAGGCACTCATCTTTAGGCAGGATAACAGACTATTCTCCTTGCTGTTGTTTCACCAGCTGAGCAGGAGCCAGGTGATTTCCAGCTCTAGCCTGTGGGCAAGTAGCCTTCCCTGCCCTCCCACAGCTCTCCTACCCTGCCAGGAGAGCTGCTCTTCCCAGCAGGGGAGCTACCTAGCAGGAGCTACTGACTCCAACTTCCAGCAGGACCCAGCAAGTCCTTCCTCCTCATCACCATCCCCCACCACCACCTCCCATCTTTGCAGCAGCAGGTTCGTGGAAGTGCTTTGGAGAGCATCCCAGAGGAGCCCCAGCTGACAGATGCCCTGCACCTTCAATGTGGCTGTTTGGGTGAGCTGCACAACTTTGCTTTCATGTCTGATTTCTGGAGCCCGCCTGTCCTGCAGAACACTAAAAAGCCGCCTTTGATCTCTCGTCGCTTTCCTGCTTTGGGGCTCAAATTTAGCAAACAGCAGCCCATAACACATAGCATCAACTCACCGTTCTGTGCCATCGCTACTGGTACCGAGGAAAAGCACTTGAGAGAAATAGATAAATATTAGGGAGGAAAAACACGGTTTAGTCCAGTAAATTTATCAGTTAATATTAATTCATTCAGGGAACTTGCCGGGGGGGGGGGTGGGGGGGGGTGGGGGGGGCGGCGGGAAGTCTCCTTCATTTATGGCAAAGGCAAGAGAATATAAACCCTAAGTATCTTTCCCTCTTTTTCCCTTGCTAGCAAGGCTGGGAGAGAGCAGGTCAAGCAACAACATCACAACTTTGCATGCTGTCAGGCTGCCATTCAAAAAATAAAACAGAATATGAATGTAACCTGATTTCAAGTGGATCTGGGAGAGCCTTAATGCCGAAATTTGTATGCCAGCTTTGTAATTATTAAGATCTCAGACCAGCCCTTCCTTCTGAAAGTTTACAGTAGGAAAACCATATGGGTATATTCCTGTAGCTACATGTGTACAGTAATTATGGCATAGGCAAGCAATAACACATGCCCAAGGCATCGTACTTGGTGAGGCACAAGGCTTATGTGCATATCTATGATTATGACTTCAGACTTCCAAGTACCTTATTGCTCAGACAAAACTGGTAGCCTACTTCCTTGTAAAACATACACAAGGATCTATTAGTATAAAACGCATATAAGTGCTGATATAACATGACATTCAAAGTGTGGGTATCAGCACTGTGAAAGGGGGAAGGAGGATCCCACTTAAAATATTTTCTTACATCGTTTTAAAGGGAGCGCACTTTAAAGTAGCAGACAAAAGTAAGCATCACTTAAATTCTAAAACTGCCAGTCTTATGCTGATGCCCAAAGTCTGGTTACTTGGCAAGCAGCACTTCAAGCTCATGTTCCCCTCTGAGAAACTGGGTTCTTTCTAATACATCATCCGCTTGACTGCTTTCAGACCTCTAATCAATCAAGAAATCCCATCACAATCACGTGATCGGTGGCTGCAGGCTGATATTCATGCATGGCAATTTATGACAAAAATCAATAATGAGTGTTTCCCTTTTACATGGCTTTTCAAAAATAGGACCAGAGTTTACAAAAGTATATTTTTCCTAAAGAATGGTTTCTAAATGAATAGCACCAACTTCAAAGCAAATGTTTCTGTGAGGGCTGTTACAACATTCGAGTTCCTACATGATCTTCAAGGCTACAGTGTGACCTAGGAGGCAGCCATAATGAGACACAGACAGTGAATAAAGCGCTGATTTAATTATGTTGTTTGATATATGATGAGCTCATCCACTGGTGTTTATACTAATGTAGTGCTTGAAATGCTTTATCGACATGTGGGAAGGCACAGTCTCCAGCCTGAAGAGCTTACAGTCTCAAAGACAGAAACCAGATGAAGGGTTTTCTCTTCCTGCAGCTTATTGTAGGTTTGGAAGCTCTGCTTGTTTCCATCAGGTCTTAAATAGGCACCGAACGCTGGAGAGCAGGTTGCTGAGGGAGCACTCTAGGCTGGCTGGGCAAAAGCTCTACTGCATGGTTACCTGCGATCACTGAAGAGGATTTCCAGTACGGCAAGTCTATGTTCCTATGTACATTCAACAACAGAGAGATGCAAACATTGGTGGGCTGGAGCTGTTTACATCTCCACCAAATTCCTTCAGTTTTGGAGATACCTTGTGCCCCAGCACGAGCTTTGACCCGCTGCTGTCTGCTGCTACAGAAAGGAGAGTCAGGAGCCGGAGCCGGCACAGCCTGCCAGTTCCTCCACTAAAGTCGTCCATCAAGGTGACTGTGTTGTAACCATCTCCCCCCAGAAAATTAAATCAAGGCTGAGAGTTTGGTTAGATAGATAGATAGATAGATAGATAGATAGATAGATAGATAGATAGATAGATAGATAGATAGATAGATAGATAGATAGATAGATAGATAGATAGATAGATAGATAGATAGATAGATAGATATTCTTTTGTGCTTCCCGTTAGGACTGATTGAAAAATCAGTGACTTTTTCTGGTGTTAACGCCATGAAACCCTCCACGAGGAAGTGAGGTGTTCTGTATTCAGTGCACCATCTGCCAACCACGCAGCAAATAAGGCCATACAAAAAACTGTGAGAAACAAAACATCAACAACCTACCCACTCATTAAGCATTAGCCATGCAGTGCACTGAATAATATGCAGGACTTGTAGGAAAAAAAAAAAAAAAATAGTACACAATCCTGTAATTAAAGGCAATCAAAATGAATATTTACCAAAGGGATGAACAAGTAGCTTTAATTGTAGAATTTTATAGCCTACAATTGCTTGGGTTTGCAACCTTGAAGTTCAGCCCTGTTCGGTAACCTGAAGTCCTAACTTCAGGCATTAGTTACCTCATTTTACAGGAGACCCAGAAAACACACGCAGCTGACACACTTTTACCCTTATAGGTATGCACACGTTCAAGGCCATTGCTCCATTGCTTTCACTGACGCCTATCACAGCAATCGGACATAAAAAAAGCAAAAAGACAGGTGAAAGAAGAGATACCCTAGCTCTATTGTGGTTTAAGGTAACTCTGGGACAGAGCCAGGGCTGCAGTACATCCTCTCTCTTATAGTGAGTTTTCTCAGTAACACTAGATTTTAAAGCCTCTATTAATAAAAAATAAAAAAATAAAAAAATCCCAGGAGTCTTGCTAGCAAGGATAAAAGATCAAAAGAGTATAAATCAAATGCATTATTAGTGGAGAAAATGTATATATACACACATATGTACTCAGAAATCTTGATACTGGTACATGGAAGTTAACCAATGACCAAGCTTTTGCCTGGCAAAGCTGAAAAATCGCTGAAAGAAATTAACAGTAACGTGTTTTCATTTTCTTTTCAAACTCTGGTACAAATTCAGCTTTGTATGATCTCATGCCGGGATAGGAGCCAAAAGTTTCACTTGAAATCTTAGCAGTTATCAGATCTGGAAAACTTTTCAATCACTTAAGTTTGAGAAGCATTAAAAACAAAAAAAAAAGGGGGTGGGGGTGGACCAGAGATAAAAGGCCATGGGCTTGAAACATTTATCACTTCATCATACTCTTCCATTTGATGCTAGGTCAGCATCTTTACAGATACAATGGAATGCTTGCTCTACCTACTTTTTGAGAGGTTTTGAAAAGAAATAAAATTAATGAATGTACAGGCTTAGAAACAGGCGCAGAGCAACAAGGCCAGGCAACCCATATGGAAGACAAGCTCCTTAGCTAGCACATCCAGGAATGGAAATGTTCCTAGGCATAAAGGGAGGTTTCCAACACTTGCTTCCAGCAGTGGGAAGCTGCAAACACACAGCCAACGTTGCTCTGGTGTCGGCCTCACAAGCACCAGCCCTGCCGTACGGGGGGACGGCAGCTGAGCAGCACGGACAGGATAAGTGCGATGCTCCCTGAAAGGTCAGGATGGCCACAGCTGGACAAGCTTTACCCTCGCTGTGCCACAGTGCTTGGGAATCCCAAGCCTGCCCATACTGCAGCTCGGTCATCAGCATCTCCTTCTCACCGCTACCAGGTGCCTGGGACAGCGGGACACGTTCACCAAGCCCTCAGACTGACCCAGATCAGGGTTGAAAAAGGAAGATGATAGGATGTCCAGGAAAACATAATGCCCTGCTGGAAGGAAATGTTACCAACATATTTAAGCAATTGCTAGAACAGGAAACAGCTCCACGTGACACCACATAGGGACTGCATGAGGACAGATGCATGTAACAAGTACTTTTCTTGCATAAGTTTGGCACCTCTAGACTCCTGATAAAAGAAATATAGCACAAACACTTTGCAAGCACAGTTGTAGCCAAAGGAAAAGACGGCACAAGGTAAAACCAAATACAACCAGCAGCACGGAGTGCTCTGTACCTTGCCAAGCTGATCATTGTTTTGAAAGACTATGCCAATTTATGAGCTATTAGGGCAGCTTCAGACCTGCTCTGGTTTCAGGCAGGAGCCGTATCTCACCGAGTGACAGCCCACCTACAGGACAAATGCTACTCATGCAGTCCTGAATCTTTAATACATTTACAACCATTTAAATCTTACCCTCAGCAGTGAATATGCAGGCCAGCGTATAACTAGACTTCCTTATGACAGACTTCAAAGTTTTTAAACATTATTTTTTCTAAGCAAGCCAGTATATGAAAGATAGGAAAAAACAGACCACGTTTTTAGACAGCACCACAATACCCCTGGCTACGGGTTTGCAGGCTCATGGTTACTCAGTTGTGTGACCATAGGCAGTCCCCTCTTTGAAAAACAGAAAATACAGAAAGTACTATCAAAATGTTTGTATTGTTTTCCCACACTAACATTAAAACATTCTTTGAGCATGCAAGCAAATCTAGTGAGCTTATTCATTTCCTTGCTGAAGAAAGCTGATTTTTCCCTCCCTCAGATAAGAGCTGCCATTCACAGTATCCTGGTGAACAAAAATGAGAAACCTGGAAACTGAATCTTACCACCGTGTCTTTCCTGACGCAGACTCCTGCTTTCCCATCAACTTCCAAAAATCCCCCTCAAAACACTTGTTTTCTCATTATTGTCTGCACAGTTTTCATCCCTTTGTTCTTTCCTCTTATTCAGAAAGGTCTAATCTTTTGGTTCCCCAACTTTGTCTTTACCTTTTTTCTCTGACCAGCTGCAGGGGAGACTCTCTCATACTTCCTCTCAAGTACAGCCCACCAAGAAACAACTCTGGAGGGGAAAAAAAAAAAGTTTGTTATACACAATTCAACAGAAATATTCCCACCCACTTCACTATTGCATCCTTTCATCCCACTCTTCGTTCTGGAGAAGCCACAAAAGTTACTACTCCCATTTGTTTCCCTCCTTCGGTCACTGCACTCCAGATGCTCTGACACAGCCCTGACACCCGCTGTGCCCTGCTGCTGCCCCTTGTCCCCCTCCAAGCCTCCACAGCTCACTGCAGCCCGCTCCACCTCGCTGCGTAGCTCCCCTTCCTCGCAGCACACACCTGCACCAGCTGCCGGTTTCTGCTTCAGGCAAAGCTTCAGACTTCCTCCCTGACACCTCCAACACAACCATGTCCTCCTCTTTCCTTCCTACATCCCCCCAGGCATCTCCTTTGGGCTGCGGGGTTCTAAGCAGTGTGGCAACATCTCGGTTCTGGCCCTCTGAAGATGGCAGAGTCCCATCCAGAATTATTTTTTTTTTTTTTTTTTTTTTTTTTTGGTATGGCTTTCCCCCAGTATGCTTAAAAGGAAGACTCAAGAGGTCATTCCAAGCTGCCCTGGATGGTGCAGCTCTGCACCCTGTTTAAATAGACAACATGAATCTAAGCTACAAGTTTCAGCCCTACACATGGCTTAAATGGACAAAATTAATCTGTTACAAGGAGGTTTAAATCAATACCAAAAAATATTGCTGCTACTCTGCCAGCGTTACAGCTCACTTTTACTAGTGCTTAACTATTTCTTGTGTCACAGCATGGCGCAAGAGCTATCTGGTCAGCAATACCTGCAATCAAAAGCTTGTCCTATTATGCACTGCTCAGCATTGGTAACCACACAGGACCATATAAACGCTCCTGATGGGTCTGTATAGATGCTGAAGTGAGACCACCCTGCCAGAAGCCAGGGCTCCAACACCTTGTGTTTTTCCAACAAGAACTGCACCTACTTATTTTTGGTAGATGGTACTAAGCGCCATGGACCTTACTCACTGGTCAGTGCCTGAAGGCAGTATGTGCTAGGTACTCCCAACGTTCGAAGAACCAAGAATGTTGAGATTTAATTTCCACATAAAACTCATGTGCCCTTGTCTAATGATGGACCTGTGTACCCACAGTAGGGTCTAAGAAAGACAACCTGAAGCCTCCTCCCATCTCTCCCCAATGGGGTTGGCCCCTCGTTTCTCTCTTCCCCTTGGAGGGCAGGGAAGCAGGGAGGGGGGGAGGCAGGGAGAGACCCACACTGGGTTTGCAGCTGCTGGAACGAACTCGCACATCCCCTCCGCTCTCACAGGCGCAGACGGACCCATGTGGTGCTGGTGCTGACCTGCCCCTTTCACTAACAAATACCTGGCAGGGGACTAATACAGCTCCACCTCGAGCTCTTTTTCAGTGGCAGCCGTACTCAGAACTGCTTCAAGGAAGGCTAAATTAATTGTGTCATTTCGGACTTCTTTGACATTGGGCAAAAAAGCTTCTAAATATAAAACGTTCTACATGGGAAAGAGTTGCAGGGGGAGAATGGGATTTACAGAAAACTCACTCCACTTTACGGAAACCCTCTTATGGTTGAACAGGAACAAAAAACTCTGAAGGCTGATGTTTTTAATTAAGAGATGTATCTGTAGTATCTGCAATTCCTCCCATTCTTGCATACAGCCTTCTGAATCATATCTTCCTGTTTTGACTAAAGACCTTCTGAAGCAAGGACTGAGTTAATTACAAGTGATCCGATAATTCACTCACCTCTCTTTCCTGGAGCAGAAAGGAGGGGAGTTCAGTATCCTCCATGTAAATCCTTCAATCCCTTTCACACTCCTACTTCAGGAGTGTCAAACTACGTGCTGCCCTGCGACTCAAGCCTGAAATAAAGAAAATAATAGGACAGGAGCGCTTAGTAACTTTATGTAATGCACTGATAAAAAATAAAACTATAATAATAGGTCTTTTAAAACAATTCATTCATACTATATTATGTCTTGCAGACACTCATAGATACTGCTTTAATTCAGGGTCAAATGACCGTTAAGATGACAGAAACCAATGCTGTTATACAGCAACCTGGTCCTACATTCCAGAATTTCTCCTGTTCGGTTACAATAAATCCCAGTTAGGCACCTTGAGCTCTTCAGTGACTGGAAGAAATCCAAAATTTCTGTCAGGATGCCTCCTGACTAAAAAACTTTCTACAGCGGAAACACAACCTGGTGTGCGCTTCTAGAAACACAGCCATGAGAAACAACATTTATTCAACTTCGATGCTGCAAAAAGGAAGGCAAATTGTGTCAACAGAAGGCAAAGCCACCCTTGGCAGTATATTTCGTTGTTCCTTTGTCAATTGCAGTTTTAACAGCCAAAAGGCAAAACCCAGACTTAAACCTTGTTAAGCACAAAAAGAAAAGAAAAGAAAAGAAAAGAAAAGAAAAGAAAAGAAAAGAAAAGAAAAGAAAAGAAAAGAAAAGAAAAGAAAAGAAAAGAAAAGAAAAGAAAAGAAAAGAAAAGAAAAGAAAAGAAAAGAAAAGAAAAGAAAAGAAAAGAAAAGAAAAGAAAAGAAAAGAAAAGAAAAGAAAAGAAAAGAAAAGAAAAAAGAAAAGAAAAGAAAAAAGAAAAGAAAAAGAAAAGAGATCCAACACAGTAGCTAAGATTAAGTACAGAAAGCTTCATATACACACATCAGGCATGCAAGTCTATTCTCATGAAAATATGTTCTCATGCCATTTCTTATTCCTATGTTTATAATTTTTATGTAGTGTTACTATAAATACCAGTTCTCGATCATACTGTGTGCATTTGTGTGCGCATGTATACGCATGCATGCACATGTGTGTAGCAGGCCCTTCTGTAACCTTGCAAGAAAATCAACATAAGCAGGCATTCCAGCCTGAAACCACGGAGTTTTAAAGTACATGTCTGTAACACTGAACGTCCAGCACGAACCAAAGACACCGAGGCCTGGCAGATCTGTGGCATCCAGAGATTCTACCCTGTGATTCTTCCAACACTCAGAAAGTCAAATAAAAGCTCGCTCCTGCAAAACATTCTGAAAATCCCAAGGGGGATAAAAGGAGAGACATTTTGTCTGCAATCAGCTTTTGTTATATCTAAGAATAAGTGCACCTCTGCTTTTTTTGATAGTATGAATAAAACACATTGAAGTTGATCAAAGTCAAGGAAAGTTCAAGTCTTAGCCACCTAGATAGTACAATCCTTGTCCAAATTAAAAGCTTAAGAGTTAAAATAATGGAAGTTACAAGCTTTCATATAAGAAAAGAAAAAGGGGGTGGGTGGGTAGTGTGTGTGATTAACACCCAGGTTTGGATTAAGGCTTTGCAGTAAAGCAGCCAGTAATTGCCAGCTCATATGGAAAGCTTCTACAGCCCATGCTAAAGCACTCTCTCAAGAGCACAGGCACAGCATTGTGACCACTGTGGTATATCAGGAAGATCCCACACTACAGATCCACACGCAGCGCCGTAAGGGTTACAGCTGAGGTCACTGGTTTGACAATCCAGCAGTTTTCAGTTTATGCAAACGGCCAGTTCAGGAACTTGCAGTCGGTTTTTGTAGAATCATGACATATGTAGGGTATAATGTTCTCCACACATGCTGGAAATTGTCCAGAGTAACTGCATGGGGCTTGGAGAGCTTTGTCTGTACAGACTTCTGGCTGTTCAGTTTACACCCAGAGCAGATACAGCATCTACAAACACAAATCTCTTCTACAAACACAAACCTCTTCCTATTACAAACTTATCTGATTGCATGTGACTAAACATAAAACACTGCATTCAATTACTCTGCTGAGGAATGTACGGCACATTAAACTAGTAATGGAGAGAAGATCACCCAGCTTCATAATTGGCAAGTCTTACCTTCAAAACATACAGCCTCATGTTTTCTAACTTAAGCAACTAACACTGCAAAAAAGGAAAGATACCCATGGAAGCCTCTGGGGGGTGGAAATCACATGAGTTTCGACACCCCTCTGGCAGCCACAGAAGAGATGAAACCTAAATTTGATTGATTAATCAAGCCTAGCATCATAAACAAGTCGCTCCAATCCCAGACTTTAATGACTAGATCACTTTTAGCGGACCACGAGGAAGCCCTCTATTTTCCCCAGCCCAGACAGGCTGTTGTTAGAAGACGAAGACATGAAGCAAGTACGGTCTGTAAATGTTTGTAACGACCCTCTGCCCCCATGCACTTCATGCTGGGTGCAAAGAACATTTCAAAGCCCAGCTGTCACCAATATCTATAATAGCTTCTTCAAACAGAAATACACACACACCCCTTAAAACCTGCCAGCAGCTGGTGTGAACAAGGAAAGCCAGAAGTCTCGGGCAGCTCTGGAAGAATCACTTGAAATGTACACTTTGTTGCTCAAGAGTTAAAAATAAAAATGGATGGGCACCAAAATGAGGAGACCTTGATGTTCGTTCTCAAGCTCAGACTCACTGAAACCAAAGGGTACCTGGATTTCTTGAATTGGCCCTAAATTCTAAAAGCAAACTACAGGCCACAGGATTTGCCTTATTTTTGTGCAAGTAAACTTGCACATAGAAATCACTCTTACTACATTTCCTGATATACTTTTATAAGACAGGGAGAATATAAGAGTTCATGAAAATACATGAGATAATTGCAATATATCTTCCATTTATCTAAGAAATTTGGGTCTGAAACTCTGCCTGGTTTCAGGTATCTAATTCTGAATGATCTGATTTAAGCTTTACCATAATCTCTGCAAATAGAAAAAGAAAATTCTGTTATTTTTAACACACCCAAAACCATACCATCTTTCCTTAAGATTCAAGATGGCCAGATAGAATATCTTTTTTTTATGCAACCATGCTTATATTTCACAAAGGACTTAACTGAATAATTAAACCAAGATACATTGCTGAGATACTGAAGAGTAAATCCCCTTCTCTGCATAAGCTCTACTATTCAGGCAACCAACAGCATCTTTTAATACTTTTATCTATAAGGAAAAAAAAAATTAGAATAGTCACAGAAGCTCAACCCTTCTTTTCAAAAGGCTACCAAAGTAATCTGAAACACATTTGTCAAACATACATAGCAAAGAGAAACGTAGGACTTCCCTAGCATTTGGGAGAACATGAGGGAAGAGCTGAGGAGAAAAACCGATCAAATAAAACACAACCGAATAAATCAGACCACTGAAATGCGTGATGCACCTTCCTCCAGAGAACCTTCTACAAAATGGTCATCCAAGAGCGTGTGTACAAAACAGACCTGGCTGCCGATCACACCACCGGCCAGGCAGGATGGTGAAGTTCCCCTTTTTCCCTGCTTTTAATGCAAGCAAAGCAAAGAACGTCAGGATCCTGCCCGCCCTGGGCCCACAGCTGCAAGGCAGCATGTGTCTAGGCTCGTATTGGATGGCTTCACACAAGCGAGCCAGGAGCACCTGCACAGGGGGAACCCCCATCCTCACCCTGCCATGGCACCATGTTGACACGGTGCTGCCTTTGCACCCTGGGCAGGCAGAGCCGCAAGGTGGTCGCACACAAAGGGTTGGCTGGGCTCACACTAAAGGATCTGCACATGCCAGAAAGCATGAAATCGGTTCAAATGCCCCAAAGAAGCAGCTTCAGATGCAGAAAGTCAATAAACACTAATTGCTTTATAAGACAGCACTTTTGTAGAAACACCCATGTGCATGCATGCACACACACACACAAAGGGGGGGTGGGGGGATGTTGCAGAGCACCATCTATACTCTAAAACCACTGTGAAATAAGGTAAGTTGAAGATCGGCTGGTTGTGAGGTTTTCCTAGAAATGCAAATATACTTCCAGAAATCGGTCTGGATGTTCTTCCCTCCTCCAAACACTGCTACGCCTGTCCCCACAACCAGAAGGTTTCCCCAAAGACTACTTTCACAACCATCACTACCACTAACGATCTTTTGACTGTTATTTTAGCAAGCAAAATCATATCACTTTGTCAACACAATGCTGCTACAACCGAGAGTTTGGCTGGATTGCTTCCAAGGATATTCCAAGTGGCAAAGTGAGCCTCAGGACCTCAGAAAAGTAATTTGTGTTTGCTTATACCTGTTTCAATCCTACCCAGCGCAGCCACAGCTTGTTCTGGCGATGCAGGGAGGCAGGTTTCGGGCCCTGCTTTCTTAACAAAGGCCATAGGTAATGTGACCCATGGTCACCTCAGGAGAGGAGATGGTCTGAATCCAACCTCTTGCCTCATCATGGAGAAGCACAATAGGGGAGGAGGCAAACCATACAAATCTGGGTCACATCAATCCAAAGCCTGTATACACTGTGACAGTCACCCCCACTGCCCTATTTCATGCAGTGACCCCTGTCATCTCCTGCTGGAGTGGAAGAGGAGGAGGAAGAGCAGCAGGAATCCTTTCATCCCCTATCACAGAGAAAAAGCAGCATCAAGATTACCTTGCTGTGCCATCTCCCATAGGAGCAGAGAGAAGATGCCAGATATGTATGCCCTTAGCTCAGAGCTCAATATAAAATTAGGGTTCAGGATGAATGAGAAAAAATAAGGGTCTACAAGGAGGGGGCCTGGAGAGGGTCCGCCCTGGCAAGGTACAGAGAAAGCAGGGCTGCAAGAAACTCCTCACCTGGGCCATGGCTGGGGTACCTGGTCTGGGGCTTAATGCAAAGTTTGTGTTCCAGACCGAGTTAGGGGTGAGAGGAAGGTAAAAACACAAGGGCCCACATAGAGCGGGGGGGGGTTGCTCGGCAGGAGGGTCAGGGCTGCAGGACTTATCTCCCACTGAACTCACCTCCTGCATGCAGGCAGGGTGAAAGCTGTAATTCACCCCTCACAGCTGCCGCTGTAGGTTGCAGATACCTTCAGGCAGACATCCGAAACTTCATTACACCTGGCTAGCCTCAGGTTTTTAGCACAGCGTCCCAAAACATTACCTCCTCCTGCCTCCCACCCCATTTTCAAAGGATAAAAAAAAAATTTTTATATATATATGTATGTATTCCAACAACACTTCATAACTTCCAGAGGCGCATTCCTGCACACAGGCTGTACCCTAACCTAGCCCAAAGCACAGGGGCCACAGATGCTAAAGGAGCTGAGGCAGGGACCCCGCTTTCAGACACCTCTATGAAACCCAGCCCTGGGATGAACCCACCCCAGTGCTCTCCTCCCGCCCCACTCAGGGGTCTCCAGCCCCCCAGCCAGCCCTGCTGCAGTCCCACTTAATTCAGCTCCACTGCTGCAGGAAGTTTTGCTTCTCCTGGGCTTCTCCACAGGAAGCTTAAGGCTGAAAGGAAGGTATGCATGCCCAGCAGGTGTACGAAATTCTTCCCAGTTCACTATTTTTAAGTTGGCTTGCTATGCAGATATAAGTACAGAACTTGGGTTATCCACCACTTAATTGCTGGTGACACAGCCCTGAATTGCCAGTCTGAGCTCAAGAGACAAAACCTTTGCATTAATTGGCTTTGCAACGGAATCAACTCAAAAGAGAAAAAGGTGATCTATTATCTTTTTGCTCATTTTCTTTTTGCTCAGAAAAACTTTTTCTTCTGTTAAAAACTACCACAATACACATTCCCTGAAAATTAACTGTAAAGCTAGTCAGTAACTGTAAAGCCAGCCTGCCATCTGAAATTTCATTTAAGTTACAAAAGGTCTGGAAAATATTTTAAGTATATCTTGACATGGAAGTTCACAAAGTACAGGTCACTAAACCCATCAGAATAGAAATCTGGGAGTAGAACTTGGAAGTTTGTTACTTCCCAATGAAAAACTAGCATCTATGTATCTGGGGAAGAGTTGCACAGCCTCCCCAAATTGCCACCTAAACTTCTGTGGTGGTTTTTGTTCTGGTTTTAAATATTTTATAAGGTATTCTAGGTATAATCTGAATAATGACTATCAATGAACAAGGCACAAGATAAAGGAAATATTTTATCTTTGCTGATGACAGCACAACACATCCAACAATGTCCACACTCTTTAATCCTTCCACTGATCACCAAGTGTAAAAACAGTCTAAAAAACGGATGCTGCTTTGATTCTGCCTTTTTCTATCAAGTTGCAGCTGAACCATGACTCTGAGCACGGACTAGTAGAACACCTTGCTCAAAAGCACTCAGAGAAGGAGCCTTATTTACGATATACATAATTGAATCTCTTTTAGATTAACACTGAAAGAAAACCAAAGCAAAAAATTAATTATGAAAATAATCTAGTATACTCCTGCAGTATTCATTCTTTAAAAAAAATATTAATTACGTGCACCAAGAAATATAATGACCACAGGAAAAAAACTACAGTACATCAGCTTCCGGGTTTCCAGATATTATCAGTGGTTTCAAGTTGTCAGATTTTGAAAAGGAAATAGCTTTCTATGCTTCTACTACTTTCTTTTAGCTACATACGTTCCTTATAGTTGTAATTAATTCTGGCAACAAATAAGTCTACATATTTAATGCAAAACAAAACTGCAAACTGTTTTTTACACATAGCCCTCAAAGAAAGAATTAGCAATTACTCAGAAATAAGCTTAATATATATTATGAGCTTAATCGCACTCATTTGGGGAAGAAGAAATCTGCCTTATCTTCAACGATCATTCTTTTAAAACAAATATGAAGTATAAAAATCACTAAAACATCTTGAGCCCAGGAAGACACCATCAGCTTCAGAAGAGCTAATGAGGGTTGTGTATAAGCTTTTACCACAGCCAACCTATTATATGGGGTAATAGTCAACAACATGCAAGTAGGAATATATTCCACATTTGGATACTTTTAGGGAAGCTGCCCTGCATTTCTCAAAAATTCTTATCCAATGTTTACTTAGAGAATCATTTATATATAATATTGGCTATTAAATATTCAGTAAAACCTCAGGATACTAAGACTCTGGCCTTGTGCACTGTAGCCTCACAAGCTACATTTCTTCCCATTGAAAACTACAACAATTGAAACAAATTCTCTGCAATGCCTCTTATTTAATATATAAAATTCTACTTAACCTATGCCATCCTGTATGCCACCTTCTGCTATAAGCTACATAGCTAGAGTAGAAGTTACCAGAGATAAAAGGTCACAGCCTTTAACTGCCAAGAGCCTTGCAACTTGAGACTGGACCAGCCACTACATTATGACAAAAATGGAATCTAGTTGGACCTTCAACCGAGAAATAGTTAAAATAAAATACCAAATATTAATTACCAAGCATTTCTGTCTCAGAATCCAGCACTACACAGATGAAAGGGGCAGTTTACACTCCTCTGAGCCATAGCAAAAGAAATCAAGACCCGCGTTCAGATCATGCTTGAAAATTTTCTGTGGTATTATTATAACAATATATTTCTATTTAACTTCTTCCCCAACTCCAATTGGTGTTTTCTGGCAAGAATCTCATTCATCCAGGGAGAAATAAAAAAAAAAAATCCTCATCAGCTGAACAAAAATGTTTTACGAAAAAATAAAAGATTCAAATAACTGGTGAGGAAACACAGACCCTGATGCGATGGTTCCCGTTGGCAAGGCAAGGAGGGACCCAACCTCCCTGGCCTGCAAAGTCAGCATCAGCTCTTGGGTCTGCAGTGCACAGCTCCCCAAACCAGGCTGGTCCCTCCTCCGGGGAGAGCATGACCAAGGGCGTTTAGAGACAGGCACCCCGAGTCTGCAAAACGCAAGGTGCTGCAGGCAGGAGTTGCGTCCAGGTGGCTTGTCCGGTGCAGACGTCTGTCCGTGGCACACCGAAACCACGGGAGCCCGCGGGCGGAGAGGTGGAGAAGCAGCATGTTTGCAGCTGGGCGTGGGACAGGTTAGAGGTCAGTATCAAATGTGACAGATTTCTGAGTGGGCGGTAAATGACTTGGCTCCAGCGCTGCTAACAGCCACACGTCAACACCAGGCTGCCTCTAAGCTGCGACACAGCCCCACTTCTGGGAGCCGAGTTGGTATTTCTACCTTACAGGGCATAAAAGCACCAATTCACTCCCAGACAGCTCAGCAAGCTCTGAAGCAAGAAGGTGCTGGGAAGCAAGGTCCTAAATTCTCTCCATAACCCTTTCCTTAGATGAACCTAGTGCTGTGGCTGGGTTTGCATCTGTGGTTTGCTCCAGCACTGCACGAGGGCCAGACCAGAGCATGCCAGCCTTGCTGAAAGGCCAAGGGAGCAGATGAGCACCAGCTGTGGTGTGTGCGGACCTACCACAGCTCCAGGGCACCAGGAGAGATGAAGATCTGCAGGAGGTGTCCTCCTCAGAGGTCCGTGCAGGCAGAGCTTGACATAATACAGCAAGAAAAGCTATCCCAGCCAAGGCAGGAACAGCTAGTTCTGAGGTTTTTCCTTATTGGTCCATTATTTAGGGGGCAAAGGGAGGAGAGAGATAAAAGGAAGGGGAAAGAAAAGGGGTTTTTAATAGGCCTGGTGTTAGCTCCTCCAGAGTTCACATTTTGAAAAATAAAAAAAAAATAGCATCATGGTACTTTGCCAAGATAGTCAATATTTCTGAAGGAGTTGTTCCTGAAATAGTTTTAATGAAACAGGCCTAAAAGCATGTGTATATTCAGAATTGATGCTGGCTCTTGCTATTAAACCCTTATCTCCCTTCCCCCCCTTCCTGACCCACCATTAAACACAATTAACTCTGGTTTTCCTTCCAATGCTTTATGCTTTCTTGGCAAAGACCAGGCTGCAAAACCTATGAGAAAGCAGAGAATGGAGGAAGGAAGGATGAAACACAGCAGGAGAGCTGTGCCCAAAGCTGGTGATTTGAACACAATTTAGCCCACAGTTAACTCACAGCAGGACTTTCACAATGTCCTTTATCACCTATGAAGCCATTTCCTCATTACTCATTATCATTACACATAAGACAAGGAAAGATGTTTCTGCACAAAATGGAAAACCATTAGCATAGAATCACAAATCAGGAAAAGTTCAATAAATTTTAGAAAAGAAACTAGTTCTTGATTCTGTTCACTAGAAAAAACATCACATCCCACTGAAGGTGACCTGTAGCAACAACCCTAGACATCTTGTGCAAAACTTCCACTGGACTCAACAGAACTCCTCTCGGAGGGAAACCAAGGAATCCCACCCCACCTGCACCCTCCAGTTCTCACTTGTGTGTCACACTCAGCACACTTCTATTCACCCTGTTACATTCAAATATGGGAAAGTCATGTACAAAGAATAAAAAAAAAAAAATCTGTGTGCGTCATATACATTTTAACTTTGCTCCTTCCTGGAATCCACGGTTAATGTATTTCATCTATAAAGCGTAGCACAAACATTTAGCTTACTGCCATTTTTTCAAGCCATGGACAGAACAATTCTTAGTCAGAGCCATAGGGATCTTCCCATAGCATTCAGTTGTACTAACACATGATGGAAAAATTGGTTTCATCATCACAGACAAGGAATCTGCCTCAGCAGATAAAGACAACTCACTCCTGAAGTGAAGAGTCAGAAATATTTCAGGAGCAACCACAAGCCAACGTGACATTTCTTCTATTTGATCTTGGACTTTGCTTGCACACAGCAAAAGGAAAAACAAGCTGATAATGTTTGTGGTGTCTTACTATTTGTCACGATTTCAGTTGGGGTAGAGTTAATTTTTTTCTTAGTAGCTGGTACAACGCTGTGTTTGGGATTTATATGAGAATAATGCTATAATGCACTGATATTTTAACTGTTGCCAAGTAGTTCTTACTCTAAATTGAGGACTTTGCAGTTCCTACGCTCTGCCAGTGAGCAGGTGTACAAGAAGCTGGGAGGGAGCAGAGCCAGGACAGCTGGCCGAAGCTAGCCAAAGGGATATTCCAGACCATAGAACATGATGCTCAGTAGATAAACTGGGGGCAGGAACTGGCCAGGGCCTCCCAATTTCAGCTCAGGGACTGGCTGGGCATCAGTCAGTGGGTGGTGAGCAACTGTATTGTATGCATCACTCAGTTTGATCTTTTTTCCCCCTTCTTTGCGTTTCATTCCTCTCTTTCACTCTGTGTTTCGTTACAATTGTTATATTTTACTTCAATTACTGGATTGGACTTCTCTCAACCCAAAAGTTTTACCTTTTTCCCGATTCCTCTCCCCATCCCACTGAGTCAGGGGGAGCGAGCGAGCAGCTGTGTAGTACTTCTCTACTGGCTGGGGTTAAACCACAACAATATTGAAACAGAATTTGTGTGCACCTGCGAGACAGCAACAGGCAGATAGCAAACCATTACCTGTCTTTGCCAACTCAAAGTGTTTTCTTTCTCAATGAGCAGAAATCTGGAAAGAACTCTATGGAGGATGGTAGAATCCAAGTTAGAGAATTTACAAGACATCAGGCTTTTTGCATTTCTACAAAATAACATTTTGAGCTTTGGAGTCAAAACAAAACTTCTGAATATTGATGTCAAAACCAAGAGAATTTACCTACATGTAACAACCTCGCTACAAAACCTGGCCATTAAGCTTCATCCCTACTTCTAATCCCCTGTACTATTCACTTCTTTCAGCTGACTGTTTCTTCTCATTTGACCTGTTTAACCTCACTGTTTAAGCTTTCTGCTCCCAGACCACTTCTGCTGCTCTCTCAGCTCACAAACAGGCTTCCATTAGAGCTAATCTCAGCCTAGAGGAATGTTAATTGTTGTAGAAATTACACTGTAAAAATGGGTGTCATAAAGAAAGAGCTGAGCAACAGAAACTCAACCACTAGTCCAACACATTCAGTTCTGTTTCCATCACTGAAAAAAAAATTATACAAATGACAAATCGAAAAAGAAGTTTTGTTTTCAGGTATGAAAAAAAGGAAAAATGTAACACAGCTGAATCGTGAAGTTGGACATGGCAAAAAAGCTTCCATGGAGATGAAATGGCATAATGCAAGTACACGAGAAAACCACAAACAGAAATCCTGGCACAGATTAAACTCTAAACGGCATAGATATGATTGTTTCAAATATATACACACAGCCCATCCTAACACAAGAGGTTTGTTTTTCCTTATTGTGCTATTAGGCATTCGCCCCAGCTCCTCCTTACATGTACATGCTATGGAAAGACCCATTAGTCAAAAAAGCCAAACCAAAACAAAAAAACACCCAAGACTTATGTTCAGACATGACTAACTAAATGTGTTTTTATGTAATAAAAAAAACCCAAAAATTAAGTACATTTTTATGGTATAGTTCTGGTAATTTCATTCAATGGACCTTGATGAACTTCAGTTTAACCCACGTCTAAGTGGCCAAGAACGCTCTTCTAGTCTCACAGTCATTACACAAGTAGTAAGGCTGCGCTGCCGGGAACAAGCCTCTGAGATGCTGGAGACAAGGCAGAGGTGCCAAGAGGACTGGTGGAGTCAGCAAACAAGTCAGAGAGGCTCACCAAGGTTTCCACAGGAAAAAACAATAAGTAGTACTAAAGTGGTTGTTGGTTTTGTGGTGGGTTGTTGTGTTGTTTTTTTTCTGGAAGACCCAGTAGTTAGAGGCAAAGCTTTTTTAAGCTCCATGGAAAAGACACACACATACGGCACCGGTAAATTACAGAAGCCACCACAGCAACCTGCCACGGCTGCAATGTTGTGGCCTCATCACTGGGCTGTGTCCTCAGCTCCTGCCTCCACCTCCTCCTACCGCAAAAGCCTTTCGCTAAAAGCCAGATGAATTGGTGGCCTCGCCACAGTCCAACTAGAACTAATTTGCTCTCCAGCTACAAGTAGTACACCAGATTCTGAGATTGCCTTCGAGGCTGAGAAAAGCTAAGCAGCTCCCACCCTAGGTGGTGGATCTCCTTCCCACTGCAATCCACCGGCTGGAATGGATCAGGAGGGCCAGAGCTGCAGCTCCGACCTGAGCGCAAGGCTCTTAAGGAGACACTTGGGACATCACCATCAGTGAAAAGGAGGACACTGAAAGAACACTGCACTAGCGTGGCCTTTCCTGCAACCTTAGGATGGACCATGCCTCAGACAGACAGGAATGTCTTGTCAGCAGAGGCACCGACTTCCCAATTTCTTTCTCTCTCAAAAAAGGTTTTGTTTTCCTATTGTCCTTTAGCTACTTAACAAGAAGCCAGCATGTCTGCTATACTTCAGCTTTCCAAATTTCTCTTGGTTACATCAGCAAGTCCCTGTGCAGGACACACTGCCTGCCCTGCTCGAGAGCTGACATGTTGGTATTTTGGTGGGGTTTGACAGAGCTGAACTTTTTCCCTTTCATTTTCTTCCTTTGAAGGTTGAAAGAATTACACCTATCATCTTTTCCCCATAAATATAGCAAAGCTCTACAGGTAATAAGTTGACTCCCAGCTATGGATTTTCCAGCAAACTTGATGCCGAATATATCCTGCCAGACCCCACACAGGGCTATCGGTGCTACCCCCGCACACCAGTTCCCTCTCCGTTAGCAATTGACCCCGATACTATTTTGCCTACAGAGGGTCAGCAACTACATAAACTCACGCCCTGCCAAAAAAAAAAAAGCAATTTTTACCTTGCTACTGCTTCATCAAACGCCGAGCGAGAGAATGCACATGTATGTGTGTGCCTGCAAGGGAGGTTTAAATCTCCTCCTCCCACCCCCAAGTCTTTTATTAGTGCTGTAAAGCCAGGGTACCAGCCAGGCTGCTTCTTTCATCACAGCACTTGCAGACAATCAGTTGTACCCAATAACAAGCTGTCATAACTTCTTCTTTCAGAAGAATACTGGCTTGGCTTGTCACTACCCCCATTCCGACTATCCAGCCTAACCCTGAAGGGGAAAGTTAAAACAAATGGCATCTCTATTAGGGTTTGCCTTCAAATAGGACACAGAGTTGAAATGGCTGGGAACTGATGCACCGAGATGCCAAAACACTAAATGAGATGTTCCAAACCTCTTCCCAGGTAACTTCATAAGAGGCGATTTCAGACTTGAAGGCACTGTCTTGATTAAGCTACCTGCACCAAAAAAAAAAATAAAAAAAATTACCTCAATCAAATGAAGTGACTTGGAAACCTCTTTTAAATACCACTGCTTGCAATCTCACCGAGTCCCAGGCACGGTTCCCAAAGACTTCAATAAAACCTTTGTCTGGGATAAGGAGTGCCAGATTTGGCCCATTTTAATACATTAAGTCTGTGGTAGGTGAAAAAACTGAAACAGAGCAGTTGTGAAATTACCCTTGTAGCCAAGCAGATAAGAGGAAACAGGACTCGTCCTTCCCTGCAGTGGGAGCATACAGGGGGTGGATGGGAAAGTTAAAGAGGAGGAGGGAGCAGGAGTTTTAGACTAAAAAGTATTTAATATCCTCCCAGCATGGGCTGGAAAGGATAGTGGTGTGCTTGTTAGAGAAGCTGGCTGAGTGGAAGGCTGCGAAAGCATTCAAGGACGCGGATATGTGTCCGTGTGTGAGTGAGTTAGGGGCCAGGCCTGTGCAAGTTCAACAAAGTTTAGTCAATTCTCCTGCCAACCCTTCCAGGCTTGAGGCAAATACAGATAACCTCGGCTTAACCCAACTCCAGGCAAACCTTCCCTTCTCACCCCCGCCCTCAATTAGCAAGCTTCAATCCAAAGTGCCTAAAAATAAACTATGAAATCACTTCAGTTACAGCTCTGGTAATGCACTTTTCCATAAACTGCTCCGTACGACTGAAATGCCTGCCCCAAGTCTCATTTGTTAAAGAACCCATTTGTTAAAAACCAAATAAATGGATGGGAGGGGTGATGTGGCTCAACCTCCAGCAGGTCTTTACTCTTGCATCACAGTTTTTCTACCCCCCTAGTAAGCGAGGTACTCCTGACTGCATTACTGTTACCTGCGGCTACCTTTAAGATAAGCAATGCTAAAATAGCTAGTTGGATTACTTTTCAAATAAGACAGGTTTCTTGCACAACAAAACTAAGGGCCAATACAGTCATCTCCAAATATCAGGATTTTTTTTCTCTCCCTGTCCCCCAGCTGTGAGCATCCATCCTCATGGCAGTCTCTGACATCAAGACCACCCAGATTCATCTTCGTCTCTCAACCATCTGCCTCTGCTGCACTTAGATAAAAATCTAGACAGAGCCTTTATTATTATTTTATCCATAACTTGTCTAAACCTTCACCTGCAAAAAACACTGACTCACTCCATCTTTAAGCACCTGAAGAATGTAAGGGAAGAAAAATTAACTCATGGGCATGAAAGCTAAACAGGCAACAGCATAAACTTGCAAGTCAAACAATGAAAAGCAGAGCAACAACAGAAGTTTTTAAAGCAGATGAAAATTCAAGTCCTAAAAATAGAAGCCCCAGGAAGCTTGGCTGATCCATTCCTTTTTATCACATAGCTAGCTTATCATCGGATGATAGCTAGCAATATTTACCTTTATTAATGCCTTATCAACAACAAATTAATAGCTTTGAATACCGAATAATCACCTCCTTAAAAATGTTAGTACCCTTCCTTGGCATGCAGCAAGAAGGGGGAAAAAAAAAGAAATAAAAAAAACCCAACAGAACCCAACAAACACAATTTTAGTCAAAATTCTCCTAAGAAAAGAAGATATTGGCAAATTGGGAACTCTTCCAGCTCAGGTCTTAGTAGGGAAGAAAGCTGATGTAAGCTACAACGTTGCAAAACATTTCAAGCCATGGTAAAAAGCCAGTGGATCACTCAAAGTCATCACTTAAAACTTATCAAATGAAGTTTAATGCTACAGCATGCTTGCTTTTCCCTCGGGACTGATGCATCAGCCCCCATTGCCAAAGCTACTTCAATAACAAATTGGGACATCTCTCCTTCGGGTGTAATTGCACGGTCTGGGTCACGAAATACTCTGTGGAGTGTTGAGAAATAGGAAGCAAAAACCACGGGCTTTCATTTTGACAATTAGCATCGATGTAGGGCAGAGCCTTCTGCCCGAGCGGGTCAGCAGATCACATCTGGCCGGGAACTCGCTAAGGGTGGCAACGCACAAAGCTCTTCCACTGCAGAGGAGGGCAGCAGTGCTGCCCCGCTCAAAGGCAGCGTCAGGCATTTGAAAAGATGGAGGAACCTCTTAAAAATACGGATGAAAAAAAACCAAACACAGCCGTTCCGGATCCAGGAAAACCTTCACCCATCGGTTTTGACACTTCACAGGTCAGTATGGTAAGATTATCACACCAGGATGGCCATGCTAATGGAGCACACTGGAAGGACACTTGAACACTTCTCTTCCAGACTTCTAGTGTCATTGAAATTTAGCACCAGAAAGAATTACCATGTTTTGAATGTTCTAAGAGTCAAAATGTTTCAACTTTCACCCTCATAAATTATAAAGCAGTATCAAAAGGCTAGTGTAAGTACCCTGACTGCATGAAATATTTCTATAGGGTTATTTCCAAAACTATTTTAACTGAAATTTCATTAAACAGGATATTTAGTCCCACAACCCCCACTCCCAATTTGCATAAGAAACAGCACCGTCATTACCAGAGCGCAGCTGCTCCAAGCTGTGATCATCCCCATGCACCACCTTAGGGGAAAGCAAAGAAACGTATTCAGTAGGGCTGAGTCAGGAATGCTCTGCCTTTGTCCTCAGCAACAGAAGCGTAATTTGCTTTTTTTGTTATTCAGATTATCATGAGTGGGTCATCAGTTAAAAATCCACTGTAAACCCGTTACACAAGGCACTTACTTGTAACAAGGTAGTGCAATGAAGCCTACAGTTTACCCACTACTGTTCACACTTAATTTACCTTACAGTAAAACTGAACTGCTTGGTATCAACGCTGGTTTTGCAAGGGGATAACTAATACACGTTCATTAATTGGTGGTGCTTTGGGGAGGGAGTGAAAGGAGGAGAAAGGAGAGGCGAGGGATGGTCTTCACTGTCAAGATTTCTCAACCAACAGGTTTCACCTCTGCTACTCTGTCTTCCGCAGAAAAAGGGGAGATAGTCGAAAGTGTTTGGAATAACAATATCTTCATATGTAAATGACAAATGCTGATTTCTTGTGAAAGAAAAGGGACCATCCATCACCATTTTCTCAAGGAAGGGAAGTCCTCAGCTGCACTGGGGAAAGCAAGGATGAGCACATTCCTGCTTGTGGCACAGAATCAGTAGACATACACATACAACAGCATCTACTGCAGCCCTGAATCCAAAGCAAACATTCAGGAAAAAGGTGAATATTGGTTCTATTTAATTTTTTTTTCCCCAGTAATTACATACATGAACACTGCCTTTTTTCTATATGAGCTGTCCTTGTATTTGTGATTTTATATTTTGGGAGGAGAAAATACAAAGGTATTCAGAATGATTCTCTGCAATTACTAGTTATCGTTCCAGGAATAAAGAAATATTGATAAGAAAACCTCAGCGAAATCAACTTATTTAATTAAATCTTCATTCATTAAATAAATAGGCTTCATGTGAGGTTAGCTCCAGGATTTATTCAAGTCACATCGGACATTAATGTTTTAGCCAAGCCCATTATGCAGTGATTTTCATGGCCTTCCTCAAGAGGGGGAAAAAAAAAAAAAAAAAGAAAAAAAAAAAGAGAACCTCAAAAGATTTGGGAAAGGCAGACTGTGTGTTTTCACAATCCTGGGAAAAACTTGGGGTTGTCCCAGAGTGCAATTAAAAAAAAAAAAAAAAAAAAAAAAAAAGACACTCCCTCTATGAGTGATGCAGGATTCCCAGCCTTCCAGACCTCGCCTGAGCAGGGAGATGGAGTCCAGATGGCACCCAGATTTTCTGCTAGTTCACAGGCCCAAACTAAGCCCCAAACCGGAAAAAATACAGCAGGCTTGCTACAGCCAGATTTCAGCCCTGGGCTACATGCTGCTGTAGCTGCCTCTCACACAGCCCAGGTGATCAAAGCCCTGTTCCCACACAAAAAAGCCCAGCACATCTATCACTGGAAATATTCCCCTACAGAAGAAATGAGTACTTTGAAAAAGCAGGGGGGGAAACAGAGAAAGCAAATACACTGTAATTATAAAATCTTACTGTGAAAAGTAATATTTTCACAAACCCTTTCAATAAGTAGAAAGACAGGTCTGCAGGAATTTAAAATCTTTCACCTGAAGTGCTAAAAGCCCAAACAAAAGAGCACTGTTCCGCAAGGGTGAGGGGAAAAGCCATAAAGCAGAACCAGTTGAATTTCTTAATCCAAGCTGCCTGAGACAGGGTGAAGGTAAACCAGCAGGTAAAATGATTATGTATATTACTTGAAAATAATTCCTTTTAATAAGCCAAAAGAATTTTCAGCAAAAAATGTTAATAACAAATATATATCTTAAGATTTAAAGCTGTATCAGTGTAAGGATCCTGCCCAAAAAAATAGAACTGGCTCCAGTGGAAATATTCCTTCAGAGGCATCATCTTTACCACGTGCTCGTCTAGGGCTTATCATCGTTGCAACACAGTGAAAAGCCTTCTATAACACACAATTTCTGTTCCATTTCCTACTTGTCATGAACTTGATGAAAAAAATGACTGTTCTGATCTTCGTTTTCTCCATTGGTTCCAACTTCTTTGCAGCCCACCAAAAAACACTGCAAAAAGGGCTTTTGTTACAATGCTTTAAAGGCTAATTTCTCTTAGCAGAAATAGAAACTGTAGTGTGGAAAATCCATAAGATACAGCAGCTTCCTTCCCAGTCTGCAAATGGTGAAAGCAAACAGGAAACAGGGATTGAAATAGGATGGGCAGAAAGAATTTTGAGTCTTTTTAAGAGAAAATTGAACTTCTTTGTAAGCAATGCTTTCCACAAAATACGTTTTCTTACTATGAAGATTTTCAGTTTTTCTTTTAGACATTAAAAACACCTAGCATTTCAACCAGAACCCAAAACATTTGCGTTTAAAAGATGATGTTTTTGTCCTTCTACCAAGTAGCACCTTGTTCTTTTTCACCGCCTGGGCTCCCCCTGCCCCGGTAGGTTGGATTTTCAGACACACCATTTCCCTTTGGGGGGAATGAAGCGCAATACTTCACTGAAGGGCAGTCTGGTCAGCATCCTAAGCCACAGAGGAAGAGTGAGCTACGCTCCCACAGGCAGGGCTGCAGCGAGTCGCAAATCCAAGTTTGCAAACATACTGCAGGATTTAGGCAACCATATAACATGGCACTACAAAGAGAGTCAGGTCAGAGACGTGCGAATGCTGAACTCCCCAAGGGAATGTCCTGCAAGTCAACCAAAATGCACCCTGATTCGGAGTGGAACGTGCAGCTGCCCTTCACTTTCTCCTCCTCCAGTCATTTCTTTCTTGATGCCAGGGTGTCCGCCACCTTTGGCTTTGTCCTCTGCCCACCACGAGCCCAGGTCTGGCTCAAACCCCTGTTTGCTTTAGGATGTTTCAGCACCTTGCCTTCCCTTTCTAGTCACATAACCAAAACTCTCACGCAGGCCCTCATCATTGCTGCTGCGATGCGCGATAATCTCCTTCCTTCTGGCCGTGACAGAAGCAATCTTGCCCCCTTGAAATCCATTCAAAATGCAAAAATCGTCTTCCTGGATTACTGCCTCAAGCACATTCTCCCTATTTCATCCTGCCAGTCCTCCTACCGGCTCCCCCTTCTTCTAATACATTAAGCACAAATTGCTTGCCTTCATTTTAAGAGTTGTTCTTAGGCAGTGACAACTGATCCAAATGCCCTATGTATCTACTTAAAACCCAGGTAATGAAGCCTAATAACTACGCATAAAATGCCTTACGTAAGGAGCAGATAGCACTCGATGCCGTGCACTTCAATAACCCGTTCAGTGAGTACCACCCCTTCTGGCAGCAAACCCTGCAGCGCTGGGCTGAAGCACTCTGCAGCAGCTTTTTGCAGGTTGAACCCAGCACACCAGCTTTTAAAACAGCTGCCCTTCCGAACCACTTCACAACAGACTGTTGGGCTTCCAACAGAATTGTGCTGGTATGTGGGAAGTGCCGTGGGATCTTCTTGGTAAGCAAAGAGCATTCAAAAGCCAAGAGCATTCACAGAGAACATCACAAAAATAGCAGCTCGGTGTATTGAGTCCTTTCTGCCCTCAGCCAGACAGCTCCCAGGGAAAACTTCCATCTCCCCCGATGCACTGCTTCTGCTTAGCAAACTGGTGTCATCTCAAAGAGGTAACGGAGGTTCCAGGAGAAACTGCAGCATATTACACTTCACTACACGACAGCATGTGCTTTTCATTCCACACGAAGCAAGGTCCACTGCTTGTAGGTATGAAAGCATTTTTTTCACCATCTCCTAGACCCTCTGCCCAGAAGCAAAGGGGAATAAAAGTACAGATGGACAACTTGCAATTCCAGTTTATCTCCAAACCAGGGAGCCAAAACCAATTTGATTTTCAGGGTCTGCACTCCCACCTCACTTGCAGTCCAACCCTCCGGCTGGTCAAGCCACAAGCACACATCAGCTCCCCAGACCTCACACCCAGCTGACCTGGCTTGCGGGGAAAGGAGATCCAAAGCGTTCAGGCTGAAAGAGGGTTGGGGCAGGTTCTAACATGGTTTCCACGGATTGTTTTAGGAGATGCCATAGTGTCTTTAGAAAAGTCCAAGTTAACCCTCACCTTTATTAAATGGGCTCAAGAAATTCCCCAATAAAATAATGGTCCTTTATTATATACATGAAGGAAAACTGAAAGATAAATAACAAATGAAAAAGGAAGCATACAAGCATGCATACCCTGCACACCAAAGGAAAGCTTGCACCCAGAAACTGTTTTAGAATACAGCATCAGACATCTCACCAGTAGACTAAGTTTCATGTGAGCAGAGACAGGATTTTCCCGGGGCAGGGGGCAAGAAAAAAAAGAAGAAAAAAAAAAAAAGCCAAAAACCCAACCACACACAGAGCAAACATTCAGGGCCATGCATACACCAGCCCTGTAGCAAAACATTTCTACACTGAACTTTAGAAACAGAATCTCTCTTTTGTTAAGGATGACTGGCAACTTACTGTTAGTGAAGGTTTTTAAGAACAGGTGAGAGAAACATCTGTCAGGAATGACACAGGGATGATTCCAGCACAGGCAGTGAAGGACACATCAGCCTGTTTTCCATCATCCAATGCTGCACTCCAAATTTTTGTCAACATGCATCAAAAGCTAGGGAAATCTTAGTCTCAATACGAAAATGAAATGACAAAAAAAGATCAACCTCGCTGGATCAGCAGGGCATTCACAGGTCTACCCAGCTCAGGAGCAGCCTGCAAAGCACAGCGGGGACTTTGCAGGGTCTTCTGTCACCTCATCCTCCTGCAGAGGAAGCCTCCTCCTCTACACCTCTCCGAGGTCTATGGTATGTGCCTTGTAGCTTTCTGCCCTGCTAGGATCCGAGATGCTCACAAGGTCAGGCAGGCTGCTTGCTATGTCTGAAAAGCAGTGGGAACCTCTTGGGGCTCTCCCTGTGTGTGTCCTGCCCCCTGGAATAGCGGTGCAATAAACCAGCCGCTGCCCCCCTACCTGCTGTCCCTCCCTGCCAAGGCATGTCGTGAGATGCCAGCGCTGCCTCTGGCTTATACTTCTGTCCAAGTCCTACATATATTATGTTCCCCAGCCCAGCATAAACCAACAATGATGTTCGTTTTTTTCCAAATGTTCATGGTTACGGAAAACTTTAAAAGAAGCCAAAGTTTTACTTTGAACCTCCTGACACTTTCTTCTTTCACCAAAGCTATTGTAGATGACCTTGCACTCAAATTACCCTTTGTCAAATTTACTGCATCCCTGCCCCTCATAATTTTTGTGTCACGCGTCACCCAGCAGCTTTCAGGATTCTTTTACCTACTGGTGCTTCTGGGAAAGTGCCAACATGCAGCATCTAGTTTTTCTCCATAAGAAGAGTTAAAAAAGCCAAAGCCCACCTAGACTTGAATCTGGCCAGTAAGAATAGCTACTATAAAAGTACCAGCAACACAAGGAAAGCCAGGGGAAATGCGGATCCTTCGCATGAATGAGCCAGGGGATCTGGTGACAAAAGGACATGGATGACACTGAGGTACTTTGCTGTTGAGATTGGCCTTCAGAAATCCCAGGTCCCTGAGACCAATGGGAAAGTCTGGGGCAAGGAAGACCGACTGTTGGTGGGGAAGGATCAGGTTAGGATCCGATTTAAACAAGCTCTACAAACTCAAGTCCTTGGGGCCCAACGGGGTGTACCCAGAAGTGCCAAGGGAGGTGCTCAACGCCATTTTGAGGTTCCTCTCAATAATCTATGAAAGGTCATGGCAACTGAGAGAGATTCTCAAGGACCAGAAGAAAACAAATGTCACTTCAAGAAGGGCAGGAAGGAGGATCTGGACAACTACAGGTCAGTCAGTCCCCACTTCAGTCCCTGGGAAGGTGATGGAGCAAGTAATCCTGGAAAACATTTCAGAGTGGTTTCAGCAGGCTGGAGAATGGGGTGACTGGACTCTCATGAAGTTCAAAGAGAAATGCCAAATTCTGCCTCTGGGCAGGAATAATACCAAGGCACCTCTGTCACATGAGGAGAGACAGAGAGCTGGGACTGTTCAGCCTGGAAAAAAGATGACTCAGGGGGATCTTATCAGCCACATCACAGCAGGGAAGGCAGCGCCTGAAGAGTGAGGAGGGCAGGCAGGAAGGCTGACACAAATTTCCAGACAATTCCAAATAACCATTGGGGATCTCCTACTAGAAGTGCAAGAAAAGCAGAAAGCTGTAGGGTTTAGGAGGAGAGGGTTCCCCACTGACAATTAAAGCTATTATTTTATGATTACTGAAACAAATGTATAATGCAATGACTACAAATAGAGATGTAGTATATTCGATTTTCCTAGTTTAGTTTTTTCTAATCACACCTAACACGGGCTTTATGAAGACAGTGATTACACTAATACAGCTTAACTGTGTTCCTTAACATCTTGTATTGACCTTGCTCTAAAGAATCCAATTCCCTTATCTCAACGTTTATACAAAACTAACTTCATGGAACGGCATCTGTCGGTAGGAGTTGGACTGGAATGATGAAGGAGGGATGCTGTTTTATATCAGCATGAAGAATTTCAACCTTTAACATAAGGTTACAAATTAAATGCAACGTAAAGACAGAAAGGAAAGGAGTCAGTCCAGAAGGAACACCACCAAATCCCTACCTTTCTTCTGGCTTGTCTCCCACATGACCACAGAATAATCCATATACAGGAATCTGGGGGTGAAGCACAGGGCATTCGTCTCAGGCAGTGGAAAAGAACAGTGTTTCCCATACACATGGTAGAGATACACAATTCACTGACAATACAGAAGACAAGAGAACTTTTTCATAGATAAACATCTCCTGCAGATTAGAATAAATGCTTTGATAAATCCAGGTGTTTATTCTAGCAGCAGGGAGTGACAATCATAACATTCCCTCCACACTCTCAAGCATAACAAATTTAAAAAAAACTCCCATGCTTCACTACAAAAGACATTTGTGAGCATTTTCTTTCCATATACAAGCAAAGACTCCACTTAACTCACTGAAATAAACAAATACATTTATGGTGGCACTCTCTCAGGGACCAACAATGCACACGGTACAAACCAAGGATCATCCTTTACATTCTGTGGTGATGATCAAAGTCAGATAATACATCTAATTGTGGAAAATGTCACAGGAAAGATGACAACAGAGGAATCTCTCAGAAAAGCTATCACAGCCCTTGATGTTTGTATTTACTTTCCTTGAAAGATATTTGAAAACAAGAACAACTAATCTACTGGTCAGCATTGACACAAAAACATATTAGAGGTACCACTACTACCCTAGTAAAGAAGTTAATGTCTGCTGAAAACCCAAGCAAAGGAAACAAATATGCTATTAGAAGTTTTATTTTGTTACTTTCTTAGACCTTGATTCTTCAGCACTTTCAGAAGTCAAATAGCACAGCGTGCAAAACTCATGTGTAAATAGTGGTTATTAGGGGTGCAAAAGCTGACAGCACTCCGGCTTACAGGGACTCTGCAGTCTCTGACTCAAAAAAAAATAAAACATATACAAACTAATGCTATAGCTTATTCGAAATCTCATTAATCTGGCTGAAAGGGGCACCTGTTTACAACTGAAGATCCCCTCCATCCTTGCCATTCCCCCACCATGGTTCAAAGCAAGCACCACCAACAGTAACTCCCCCAGAACCTGTGTACACAAACCAAGTGCCAGAGTGAGAGCTGGCAGGATCAAAATCTAATGGGAAGAAAATCTCCTGATCAGAGATCTTGCTGAATGCCCTCATTTGCATGCATCAATGAAAGTCCCTGGAGTGGATAAAAGGCCTTCATTAAAGGCAGAGATGAAATCATGAAGCACGATTGGAGACATTTCTGGTGTAACTCATTTATTAGGGGTTCTTTGGGTTTTTTGGTTGTTTATGGTTGGTTGGTTTTTTAGTGTTTGTTTTTTTTATTATTTTTGGTTTTGGTGGGTTTTTTTGAGGGAGGGCTGGTTTTGTTCTTTGGGTGGGTTTTTTGAGGGGGGGGGTGGGTGGAGGGCATGTTTTGGTTTGGGTTTTGTTTAAGGTATCCAGAACATAGGCTGAGATGATTATTTTTGCACTCCAGCTATCTAGGCAGGTTTCTTTTCCAAGCTGTAAGCCAAGAAAACAAGCCAAGGAAAATGGAAATTCCTGAAGATTCTGAACTTATTGGGTGGTAGTTAAATATTTAGATGCTGCTTTCCTCTTTCCTAGCCATGGCTTCTTTTTTCCATCATTTCACTAGACTTAATTTTTTTCTTACAGAGTGATTTATGAAAAACAACAACTAGCCAGCAGCAGAAGCAGCAACAGCATGAGCTCCAGCTGTTAAGAAAAAAATCAATGCATAATTAATTTTCTTTTTGATATAATATCACATCCCCAAAAATATTATGCTTGAAGATTCAAAGATCTACAGCATCCTGGCGTAGTTTTATTCTATGTGTAACATTTTCCTGGATGATAATGTATTTCCCAGGAAATACAGATAGAAGGATTCAAGAATGGATTGTTCTGTGGCAACTAAAAATATATCAAGCAGTGCTTCGAGATTGACACAGCCTGTTGGTGTTGTTTTAAGGCAGGATCTAGTAAAACAGATGGCATCGGATTTCAAACTCCTTTGTCAACTCCATGAGCTGAACGTTGACTTTTCCATTGTTTTTGAGGACCTCCAAGGAGTTAGAAAAATTCAAATCTAAATTCAAGTTTAAAGGACATTTGAGACCCCTCGTTACTGTTGATGGTTTGAATGCGTTCATATATCAGGAGCGTGTTAATTCTGCAAGCTGACTCATAGTGACTGTAACAGCATTTGAAGCTTTTTCTTAGCAAAACCTTCTTATGTTGCAACCTGAAATTCATAACTGGAATAGGTTTATTTTCCTACATGGTGACATACACTTCTCCAAAACGTATTCTGGTATTATGGATCCACAATTTACCATCCACCAAATGGCATCTCTACCAGAAATATGGAAGCACTTTAAATAAGATGATCAGTTGCCAAAAGTTGACTGGGACAGGGAATTTTCATCTCGCTGTGAATATGGATCCAGAAAAGCAATGAACAAAGTGCAGTTCTAGCAAATAAGATGGGGTACCTGAGGATAACTTGGCACTGCAGTAAAGGATGAGCTGGAAACAGCTGTGCCAAGAGATCCCTGGAGCCTCAGAAGGATAAAACTGGTCTCAAAAGCAGGAAGAGATACACGGAAAGCTTTCATAAAGTTGTAACATACTTAAATGCCAGGTAAAAGCACCAGATCTCTTGAAACATCAAATTCAAAGTCTAAATATTTTTTCCTCTCTGCTTTCTTCTAACCAAGGAATTCCCAAAACATGGTACACAAGCTACTTCAAACATATATGCAGAGCAAGAGCCTCACTTTTGCTCTCCAGGAGAGAGCCAGGAGCTGCCATCTCAACAAGCAGGTCTGGGGGTGCACACCACCAGCCCCAGGCTGCACAGGGAAAAGGACTGTGCCCCCATCCTCACAAAAAGCAGAATCAAAGCCCCTGCCTATGCCATCCATAATCCACACCTCAAGTGTGCCTGGAAACTTCCGGTCTAACTTCAAAAAAATCCATATATATCCAACTGTGAGTGTGCCCTTTGCCCCAATATCGCCATGATGCTTTGCAGGATTTTTTCCCCCTGCCTCTCCAGTAATCATGTTTTGAAATCTTGAGCTCAGCATCATCAATACGTGATACAGCTAGTGAAAACCGGCAGTTTTCTTCCCCGGCTCTTGCTGAAGAGCAAAGGCAAAAAGGCATTTCTAGTTTCAACAAAACGCATGAGGCAATGAAAACTGACAGAGCAGCAGTCCAGTTCCCAAAATTTGTTGCTGAATCCATTTACATAAGCACTGAGGAGCTACATAATTATGTCCTTATCACTGGAGTAAGTGTTTCAAAGAACAGGCAGAACATTCTGCTTTATGGATAAAAAAAGAAAGAGAGAGAGAGGAAAAACACCTTCTTACTTTAATCTAGCTTCATTTTGGAAAGCCTGCAGATATTTCATTTGCAGCTTTCTCTTGAAGAGCGATCAAGTTGGAGAGATGCTGCTGGCGGCAGCTCTGAAAGAATTAAGAGCATCAACAAACAGCATATCTTCTTTTTTAATCCTAAAATTTTCGAATTGAAGGAATTAAGATTCCATTAGTCCCCCTCTGAATATAAACAAGAACGCTTTGAAGCAAGAAAGAAATAAGATAGCTCATTTAATATCCCAAGTGTTCTGCACATAAGAGATTTTTTTTTTCCTTTCAAGAACACAGAAAGCAATCTCTGAAGGACAGGAGCAGGCAGAATAAAGGTAACAGTATCCAGTGATATATTAAAAATTAAGATTCAGTGTCTGCAATACATGTTCACACTGCACCTTCAAGACATCAATGTGCAATGCTTCACAGTAACCGGAGAGTTTAATTTATGTCTTAGTCTTTCCTATGCCTTACCTGTCCTCGTGGAAGATCTGACCATCTCCTGACCCCCTCTGAGGAAACACTGCCTATGCCACCATGCACAAGCACACAAAGCCCTTTGCTGAGGGGCAAATTTCAGAGCTTGCATTACATTTTATGTGATATCCCAAACCACTGGCGATATCCATTCCTCTTTAAAAGAAAGATATTAGGACCTCTTTTACTTTTGTCACCAGCTGAGGAACACTTCAAAACTGAATGAAAAATGGCAAGCACAGCAAGCATTACCCTCTTCCACCCTCAGTAACCCATATAATTAAGGAAAGAACTATACTACAGTGCCTTTTTTTTTTTTAGGGGTTTTTTTTGGGGTTTTTTTTTTTAGCTTTTGGGTTTTTGTTTTTGGTTTTTTGGTTTTTTTTTTTAGTTTTTGTTTCCCTCTTTTGTCACCATACAGGAAGTTTGGAGACTGGGGAGAAAAAAGGGGTAGCTTTGGCCCAAAAGTAAACAAAAACCCTGCCATAAGGAAAGCCTCATAAAACTTTCCTAGACTGATGTACAGGTTGCATATGGCCTAGCACGGAGGCAGCCACGTACTGAAAATCGGAGTAGGCAATATTTCACTGAATAAAGTCTGTAAAATGTATTAATAATAAGGGGCAAGGAGGAGGTGGGAAAGCAAACTACGCTTAAGCACTGCAGTCTTAAGCATGACTTCATTCAAAGACAAACTGGGCTGCAATGTGTATTTTTAGCTTATAAGTGGGTGCTCATATGCCATATGTAGCTTTTTACCACAAAGTGTTGTATCCTAAATATAGGCTTGTGCTCCTGTTCACAGTATAATTGTGGAAATCCATGCTCCAGCCTGAAGCCACAAGGGAAGCAGCAGTTCTTAGCAGCAATGACTCTGAGGTTAGAAACCCTGCCCCAAAACCCCGTCCAACTTTCTTGGAGACTTGTATTAAGTTAAAACTTAAAGGGTTTTAAGGATCCTTTATTCAGTGCCCAGATTCACTTTAATCACAGCTCATTTGCTTCCCTTGCCAACACTTCCTAAATTCTCTCTCTCGGGTCTTTTTTCCTAAGATATCCCTGTGAAGGCTGGCTCCGGTGTGTTTTCCAGGGAAGGGGGATGGTAAAGATGACATGACAGTTTAAAGAGGTCACAGAACTGTAACAGCACCATAACACAAAGAAGCACTCAGAGAGGAAAAAAAAAAAAAAAAAAAAAAAAAAAACCAACCAAAAAACAAACCATAAGTAGTTTTGAACACAAGGATGGGGTGAGAATGGATTGCCAGGACTGCAATAAGGTGAAGGATTCTGGCAAATTCAACCCTTCAGAAAGGGAAGGGCTGGATTTGGAGCAGGGATGCAGCCAGTGGCAACATCCTGCCTTTTTTTTTTTTTTTTTTTTTTTAAGTGGGCTTAAAATCACAGGGTAGAAAGGAAGCAAATAAAAGAACTGGCTTGAAGGTTAGACCACCAACATCAATGAAAAGATGTCTACTTGCCTACGTTTTCCTTTCTGTTGCCTACATTTTTACATAAGAGCTATAAACAACCCCTTACTGAACTGCTCGCCTGCAAAGCAACATTCACCTCTGCAGCTCCCCAGAGCTGCCACAGCACTGTAGGAAAGCCTTGTGAAAGGCTGTGGAGGGGCAGGGGGGAGAGCAGGAGGAGGAGGAGGAGGAGGCGGCAGAGAGGAGCATGGAAGCTCCAGATGGGGAAGACTTTCTTGACTGTTGCTCCTCCCAGCCAGGCGATCCACAAGAGCCCAGCTCTGCCCAGCGCTGCAGCCAGCATGACCTTGAGGCCCTCTGTAGCTGCTCACACTGCACCTGCATGGGATTAAGCATCCTGATAGCCAGTGGTAGCCTTTGCCAGCTCCGGCTGAAGCAGCTTTCACCAGATCAAACAGCAGCAGGAGGAGAAGGAAGGAAAAACAGCAGAAGGAACAGCAGAGCAGCGCCTTCCCACCCGCACAGAATAAGCAATAAAATTGATTTAGGTTGCTAGGAGTTCTGCAAGGCATCACCTGCAAAAATCTGTGGATTAAATTCTTACCTATGTTTGGATCACTGTTGATTGCAGCTCACCCATAATTACAGCCCGTCAGAGGTGTGGATGTAGCCCGGAACTCGGAAATAACCCCCTACGAGTCCACTGCATCTTGTAATGGCTTTTTTGCCTTCTTTTGAACTGGCAAATTTATGGTCACTGGCCATTTGAAATTCAGCAGTATTTGGGGAGAGGAGAGCTAGCACTAAAAGTTTCTAAGGCATCAGCCAAGCCACTTGCTTCAAATTTTGCTAATCCCAATAAGAATCCATAACATTACAGCATTCAAAATATTCCTGAGCTGTCACATGAGTTGAGATAGCAATTTATTATTTTTTTTTTCCCCAGTCCCTTGGAAATACAGCTCCTATAACTATGCAAGGGGCTACCACACCAGTTTAAGAGTCACTTCTGGTCAATTGACGGACATGGATTACAGAAAGGGAGTTTCTTATTAAAAAGAAATGGAAGAAAAATATTGCAATAACCACTTTCCAATATGCTTCTATTTATACAAGCAAATTCATTCTACTTAAAGGCCTTGTTTGGAAATAGTGTCTCTCAACCTACAGGGCAAAAAAAATCAATGCTATTGCTAGATTAGAGCGAAAGCCTTAGAATGTGAGAAAGTCCAACTAATCCCAAACTTCAAGGGGCTTTTTTTGTGTGTGTGCCCTTCCCATCCTTTATTAAGAGCAGACTATCACATCTTAGAATTTCTAATTCCACTTAAGAGTATTAGAAAAATTGACTGATCTGACCTGCATGTCAAGGTATATTGGCACATTAACAAAATAACCTTGAAACGCATTGATAATCTTACAATATACCAGCAGTGGGTAGAAAAACATCATAATGCTCCTCCATTTACCTAGATGTAACGGGGAACAGCTGGATGGAAACCTGATTATTCCCATAGAGTTACCTTTTATTCCCCCCGCCTCGCAATTACACTCATCCACATCTATCCATCTTCCCAAATACACACTCCTGTTCCCTAAACTTGCAATCATAGCATGGGAGGCTTAACAGCTAGCTTGACTCTCCCACTTATTTCATTAGCAGTTAAATCAGAGAAAAGTTGACTGCTCTCATAGAAGTGTTAAAAAAAAAAAGGCAAAGAGGGAGGGGCAGAGGGACACATACCTATGTGAGGTGATACAAAATATTGCCAGGCTCAAGAAAAGGCCTAGAACCACCCCTAAGTGCAACAAGGTCCTAAAACGTGCCGCTACACAATGAAATTTATACAAACAAGTAAAGCTGATTTTTTTGATAAAGGGTAGAGTGACATCAGTGTGACATCAGTAGCAGCCAATCACAGTGCCCCAGACGTGTCTGCTGTTCTTGCACTATTCCATATTTACGGATAAACACCAGGAGGGTGTTAACCCTAAGCTGTGTTTTTCTGCCCCATCGTATTCTAAATAAAGCAGCTGCTTCCATTCAGCATCAGACCTAACCAAAATAAAATAAAATAATAATAATAAAAAAAGCAGCCTCTCATCTCAGCATGTACTCTGACAAATCCAGAAACAATAGGTGGAAAGAGGGGGAGAGCAGCTGGAGCTACTTGTCACCATTTCCTGAAAACCTGTAGGCAGCCCCAAGCCTCCGCTCGACTCTTCCTTGGCTGGAAGATGCAGAAACAAGAGGGGAAGAAAAAAAAAAAAAAAACCAAAAACACACCACCACGTAAGGTCAAACATGGGGTCAAGGCTTTTGTTGTCACTGAAAAAACCAATGTAACCATTATTTCCATCTAAGGCATTTCCAGCTGTCTGAACAAGTGAGGCACTGTTCCTCTTCCTCCATCACTGTCTCCTCCAATGTTCTTTTTTTTTTTCCCGGGGTGGGGGAAAAGCTTTTTCAAGGCAAGAAGCGAAGTCTATGGCTCCCTGACCTAGCACACGATCCTTGCGGTGTGAACAGTTCAGGCAGACCACAGAAGGCTACAGCCCCCCACCAGCACCCAGGCTTCCACAGCTGGCTCCAGGGGCAGAGCCAAGGGCACTGACCTGCACATCTGTAACACCCTGCACATCTGTAATGGTCAGAGCCTACACGTGCCGGAGCCAGGTGTGGCTCAAGGTTGCCCCTTTGGCAACCTGCTGCTCTGGCAAAGCCAACAGCACAGCAGGGGTGATGCAGAGGTTTTTCCTCACCCAGCAGCAGTTGCATTCTTTCCAACAGAAAAAAATTGCAAAGCTTCTCGTGGTGCCAAGCGAAACCAAACCAGCGTGCCACCATCCTTAGCCATAAACACCTTAGTCATAAACACGCTTTAGCCCATGCACTGACCGCCCTAAGGCATGCGTGCATGTGCCCAGGTGGCATGTGCCCAGGCACACACACGCACCCTCTAGGTACACACAAGCCCAGTAACAGGCTCCTCCTTCAGCTTTCAAACCTCCACCCCAAGACCAGGATTTCTGATGCCGCAGCCTTGGCTGGAAGCAAAGACAAGGCCAAATCCAGCACGCTGGCTCTGGGGTGAACTGGTACCTCCCAGACCCACGTCCCATTCTCACCAACAGACTTAGCAGATTTTCACAAGAAAAAAGAAACAGCCAAGGCTAACTTCAAATATATCTCCTCCAGGTACTTTGGAAGATGCCATTTGTGTGCTCATGTAAATCCACATATAAGCATTCTGATTGTTATGCACCACCTTATAATTAACATGGCTCAAAGGAGCAGAAGGCGCAGTATAAATATAAAACTAATGAGCTGACTTAAAAGGCAGAACGTATGTGAAAACACAGCTTTTATGGGCCAGTACTCTATCCCAGTGCCACTTAATCAAGCCCAGCTCATTTTACTTGTACTATATTGCTCAGAGCTAAAGCCCGGTGAGCCGGCTCTGCCATTTAAGTGCTTCATATTCAGCTGTGTCTACTCCCTAGCTATGATAATACATATATTCGTTACATATGAACACCACATTATAACCAAATACAACCAAAGAGCATCATGTATTAATCAAAATATACATATATATGTATATAAATATATATATATATATTAGTTTCAAAGATGTATTTGTCTCCTTCCCTCCAAGCCACTCTCTGCTAGCCCAGGAAGCTGCATTATAGCCCATCTAGGTAGCGTTATTGTTGCAGGAAGGGAAATTCCAGCCTCTTGCCAGGCTGTCTCTATATACCCTTTGTGGGAACTATTCATGGATAAAAGTACAGAAACTGTACCTAGCTGTCTGCAGCTCAGACGGCCACTCAGCACCGTACACATAGTACTACAGAATAAGTAGACATACTTTTGCAGAAGCAGCTAGGGGTGGCGGGTGGTGGTGGTGGGGGAAATGCATGTCAGTTGGTACGCCTACAGTTACAGTTTAAACCCCACAAGGGAGATTTTAGGTATCTGACACAGCATGAAAAATTTGTTGGAAGAAGGGAATTTGTTTCTAAAGGCACACTGAAATATAGTATAAGCCTCTCACAGGCTCTCCTTCCAAAGGATACAGCTACTTTCTCAGAAGTCACCAGTTCATCCTCGGGAGGATGCATTAACAACAAGGTGCACTCGAACAGGGAGGGGCTATAACCTGAACAATCAGGATGTTTTATGATTAAGGAAACAGTGATGCAGCTTATGAATTCAAACTTCTCTGTAAAACCCTTCAGTTTCCACATTCCAACTTATTTACTCCAACTAGACTTCACCAGAGATAATAATTTCACCACGCTTACAGCGCCACTCTATTATTGTTCTCAGCCTCTAAAAACTTAAAACTAAATCATAGAAATGTAAAAACTGTTCTGCTTGTCATTGATCACAAATGGCCAATAATTATCCAGCTTTTGCACTTTTTTCACACGAGAAAAAAACATTTTCAGTGATCAGAAGTGTTTTCAGTATGCACTTAAGGTCAAAATTAGTTTAAAACCAACGGCCAAGCCTTTTACCTCAACATTTTGTTATTTTCATTACTGCCTTATAAATGTTCGTGGATAAAACCTCACAATATCCTTCACGTTATGTCCCAGTCCAGAATTTTCTTACGGTTAAGCAATCTGCAATCACCACTATCCAGAAAGATTGCAGCGAGAACATTGTAGTTGTCACTCTTGGAGGGGAACAGAAAGGGAAGACCTTAGAACAAGGAAAAAGAAATAAACATACTTATCATGCAACTTGTGCCAGAAAGCCCCAACCACGCACCGAGGGAGAGAGAAAGTGCTAGCAAGGGAAAGCACATGCTCTGCGGTTCTCGGAACATGCAAAATATGGAAACAGTGATGTAGCTTATGCACTCAAACTTCTCCGTAAAACCCTCTGGTTTCCACATTTCATCTTATTTACTACAACAGAAAATCAGTAGTTAGTATTGGTGGAGCAGAGTTTTACGGAAAGGCTCTTCAGTCTTTGGATGACCAGAAAACCATTGTAATACGCTAAATATAGACACTATAGACCTCGGCAGAATACATAGAGGACTGAAACCTCAGGAAGGGTCCGAATTGAAGTAAGGAAATATGTAACAGCTGTACTTCAACTGCACAATAACAAACTTTTTCAATTACAAAGACCCTTTTTGTGCATTTTGCCATTTCCTGAACAAGCCTTCAGAAGAGGCAGGAAGCCTGGCCATAAGGCTGGGCAGTTCCTCTGACACTGGAAAGAATAAAGAATCATGGCCATTATTATTTTAGGTTCTACTACCAGAGCAGAATCTCAGTTCTTTTATTTATAATGATTTGAGCCAGCTTCTACGCACTTTTATTGAAAACACCTCTGATTTTAAATCAGGTGATAAAATCAGATGCTGCTGGCAAGCTTGTTCTCTGCCCCTCTCGCCCACACCCCCCAAAGACACCGGCACACAAGGGGCGATCGCGGCTTCAAACGTTTGTTGTGTCAGAGGAGAAAGAGGGGCAAGACTGCATGAGAGAAGTTCTGGGTTACATCATACACACCCACTCTAAAGCAGAAAGCAAGAGGAAAGGTAGGAAGGTTATTCCCATTCTTCCAAAATATATCTGAGGTCATTTAAAAGCAGTAATAAATCTTCTTAGCCTCTTACTCAATCATTTTCTAATATTAGCTAGGCCAAGCTGAGGGCATGCGTTACAGTATCAGCATTCAGAGACAGGAGGAAAAAAAGAAAAAAAAAGCCATTTCTCCAGCTGTTAATTCACAACTGCTCCCTGAAGGACGGCTCCTGGACAAGCGCTGGCAAGCCCTGCCGGAGGCACGCCAGCAGCCGAAGCCAGCACCACGCCAGGAGCCCAGCACACGCTCTGGCACCACCAGCCCTGCCACAAGCTGGTGGTACAGGCTCCTCACCAGGCTGCCCACTGGCTACGGCACCCAACGGGCAGCAGCTTCGTTACTTCACACGTGGCATCGGAGCGGGCGAGAGACGCCAGATGAACTGCAGGGATACAGGCTAACTCCATAATTAAGTCCCAAACGCTGCAGCAGGCTGAATCCAGGAGGAAGGAAGCCTCCAGCTGCTCCCTCTGGGCTCAGGCCGAGGAGAACAGATGCACCAGGCCACCCCATGACTCACCAGCCAGCTCCCTCGCCCAGCCTCCAGCCTGCCAGTAGGGAATTGGTGACTGGGTGGTTGGCCCTACTGGTGTGCTGTGACTGGCATTCACACAGCTGGCTTCTGATAGCAGCAGTTTTTCATCCCTTTCCACAAAAAAAAAAAAAAAGTAATTAAAAAGTCAAGTGACAAACCAGTGACAGATACACCTCTAACATGGTTCATTCTCATAAGCCATCTTCAACAAACTCAAAATACAAAATGTGTGTTATATGTTGCTTACTAGAATTCAGTTCTGCAAGAGGAAACACTGGCAGTTGGATTTATTTCCCTGATCCCATTCAAATCAATGTTTTGTTATCATAATCAACAGTTACATGCGTTGGGTGTCAAATATGTGAACCTCTGACTTCCAAGACTGAGCATCATTTAGCACATCTTTAAAAGCAAATTACTTTAACAGATCAAAACACCCGCTTTGGTCACTAAATACTTTTTTTTAAAAAAAGAAATTCTTTCTTTCACATCTTTTCTGTTTGCATTTTTGACTTCATGTAGCATCAGAGTTGGTGAGAGAGGCAAGATGAGCCGCGCAGATACAGGCTTACCCCAGAACAACTACAGAGTTACCTCCCAAACACTGCAGCAGCCTGAACCCTGCCATGGACTTTTAGGAGGAGGAAAGGGTTATCTTCCCATTACGGCTTCCCAGCAAGGACCAGGAGAAAAGGTGCCAATTAATACCAAGTGCTCCGACAGCAGGCTGTGTGGATAGATATTTGCCCACGGGCAACTAGACAGGAGAAATTTGCCCCACATCAGGTGGTTGCTGGGTGACCTACATTACCTCATTAAGAACAGGATCCTGCTTGTCTCACAACTTCATCTGCCCAGAAATGAGGCACCTCCCCAGCGATGACAGACGAGCCAGGTAGTCTGTCTGGTGCAGGTCACCAGATAGAAACACCCCTTTGGGGACAGCGGGCAGCACCCCCCCGCCTGCAGCACCCCTGGGGACACCCCAGCCTGCCTGGGCCAGCTGAACCAGGTCTGAAGTGTTCAGCATCCTGCACCAAAGAGCCTGGGCTATTCACTCTCCTGATTTCTAGACAGCATTTTTATTTTTTTAATTTTTTTTTTTTTTTTTAAAAGACATATGATGATCTACATTCAGTTGGCTTAATGTATAACATTTTTAAGGCATTTCTTTTGCAGCGGTAGAGCTGTGCAATAAATGGTCTACTGAAATTAATTCCAAAAGATATTGTGAAAGCATTATCAAGGAGGTGTTTTGTTTTCTTAATATTTTTTTTACTAGTCCATCCATTCTCCTGTTCCAAAATACCTAAAGTATAAGTCCACACTGAAGACTAACATATAAAATAAGTAAATTAAGTAGGTTTTTGATTGCAATAATACTGCCTTTCGAATCATTAGACTAATGGTTTTCATTGCATTCCTTTGGCTTAAAAAGTTATTTTAAAGGGGGGGGAAGTTTGCTCCAGGCTTAGTCCTTGGATGCCAAGTTTCAGTCGGCAGTGAATTTTAATAGCAGTTATAAACCCTTGAAAGCAAAAAATTTATAATGGAAATGCTGACACAGAAACAGCTATAGCTAGCAGCACAGGTGACGCTCCTCTAATATATTGATTCTCCCCTGTTAACCTGTTCCTAGAAGCTTAAGATTTTGTGCATTTAGAAGCCTAAAAAAGAATTTCTGTAATTGTATTCGCTCAGATTGGAAGTCAAAGGCTTTACATACGTACAGCCATTCCCGCTTTGTCAAGAAGCTGAAGGACCTGATCAGTAGGATGCCCCAGATTCAGGATTTTTATTGTTTGGGTTGGGGTTTTTTTTAGAAGGATGACAATTTTGGAAAAGTACAAGCAAGAGGACAACCTAACCAAGGCACGTGTGCAGGGAAGGAGAGAAAGAATGAATATACAGCTTCAAGAATGTAAGAAATATCAGGAGAGGAGAAACAGGGAAAAGAAAAATTAATTTTAAGAGAGAAAGGAATTGTAGCTCTGAGCAGGAGATGGAAAAGAAAATACATGTTAATGAAAGACCAGAAAAAGTACACAACAGATCAAGAGCACAGGAGAAAGCAGAGCAATCAGACAAAACCAAAGAACTGGAAAAGAGAAGGAAGAAAAAGTATTTTTAATACAAACCTAACACAAACTCACTGTTTGGACAAAAAGAAGAAGACAGGCAGCATAAAGAGCTGAGAATTAGACTCACAAAAGCCTGCTACTGGTGTTTGTTTTGCTGGGTTGCTTTTTACTGTATCCTTCTTCAAATATTCAATTGTACTCTGTTTCTCTGACAAAAGTCCAAAAATTCTGTCAATGCCAGGAAAGAGGTGACCAAAACATTTTGCACTTCAGCTGAAATCAAAACAGCTGCTTGTTTGGGGGCAAGTCCTGAAATTAATAAAGGACTTCTTTTAATCTGCCTGTCTCAATTGCGAAAAAACATTGCTTATATTTCAGGGTCCGTGTTATCAGTGCCACCGCCATCCACAATGACCATTTAAATGATGCAAGGATGCTTTCAGAGCAAGATGAGGAGATTCACAAATAATCAAAATACTCTGCATGAGTCATTTTCAGAACATATGCTCACAAAAAAATACAGCATATGAAACCGAAGCTCCAGATGCTTACAGGTAAGCATAATATTTTAAGCAGTGTAGGAAGAGATTATTTTTCTGTTTTGTTTTTAATAAACAGCATATGAACAGAAAAGCAATATATACACTGGAATTGGGGAGAGGGGAAAGCATCAGTGATCTGAAGAGATTCAGACCGATTTGGGGACATGGCTGCAAAGGCCGGCACAAAGCAAGCTCCATCTGCAGAATTATAAGGCTCTGAAAGCTTCAAGAAGCCAAAACTGGATCCTGAGGTTCTCCTGGATGCTCCACATTCCCATCTATTTTTACCTATCATCCAGAGCTATAGAAGCTCCAGACTTCAAGCAGAAGCCTTTTCTTCTCCCATAAAATAATGCCTCATTAACTTAAGAAAAAAAAAAGCCTCTTCTCCCCCCTCCTCCCCAGCCACTGCATTCTCTTTCAGGATATGTTATTCTGCAGTTAATAGCTCTGACAGCCTGCCAGGTCAAACACACATAAGCAGCAGTAATTCCTGAGCAGCTCTGGAGCTCAGCCTCGGAGCCCTGTGTGCTGAGCTCCCCGTCCCCGCTGGGTTCCCCTGCACTCCCCCCACCATCACCCTCCTGCTTCAAAGCAAAGGGCTGCAGGCTGGAGGCTAGGACAGAAAGTATGTAAAAGCCTGGACCAAGTTTTCAGGCCCTGCTGTTGAACGGCTATGCTGTTTCCTTTGAAAAACCAAAACATTGGTGAATTTTGATTGCATTGGGCATAAATATCAGACGACAGGGAAATGATCTTCCTTAATCGCTGGAAAAATAAATGGCACGCAGGTTTGTGCCCGTGTGCTACTGTAACATTTGGCACAATCTTCTCATTGGAAGGATTGTGTCATGCTGACAGATTAACGAGCTCTGAGAGAAATGAGCAGATAAATACGAAATAAGCAAGCGACCTGCACTGACAGAGTTACTGCAAGTAAAGGCTGCATGTCTCGCCACTGTTTGTCTGTGCTCAGCAGACTCAACAGATGAGAAAACGTACATGGAACAAAGCCAGACTATAACTTTACAAGTAGAAAGGATAATTTTATAAGAGTTATGCTTCATCCCACCAATTAAGGGGGAGTGGGGAGAGAAGAAAGGTGATTCCCAAAATACAAGGAAAAAACCAAAAGTGACTAACGAATTTTATAAGGGAGAGATATATCCCTTTTCTCCCTTCTTTCCACTCCTGAAACAATAGCTTTTTGACGTAACAGCACTTTAAATCAGTGATTCAGCCTATCAAATTACTGTAATATACATTCTCTCTTCTATAAGAAACTAAAAAGAAAATAGTTTAAGTTCTTGTGTAAGTTTAACCAATTCATGATTTTCTAACACTTGGCCTATGCAGATAAAAAGCACTGGATTAAACAGAGTAAGTATTAAGTGCTGGTTGCAATAGGATGCTTTGTGTTTATGATCCGTTTCTGAATTGTGTCAACTGACTAGAAGACTAAAAGTAACAGATTCTAAAACCATGCAAGGAATTCTGAAGTTTACCAAACTTTCTAAACTAGTTAACAAAACCAGGAGAGCAGTCCAAAGTTCTTTTGTCTACACTAGAAAACTGGAGCAAACTGTCAAGCTTAAGACTTTCTATCAAGAAATAAAAAATAAAAGGAAAATGCTGAAGTATTTCAGAAAGAATGAGAAAGACTACTAGAGTCCTGCCCCTTCCTAACAATTCAAAGACAACAAATCCCAAAGCCATAAATCCCAGTCACTTCAAAAACTGTGAAAAAGCACAGACTGCTTCTAACGTCAGCCAAACCTGTTTGCTCATCCCCAAATCAATATTTTCTATGATTGTTTGCAAAAAGCATTTAAAAATAGCATGCAAAACCCCCCATACTCTACTTCTAAGGTGCTGGCATGTCCAAGACATTCAAAACATGCAGCACAGCTGTGGTTTGTTTGTGTTTTCTTCTTTCAGGACAACTAAGAAGCTTCAGAAGGTGGTATTCCTGGGAGGGATGCTGCAGGCAGTCACAGCTGAAGCCGGGCAGTCCCAGGGCAGGCGGTGGCCCTGGTTATGCCCTTGGCACAGCCCACCCTTGCTGCCAGGCTGCCCACACAGCTCCGGGTTGGCTTAGCCCAGTATAAGGCTGCTGGGACCACAGAAACACCGGGGTGGGTTTGCTGAGCTGGGAGCTACTGGGACAAAGAACTTCCACCAGTGGTGGGGATTCCAGCTGAAAAAAAAAAAGAAGTTTCCCAGGGGAGGGGAAGGGCTAACGACATGAGGAATTAACCATCCCGGCCACCTGAGCTTGACCCTGCCCTGATCCTGAGCTGGCACGAAGCACACAGCAAACGCAGAGCCTACTGTAATGATAACAGCACACAGAAGGCAATGGGAATGAGGCCAACCATTCTCTTTATTATTATTTATCCAGCAAGACAAATGCAGGAAAGCAGCAGTTAGAGACCACCACCACTGAAGGTTGCTCCATGCCATCAGCATCTCCCTGCACTTTCAGGGACATTCAGCCCCAGAAGTTCAGGGCTCCCCCACATCTTCCAACCCTCAATTTTTGACCTCCTCTAGCAACAGGAGCACATGGTGCTGGAGATTGCTCGTCACCTTTGCTTTTGGTGGCATTAAATGCAAAAGAAATGAGAAAAGTTCAAAACAAATTTCAAGCCCAAGCAATGGGCAATGAAGCAGTTGCATTGCCTTATGCAAAACAGCCTCTCACCTCCGCAGAGGTGCAAACAAGCATCTATAAATAACACACTCATCTCTAAAATAACGCACCAAGGCAAAATAACAACACATCACCACAGCCACAACAGGCCTAAAATAGGAGCCCCAACACTTACTGTAACTAGCTGTTGGTTATTTCTTGTATTATGCAGTCAGAAGATTTCTATTTCAGATTTCTTTCTGTTTACAGGCTATGCTCCAGAAGATTATTAACATCAACAAGCTATTCTCAGCTTAGGTAGCAGCAGCAACTTCTTTTTCACTAACAACAAATCCTGATAATTGAGAAATGAAAGATTCAGGCAAGATTGCCTGAGCAGTTCTTGGGTGCTCAGGAACTATCCTAACACATCCTTCCACAAAACTATTAACTATGATAAGAGATTACGATTTTTAAATAAATCATATAGAACAGTCAACATACATATAAACAGAAGACACAGCTGATAATTGTAATGAAGTTACTTGCTTTTACTAAAAGAGCCTTATTGGGGGGGTGGGGGTGGGGGGTGTGTACAGCAGGCAATAATGCAACAATAGGGAAAGTAAGGTAAAGGTCAAAACAACCCTGCAATGAAACCTTTGAATCTGAGGACCTTTGAGTTGCATTTAATATTAAATATTTCAATATTGCAACAGATTATCCTGTATTTTTCATCATACCTTCACAGAAATGGCAGATCACCCTTTCAAGGCAATGGGGGAAGGAAGGAAGGAAAAGAAAGGCAATTGCTTGTTTGTGATGTTTTGCTTTATTCTGTGATGGCTTTTTAAGTTCTTAAATGAGAAGGATGCAGGGAATTCAGAGTACATGCTAATATAGAAAGAAGTTTATTAGATCACCCAGTGACATACTGCATTTGGCAACTGAAGGTTTCGGCTCCTATGGCCACAGTCTGCAGTTTTCCTTCATACACAGTATATGTCAAAAGGGATCCTGATCTTCTATTTACACCTAAAAAGACCTGCATTAAGAATAAAGTAGTGTCCAAGTAGGCATGATATTTTAATAAGTTTTTTGCCTATTATAATGTATTTAACTGCATGCTGCTTGTTCAAAAGTAGTCAGGTCTGGGGACATCCCATTCCCTTCCCTCTGTTGCAAAACCAATGGAAGCAGAGCATGTGGGGGAGCAGGAGAGGTCAAGAACTGGAGTAACACCTACTTTGCTTGAAAATCATGTGGTAGATTTCTTTGTAGACAAAAGAGAGGCCAATGGAATATACTCAAGTACTTCCCGTGTTGTTCTAGAAGGGGATGTACAGAGTGAGAGGTGGAGATGGAGGGAGAAGCAAACATCTGGCAGGAACAGGTAACTCTGAGGCCACGTGCACCAGAGCACACCATCTAGGTGGCCACAGGAGAAGGCAGCAGGATGACAACCGAAACCCACCCATGGTCTGCTGTGAAGACCCCATCACACGCAGCAGGATCCCTATGCTATGAAACCCTTACACAGCACCCGCTCCCGGTCGCGGCAGGGGCACTCCCCGCAAACCAACAGCCAAGCCTCAATGCATTTGCAAGCAGCACAAAGTACTTACAACTTTACTGATAGAGGGCAAAACTTTTAGCCAGCAGATTATTTTTTTTCTGCATTTCGTATCACTTTAAATCTCCTGGTCTCTTCCCTTTTGGGGGGACACTGACTGCACAATGTTTATCTGGGAGGCGTGGTTGGTTGGTTGATCTTAATGGTCTTTGTTGATTCCTTTGAGTCTTCTCTAGGCAGCAGTTTTTTTTTCTAGTTACTTTCAAATACATCACAGGGGTTTTTTGTCAGCTTTTGGAGGGAACTAGCTTTAAAATTATGTTCTATGTACATTCCCTTCTTCAAGCTGTGCCTTGCTGGAGGTCCTGCTTGAGGATGTAGTATTACTACAATGGCTTTGAGTTTCGACGGGCTGGACTAAGGCAGTCTGTTAAGGATTTGAATAAGGAAAGGCTGGTGGCTTTTGCTTTTTCACCACTATAAGACTTAGCAACTAGTTCTAAGTCAAAAATGCGTTTGACACTCAGAGTGTGTTACTTTAACTTCTTTTTCTACTGTCACTGTCTCTCTTTCCCAAATAGCATCTTCCAAAACATCTTCCAGGTTTCTAAATCTCCATCACTAATAAAAGTGAACCCAAAGTTCCAGGATACAACAGAAAAATTGAAGCATGCATCCAGTATTTCCTTGGTATTGTAATTAAACAAAGTCTGAAGAACAAATCAGTGGCTCCCGTTTTGACCAAGTGCCTTCAGAAAGGAAGGATGAGGACCACCAGCAAGCCCACCCACCGCCAAACCTTCTCCATTCTTCCCTTCGGCACAGCAGAGTCTCCTCTGCCTGAACATAAGTGACAGTAACCTCTGTCATAGTCCGTGAAGCAAAAACAACAAGAAAAAAAAGCACCAGGTTTTGGCAGCTGTGGCAGACAGTATCTACTTGTAGCACAGCTACATTTTTAACAATGTTTTTGAAGCCCGAGCAGAGCAATGGTTGCTGGCTATCACAGCGATGCTACACTGCTATCACAGCAATGCTACCTGCAGCTACTAAAATGCTGAGAAGGTACAAGTCAAACAAATTCACCCTTATCACTTGGTCCCTGCTCTAATAGATACATCACAGGACAAAAGAAGCATCAACAGACAGCACTGCCACATGCTTAGGATTTTATCAGAAGTCTCCTGGTATGTGTTGGGGGTTCCTTATGTAGTTACCTAGCTCGGCAATCACATGAAGTAATTACAGAAGAAACTCAGCTTTCCCGAGCTCTTATTTGTGGAGAAGAGGTTTTTTACAATCAAGATCTCCAGTACCACATCACCAGTTGATCAAAATTTTTCTGGAGGCATTTAAAAAGTGATGCTCCTAACACACACACACATACACAAAATGGACCAAACTCTTCTCAGAGACATGATCCTGAAACCAATGCTGCAGCCCACTCCTCTGACAAAAATCAACACCCTGCTAAGAACACGTAGCCTCAGATCCTGCTCACAGCAGGAGAATAAGCTCTTGGTGAAGAGCTGATTATCCCTGGATGCAGGAGAAAATACAATGAAGTGGAAGAGAGCTTGTAGAGTTTGTCACTACGCATCTGCATGCCACCACATCCCTACATCAAGATATATTAAAACAAGATGGGAAAAGCATTACAATGCCCACTTAATGACACTCTCTAACCCTGTATATTGTTACTGCCATCTGTTTCTGGGCTTCAGAGGGTCTTTTTATTTTTGCCAGTTTTCAGTTTCAGTCAGTGTGCCAACTTTCACAGACCAGTCAATTAAAATGGTATTTTAAGTAAGATTTCACAAGAAAATTTTGTATGGTACTCCCCCAAAATCAAGTCACATTATATGTACTGCAGTCTCCTCCTCCTAGCGATACTATAATTTTGACCCAAAAAAAAAGGCTTTCCAATTTTTCTGGCCAGATTTCCACATTTACATAACTAAACTCACGATTCTGTTACCCAGAGACATAGTTTCTAAGTCCTCTTTCTGTTATTCAGATGCACACAGTTTCTATTTCTAAATCTATTGTTTTATTCATTGGCATATGTGTTTACATGAGGACTAAACCCAAGAAGCACTGAGCAGCGGTTCCTGGGTGGGTGGGAGGACAGCAGATGACCTTTCCTTCTTGCTTCCCTTGCCCGACTCACTGTTTATTTCACAATTTAGCCAGTACAGAGGCAAGCAGTGTTTGAAATTCATTGCAGATAATCTTCCCAAATCCTTCAGCTCTAGATCATTTGAACCTGCTGATTTATACAGCAGCTCTGGTTTTCCAAAGGGCACTCCAAGTCCTTTCTGTGAGCAGTCAGGTTTGCAAGCCCACCAGTCCTGCCCTCCCCTGGCCCTTGCACTCTCTCCTCAGGAGCATTCTCAGCTCACTCGTTACTGGTGCATGCCTCCTGAAGCCATCAAACAGTACAGAATATATGAACCAGCACATACACGCACACACGAGGTCCCTTTCTTATTTGGAATGGGTTAATTAGATATAAAGCATTGGCTAGTTCAAGCATGCCATCTTTCCTCGTTCACAAGCAGTCAGCTTTTGAATAGTTTGAGAAGTACCACTCCAGTCCTCCTGTGTGCACTTCAGAAAAAGGCTACAGAAAAGATATTACATTTTGATGACCGGTTTACATATCTGCAGCACGAGCAGCTTATTGTACAATAAGGCTCCTCCATGAATATCAACAGTGTTGGGCTTTCTGTGAAGTGACCCACCACCACCAGTCACACGCATCAGAGACCACGTGGCTCTGCGCAGCACGCCCTGCCACGGGCCAACAGACAGCTCAAAAGGGAAGTTTTCAATTATCATACTCCAACTACATCATTCCTACTGGAAGGATATTGCAATCTGCGGATTAACCATGAATTAAATTTATATTAAAAATAATAGCCTGCATTTTACACCCTAAATTAAAACAGATGAAATCAAAGCCTTTGAAAGTAATTTTGGCTAGTGTTTCATTTGTATCGACAGCTAAAGCAGACACCTTCTCAGGCATTTGTGCCAAATTTGACTAATTCTTCTGCTCTGTGTTTTAATTACTGTATAAGCTTTCCTGTTGCAGTGAAGAATATCCATTACACAGTCGAACAGCCAACGCTACGAAGAAGCTTGCGCTCTTTTTTAAAGCCTAGTGGTGTTTCAAATTGTTATGTGATAATGGCAAAGCTCCGCAGCTCGCAGATGCTCCTGCTATGTGCCGCTCTAGATGGTACGTACATGTATGCACCCCCCATGACCCGCACCTGACCTTGGCTGTAGCAAAGCACAGCGCACCCAGAGCGACCTTACAGATGTACGAGAAGCTACACAGCATCGCGTTCAAGCCAACATTATGCTTAAACACCACTGCGCTTCTCCAGCTCTGGCACCTTTATTGATGCCAACTTCAATAAACATTTTCTTCTCAAAAAGACTGATTTGTTTGGGGTTAGATTCCTCGCATCTCCCTCCCTCCTGTGCAAATGCAGAAAAAGCAACCCTGCCAAGAACCCAGTTCACACAGCACAGCCCTGTACCAGCATCCCCAGAGAATCTCAGCCTCCTAATTTATGGGTTGAATTTCAGAGACTTGATAACAGTTATTCTTTAAGTTCAAGAATCCATGTCAAACAACAAAGTTTGGAGATCACCCCTTGTAGCACAAGTTTTAAGTTTCCAGTCCACTTGTAAAGTTAAACAGTGGATATTTCAAGTGAAGAAAAAAAAAAAAAAATGTAAACTGCAGCAATCCAGTCCTTGCTTTGCTTGGCTTAACTGCTAAGTTACCTCCCCAGGCAGCCAGATGCAAACCGTTAGTGGAACTGGAGTTTTAGATAATTGCATTTGGTGAGATCTTCCTGCAAAACCAGCCTCATTCTCTTCCTCGGCTTTGTAGACCAAACCACATGACGAAGTCATTTAACATATGTATCACATACTGTAGGTATGTGCGTACACACACATTGCCTATGGTTAACACTGAAGGATCAGTGAGAAATTTCTCCTTGAATTAAGCCAACAGTGTCTAGACCAACTGCTTCAGTCAGTCTAAATTTCAAGGAAAAGGGAACAGCTGCAAGCAGAAGGCAATCACAGCTGTCTAAAGCAAATTCTGTGGGAGGACTTGCAGATAAAATAAAATGAAGTGTATTTAAAATAGTAATTTTTGAGTATTGAAAGTTTGAGATATTTAAAATAAGAACAGAATGTATACCTCTTGCATACCAATAGGTCGAGTCTCCTCTCAGTTGTACAAGCAAAATTTGAACTCATTGCAGAGGAGTCAGCAGAACTGTTTGTTGCACCTCTGTGGATTTGAAAAAGCAGAACTTGGCCAAAAACTCTTTTCTAAGAGGAAAGCATGCCTTTGCATGTTAAGTGGTAAGAATAAGAACCTACAGATTTAAAATCTTCATATCCATTCTACCAGCATTTACACAGGAAACACTTTCTTCACTTCATTAAAACTCAAAAGAACTGTATGTGATAATGTAAATTACTTTAATATTTCCTTAATGCAACGAATACCCAAAGGACCTAATCCAGCCTAGGTTTTGTCCTATGAAATTGTTCAAATTCAGGTTGGACGGGGCTTTGAGCAATCTGACCTAGTGCAAGATAGCCCTACCCATGGCAAGGAGGTTGGACTAGACGATCTTTGAAGGTCTCTTCCAACCCAAACCGTTCTCTAATTCTATGAACAAACAGAAGAATGCACCTGTGTACTCTGAGTACATATCAACGGTGTTCCTTATGAACAGTCTTTACCAAAATCAAGAAGAGACAAGAACATTTATGCCATTTTGGGGGGATTTTTCCGTAAGAACTGACAAAACAGGGAACACAAAGGGTTAACCAGAACATGAAAGCTATTCAAGGCGAGTCTGAAATTATCAGACATTCCCTTAGTAAGCAAGTCACACACGTTCTGCCCACACTAAGCTTCACCATGACTGCTCGCAGCTTTGCAGGAGTGATTCAGACCCACCTCATTCTAGGTCCCAGCTCAGAGCGCACCATCAGGTCGGGGTCCCAGCCCCCCCCAGGAGACCAGTGCTGTGGGAAGGACCTGCACCCACAAACCTGGGAACTGGTTGCAGATACAGGACCCAGAGCTCGGTCTTTTTTCTTTATGATGGCAAATATTACAGCTTTTATCTGTACTGAAATTCAGTGTTTGCCAATACAAAGCAATCAAGCTAGGCAGCAGTCCCCTCCAAACAAATGAAAGCACGTCCTCTATATTTTATACTTCTTTTCCAAAGCCTTGGTCAAATCCTCAATTGCCAAAGCATCAAAACCCCTCACATTTGCTTATTTTCAGACTCTTCCTCAAGAAGTGCAGCATATGACTCAAAAATTCTCCACTTGGCCTGCAATTTGGGGATTTCTAACAGATCTTGGTCTAGTAAGGACTCAACTTTTCTTGATAACAAAGGCTCTATTTTGAAAAACAGAAGGCTCAAAACTTGCAACACAGTCCCCACAGAAAATAATAAAAGAGTTTTAAACCAGTGGGCATTTGAGAAGCTCTGAGAAGTCAGCACTCCCCATCTCCGATGCACGTTCCTATTTTTATTGTGTTCATTCCCTAGAAGAAACATCTACCACACCACATCCCTTTTTCCACCAGCTTATCAGTGTGTGCCCTTGACCACAGTACAAAACCCCAGCATTTACCAACACTCTGCAGGTGAAAGACCATTCTTCTGTATAAATTCTACATCTTAGGAACTCAGCATTTCTTTCACACTGAAAATCTATTCAACCCTTCCCATATCTGTGGGCTAAGTGGTTTGCTCCAGCCAGGGGGCTAACAAGTGCTGATATTTCAAGAAAACTAATCTCATAATGATTGGGATCAGACGAAGGGTATGGCCATGAAAAAGACAGCTTGAAACAAGCCTAATCTCCAGCATATCTGAACCTACAGATGGCAGAGATGCAGCTCTGCCACCAACAGAGCTCCGGCTGCCTGCAACCTCCCTACCCAAGGGGCGTCCAGCCACAGCGACTGCATTGCACAGGGAAATCCCTCACGCCAAGACTTCTGTCCTGGGAAAGTACAGCGAGGCTGGGCACCTGCAGGAACCAAGCAGACACCACCTCCATCGGACAACGGCAATGCGAACCTGCTGACAAGACAATATTCCTGCTCAGTCCTGCTTTGATCGTGGCAAAACTCCCAATTCTTGGTTTCCAGAGTGCTGATTTCCCCGGGTCTGCCATCTCACTGGTGCCTCCTTGCTCCAAGATTTCCTGACTGGGCAGCCCCATGCTGCCTTTCCCAGTTTATGGTCACATAAACTGTTATTTTTTACAGAAACACGGAGCATTTTCTAATTCACTCCCTCTATCAGCTAGATACAATGTTTAGCAGCATCAGGGCACACAGCAGAGGCTCAGCTATCCCAGTCAGCCCACTCAGCACAGTGGCACATAGGGGTACATCCCCCTCCCTCTCATCCAACAGAGCCCCAGCTATCAGCCCTGCAGCAAGAAGCCACCATCCTCTTCACTTCCTTGCAAAATACAAGTTATTCCACCTCAGCTTAACCTTTCCCTGCAAAAGCACCTATTGTGACCCGCCCCCCCCCCAAAAAAAAACAAAAAAACCCCACTTTGAGTTGTAAGCATCCTAAAACAAGTTAAAACTTTCAAGTTGACTTATCAGCTGACATATAAACTAAACCAATGAGTCACCACATGTCCCCAACGTCCAAAAGCAACGGTTTGCAATCCACAACACGGCCCTCCTACACGGATCCCTGAAAGAAGAACAGAGACCGCCCCGGCTGTACACAGAGCAGCACCATGACCAGAATTAATCATTTCCGAGAGGGTCGGGAAAAGACCTGTCACGCAGCTGACCCGGGAGCGTTCAGCCTGGGAGAGGGCCATCCTCCCTGGGATGGAGCACATCTGCCAAGCAGGATGTTTTCCAAGCTAAGAGCTGATGTGTTTTTCTGGCATAGAAAACAGGAGCCAGGAGGATTATAGTTACTTTCGAGAGCCCTGGGAAGGTGGGGGAGGGGAGGTCAGGCACCCAGGGCGCATTCGCACAATTATCCAGGCACCAAGACAGTGCTGGTCTGATCCCTCCTTCAGCAGAACAGCAGCAGCATTCAGCAAGCCGTGAATTTACTGCGTGGGAGTCGCTTCAGCACTCTCAGGGAGCTTTTTCTGCCTATGCTGGGTTACATGTCTAGCGTGTCTTGTATTAACTTAGAAAGCACGCATTTCGGAGGGGGCACATGGGGGCTGAGGAAGTGACAAAGCGAGAGGGATTAGCAGATCGGCACTTCAGGAGTTAAACTGATTTTTTCCAAAGTGCTCATCACCATAGATCCTTTCATAATGAAATAACTGGGAAGAGGGAAGTGAGTTAAGATTACCACTGCCCATTAAACTTGATTCAACTGGCTAAAGGATGACCGGTCAGTTTTTAAGTACCCCGAGACAGAAAGACTTTTGTTACTGGAGTTTTGAACACCAGAGCCCATTCTGGATGTCAGAATGCTTACACCTATAGTTAAAGTTAAGATTACGAAGAACAGGTTAATGCAGAAACCACTGAATATAAAATCAACATGATAAAATTAGTTCCATGCTCCTGTTCAGAAATCCTGCCTAAATATCCTACAGCTGACAAAGGAACCAACACCTAGCTGTAACCCTGCAAAAACACACCCATCCAAGTGGAGAGTTTAGGCAGTAGTTTGGGCCAAAAGTATCAAAACAACACATTTCTAGATACTCCACTAACTGAGTGTTCATTTAAATATCTGTGATGGAAACAGATGCTTATCTTTCCACATTTTGGCATTCAAAAACATAACTGAAAGGCCAAAGACAGCACAGCAGGGAGCAAACCTAAAGCAGTAGCTTCAACAACAGACTGAAATGACCAGGAAAGCATCACAGAAACAGAAGTTTGTCATTTTCAAGAAAGTTTCGATTACTTTGTTTCACCTAAAACTTCTTGCACATTGACTGTCACCTGCCCACAACATTTGCAGAGGTACTGACAACCTGCTGCCAACACCAAAGTGTGCATTACTCGTTCCAAACAGGATGAGCAAGGCTAGAGTTAAGGATAAGGCTGTATTTTAATTTCTGAATCCAAAGTCTACTGTACCTGTTCCAAACAATTCCGTTTCAGTAATTAGCTATGTATCAGGTGCCTGAAAGAATTCAGAATCCAAGGTTTTCCCTGGAAAACAAACCCTCAAACTTTTTTCCCCATTGACAGATGCCTTTGAGATGGCTATGAAGCTTGTGATTCACTCAGGGACAGGTCAGAAGGATTCCACACGTGTCAAGATTCCCCATGGAGAGAACAGCAAGTTGGACTGAAATCTGGAGGCTGATTTAAAGAAAACAGTCCCCCTCCTCCTGTTCTGAAGACAAACTGACAACACAAAACAATTTTCTTTCAAGTTCTGGCATTAGACTCTGCTTTTTATGACAGCTCAATGCAACTTTAAGATAGCTGTTTCAGTCTACCATGCAGCAGATTCACTTCTAAAAATTAATCGGAATGTAAATGGTTGTAATGGGACTTCTGTGCTTATTGACCAACTCTTAAATCCCGAGATCCATAAATCTTAAGACTAACATATATATAATACTATTTGCCAACAAGAAATGGTTCTTCAGCAATTCGAAAAGCTGGGTTTATGCCACAGGCACCTTAGTTTCACGCAGCAGCTGGCAGTGCTGCTGGAGCAGTGGCTGAAGAGCACCCAGGAGCTCCTGCCAGGGATGGTCTTGCAGGTGACCAAAGTTCATGAAAGGTAGTGAAGAAAGTTTCTACAGTCCTCTACAAGGTGAGAGAGTTGTGATGTTACACAGGAGGCTCACAGTCAGGGATTTCACTTAAAACATATGTTAAAGGGCCGGAGAGCACAACGGGAGCCTCTGCCAGATCTGCTGGCAGTTCTGCTCTCGCCTTCTCTGCTGCTGCCCTGCAGCTTCCAGACACTTGTCCGTCACTGGGATGACACATCCGTTTAACAATAGACACACAGACGATTCATGAGTGTAGACGAATTAATATTTGCCTGCGGAACAGAAAAGACCAAGAGAAACCCATTCTAGAAATGAAGAGTTTCTTATGATGTTTTGCAGAAACACTCGTGCTGATCACCCTTGCCAAACCCTCAGTCTAAGGCAGCGCGTGCCTGCACGCAAGCCAGCAGGCCAGCACATGGCTGTCTTGAAACACATGAGTCAAGAAGTAAAACCCCCAAACCTGCTGTTTAGCAACATCACCACCAGCACCAGCAGTCCCTATGTAAGTTAATAAATAGACATTATAACAAGACTAATTTAAACAAAAACACTTAATTTATTTCTACCTTTTCCATCCCAGATATAAATCCCATCCCCTCAGACAACTGGGTTCTAAACTACCATAGCCTACAGCTTGAGTAGAGCTGGTCAGAATATTTATTTAAAATTTGTGTTTTGTTTAACACTTTTCTTGGGAGAAGAGTTTCCAAAAACTTCAACATTTCCAATTTTGAAGCGTGGGACAGGAGCACCCAGAGGGCTCCCTCACATGCCCCAGTGCGGCTCTGGCCAGCTGCGCTGTCCCTGCACCACAAGCTCTGGCTCACCAGGGTGATGGCAAACGGGGAAAAACAGACCTGCCCTTTCACCAAGGACTGCCGTTTCCTTCAGCTCATCACTGATCAGGCCCAAATAACTGCATGTGGAAATTATGAAGGAGTGTAATGCATGTGTATGGTGGACAGCAAGTTTAAGTTTGAGCCCTAAAGTTGATAGCCCCCCCGAGGGCCCTTGCTCACAGATTCTGATAAGGATCAAGAAGCACTTCTGATGATTTTCACCACCACTTCTCTAAAAGCTGCACCACTTGAGCTATTTAGTCTCAGAGTTTTAAAGTAATAGCTGAAGTGTATTTTTCTACTATTTTCTTCTCATTATAAATGAGATGCCCAAGTCGTGTTCACTTAATGCATCAGAGAAAAGAGCAGCAAAGAAGAAAAGGGACGAAAGGTCACTGTCAGGCCAAGACCGAGGCTGGAAAATTTCAACTTGAGACATGAGCATTTCATGAACTTATAAGCAACTGAAATAATAAAGGAATTATAATTGAAACACTGCAAGAATTTTTAACTATAGCTCTTGCTGTGCTAACCAAATATTATTTAACATCTTTCAACAGCATTCAGAAACTCTTCTTAGCTGAGACACGAACGGGCTGTGCTTTCAAGATCACTCCCAACCTCCTTGAAAAGGCAGAAGAAAGGGATAGATGCTGTTGGTCACAGCACAGCTGACGGAGATCAGCACAGCTCCCTTGCTTTCTGCGGCATCAGTGAGTCACAGGACAAGGGAGCAAAACCAAAATCCTCCAACTTGAAACAGCTCGTCTAGTTTACTTCTGTGCTGCTTCACCCCCCAGCACAGCAGTGCCGTGTCAGCCAGCCTCTCACCAGGGCAGCTAATCAAAACATGGGCTGGTCTGATGCCTCCTGCAAGGGTATACACAGAAGGACAGAGAAACATCTCTACAATTTAAGAGATTTTGCTGTTCAGATCACAAGTTCAACATTTTTGTTCCCACCCGCACATTCCCCTCATCTCCTCACAGGAAGCCCATGAATAGAATGAAGCTTAATCAAAGTTTTCCCTGCCTCTCTCCAGAGCAGATTTATAATTGTGAACAGACTAAATGCACCTTTTTTTGATTCTTCACTGCTCCAGAGGAACATTGGATCTAGAAAGGCATCCTATAATTGCTGAATTATTGTTGAAATAACCCTAGAATGATTATTTTTCCAAACAGCGCTCTGTTAAAAAATTTCAGACATCCTATGAAAATTCTTCATGCCAACCCAGGCATTTAAATGTCTGTGTCTCCTGCAAAAAAACACCCAATGTTTCAAGTTCAATCCACTTGACTCCACTTAGCAAGTATTTGCAAAAGACAGGAATGCCTAAATACACCGAGCTTCTAATACGATGCTCCAGAGGCACTGCCACCAGCATCTTTGTGTAAGTTCTTTCCACACACTGTGATACTGTGTTACAGTCAGAAACTAGGTCATAAACTTCTCTATTGGAAAGCGTTTATAGCTTTTTGGACTGGATTATTCTGTTCAAGAGGTTATAATAATAAAGGAAGCTTGCAAGCCTACTTTTTCCACTCTTGGTATGTCATTGCCAGCTTGAGAAATTGGCTCATTACTTATCCTTGCTTGGCTCTTCCACTCTCGATTTCTTGTTTGCTTTGACCTCTTTCTGGACAAATATAAAACTTACTGTTTCACCTAATTAACATGTGGGAGAATATAGAAAAACTCTCAATTATTCCAGTTCCAGAATCAGTTTTACAAAAACATTGTCAGAGTTTCAAGAAGCATTCAACATTAAGAGTCCTGCCAAAGTTTACAATCTAGTTATATCCTGCTACAGAAAAAACACGCCGCTGTTTTTTCAATTTTATACAAGTCTCTGGCAAGAAACAGTCCTCCTCCATATATTCACATGCATCCAGATGATCTATGGATAAACCTTATTTCTCTTTAGTCTAATCAAATTGGCCAAGTCACTTTCTCCCCTTCCAAACACTCACAACACTGTTTCTCAACCCCTCCTTCCCACACTGTCAAGCAAAGCAGTGGGTTTGCTCTTCTCCCCACCACCATCCCTTCTTGAAGGCTTAAAACGGCAAGCAAACAGTTCAGCCACAGTCCTAGCCTCACAAGCTTTTTCACTTGAGGTTCTTCCTCTTGGTTCCTCACTAAATAGCTGGTCATTTTGCACCCCAGACAAGTTCAGTGTCCATCAGCCTCCCAGAAGGGATTCAGGGGAAAACCTTTGCACATTTTCTGGGACTTGAGGAACAAGGTGCCCAAGAGTTTCCTCTAAGTGAGAAAGCCGGCTTGGCTATCTTGCATGTTTTTCCATGAGCTATTAGAACAAATGCAGTGGAGTCATCTTCAACTGAGAAAGCCTTAAGCACCACACTACATCCAACTGGCCTTGTATCTCATAAGGATACAGCTGAAGGTCTTGCGCATCAAGGCAATGCTTTGTAACAGCTGCCTTATCACTTGCTGTGAACATCGGCACAGAAGGGAAAATGAGGGCAGACAGGATGGAAATAGGTGTACAACATGAAGTTGGTTCTGTAATCAGGAACAGACATTAAGTGAAAGATCTCCATTGTGTTTTGAAGAAAAACAAATACAGAGAGCAAAAAGAAACCCAGCTTTTACCCAGCTGCATTAATTCTGTCTCCCAAATATTCTTTGACAACAAGGAAAAATCAGTATAATTAAATCAATCTCTTTCAGTAGAATTAAATTACTCTTTCAACTGGCTAAGATTTTGGCCAAGAGTTGGGTTTGGTTCTGGTTGCTTTTAGAGAAATTTAAAAGCCTTTACTCCTAGAAGTGTAGTACTCTGTATCCTGCACTTAGCACACCCACAATATCAAATTTTACCTTTCCAGAGAGGCTCACCTTCAGAAAAGCCATAGCTCTTCCCAGTTCGGCAATCCCACCACAATGGTTAATATCATACATATTGCACAGTGTAGTTCTGTGACTCCCTCTAAGCAAGGTAGGCAGCTTCACGCAGTGACCACACTTCCTTCCACAGCCTTGACGCGTTAGCTGGAATATGTGCAGTCAGGTCCTCAGTGCAATTATTTTTGCTTTGAAAAGTGTTGTTGGGTAATTCCCTTTTCTTTCTTTTTAACCTATCTAAAGTTTCTGTGAACCTGAAAGCAATGTTTTGAGTGTACAAAAGAAATACAAGGGGGGGAAAAAAAAAAAAGATCAATTCTGATTAATGGTCCTGTATTTTAATGTGGTGCTGGGAGGCTCAATCTACTGAGCATTTGTCACCAGGATATTTTAAAGATATATTAAACTTATGATGGTTTCCTCCACACAATCTTGAATACTGCCGGGGGGGGGGGGGGGGCGTGGAAATGGCCAGGACAACTGCCTCACAGCTCAGGAGACAGAACATCTTCTCTGTTGCTTTCTGGAACTCCAGGAGGTACAGAACATAATGGCCACACAAACCCAAATTATATTAAAAAACATGGGAAATGAGCTCAAAGAGAAAAGCAAGACAAGTCTGAGCAGCTACCTCAGACCTACACATCAGGAAGGCAGCAGCAATGGGAAATCCACAGAAGCCCTGTGGTTTCATCTCACATCAGGAAGATTTTAGTCTAGCTACTTACCAAGATGCCTTCTTTAGAGCTTAGCACCCACCACCCTTTCCCACCGCCACACCGGAGCAGCAAGGGCACAGTTCAGCTCCTGACCCTCCCCTAGCACATCTTCCCAGCCCCCAGGTATAACTGAGTCATCAGGTAGGATGTTCAAAGCTAACTTCAGGGGGTGCTCCCTCCCTCCCACACACACACACCCAGTATTCAGCCAGGGAATTCTGAACAGTGTGAAGCTGCGGAGCCTAAATATTCACCTGGGTTCAAAACATAACTTGACACATTCACAGAAGGGGAAAGGATAGCCAAGACTGCTCAAACAGAGAAGCCAGCACTGACTCAGAGGTCCTTCATCTGCGGATCAGGAGAGGCTGATCTGGGAAAAGCCACGTGCCGCACTTGCTCCCCTCCCCTCTCTTGGCATCAGCTCCCAGTCCCTCCCTGGGACAGGAGGCTGCCATCCTTCCCTAAGGGTCTAGCCTTAACGTGGTCCCTTGACCTGACTGATAGTGACATTCTGAAACGTTCACTGCGTTTATGCTCTCACAGCCTGCACATTGCAGAATAAACTCAACTCCAGGGCCATCCATTTGTATATTTTGTGCCCTTCCCTTAAGACACCTCTTTAACAGCGTGCCTGTGTTAGATACACGGCTGGTCCCAACCCGAACACAACACGGTCTTCATCATATTTATCTTTGTGATACTCTCACAAAGGAAGAGAGCACCTGGAAGCCCAGAGGTACAAAGCCCATGCATGTGCTGAGACATCACTTACATATGAGACCAAGCCTTTTACTGTAGCCACAGCCCACATTTGGTAGCAACCCCTTCACTGCTGGGCACCAGCTGCCCAGCAGCTCTCTGTGACCAGCACAGCAAGGTGGCCCCCACACCCACAGAAAGCTCAGCAGAGCCCTGGGCATATCAGAGTTGTACAAAAAAAAAAGTACTCTGGGCCCACCATCTGCTCTACCAGAATCGCAAGCACATAGGTATGTATGGCACTTACCTCCCGCGGATATGGGGACTAAAGAATGTGCCTGTGGCGTACCAGGGAGCTTGTGACAGAGCAAGGATTGAGTCAAGATCAACCTTTGCTGGCCTTTGGGTAGGCTTTAATAAGCTTGGGTTGACCTCCAAGGGTATCAGCAACTTGACAGCTATATCCTGAGTTGGCACGGCCTCTAAGACGAGGTACTTAAACCACTCAAGAAATGCTGAAATTGTCTTTCTGTTCAGGCTTAGACTTATAACTGTTTGTGTGAAATCAAATCCAAAAGTTCAGGAAATGCTTTTACACAGTGGTAAGGGTAAAGGCTAGAATAGCAGCAGCTGGTTTGCTCCCACCATTCTAATCGATTACATAGGATATTTATATATTCCTAATAATCTCAGAGTTTATCAACATCAGATAACTCTTGTACACAGGAGGACTGAGGAAGAGTTTGCAGCTTTGTGCGAAGAAACACACATGTGCTGGCACATGATCTCTTTTTGTGGCATTTCCATCACATCCATCTATTTGACAGGAGTGGGTTTATTAAGAAAAATGAATCTTGTGAAGTCTCCATTTAACTAAGACACACAGAAATGCAGCAGAAACCTGCATCAGAGCAGTCATGGCCACTACAGAACCAAGTGCAAAATCTGAGTGAATGAAATTGGATCACAAGGAGCAGAAGAACAGAACTCACTGGAGAGCCAGCATCTCCTCTCTGGGATACAGATGGAATTAACTACGAATATACCAAAAAAGTGTTCTGTTTTCTTCTTCATGGAGATATTGTCACCAAATTATTAGCAGACTAACTGGTTAAAAGTTTGCTAAGGGGCAAACATCAAAAATTTGTTAGCAGGCCAAGTGTGATTTAGAGAAATAAAGCCTTCTGGAATAGATGCTCCAATCTGGTCTAACTTAAAGTAGCTGGAACTCACTCCTGCAGGAGCAGGTGGTTTGATGGAAGAATTAGAAATGACAGACCATATTTTGTAATAATCTTTCGATCATTAAAACCCAATTTTACATGCAACGTCATCTGTTGTCAGAGTTCCCAAAATCTAGGAGAAAAACCAAAAACCTGCTCACGATGATTTACAGAGAGACATATGTAGACATTCACGTAGACAAGAGATTTATGTTTTGCATTCAGTCAGGTTTGATCCTGTAATGCTAAAGACTGCTGCTACTGAAGCTTAACCTAAACAATGTGAGGAAAGTTAATGAACAGCCATAGCACATGGCATCCATCTGATTTCTTACCTGCAGTGTGCTCATCAATCATTGCTGCTGTCCCAGGATAAGGCTTCAGCAACCACATAACAAAAAGGTCTGGGGAACTCCTAAATGTTTAAAAAGAAATATAAGCACGTTACACAATACAGAAGTCACCAAATCCACAGCAAGTAGAGCAGTAATACTTCAGAGATCAGTCTTACGCCGCACTTGGAAGTGGTTTTTTGTTCACGTGGTTCTTTTTTTAATCTAATTTTTTATTTAGACTTTTTCCCCATGCATTCAAACGAAGCTATAGTACGTTCATCTGAGGCAGAACTAGAACAGCAAGAAATGCAATTACTAACAAGACTAATTATAGATGGCAAATCAACATGACATGTAAAAATAGAAGTATCAAAAGAGAAGCAGTCATCCCTAGTTGGTTTAATGATTTGGAAACTATGCTGTATCCGCACATTCACTTGTTGATACTAATTCACACTGCCCACAGAGAAGTTCTTCAATTTTCACAGAGCAAGAAATAGCGTTTCCAAATTATGGTTATATTTTGCAGAAAGAATGACTTATGCTGAATATGAAACATGTCTTTTCTTAACATTTTTCCTTCCTTTTCAGTCTCAGTTGGAAAGCTCTGTATTTCCTAAGCATCCAGGTACAAAGAATGCTTTAAAATTTTGGACACAGCATTCTTCAGAGCTGCATTTTGATTTTATAGCCACAAGCACAGTAAAAGACTCTGCAACTTACATTAGTTATACTGTATCTCTGCAAAGTCTTCCCTTTATAAATCAAATCCTGAATTAGAAAAAACATGTGCTCCTAATGTTGCACACATCTGCTTGATTAACAAAGAGTGACTATGCAGTAAGCTAGCTAGCAAATTAACCTTTCAGGTTTTGTGTACTACAATTAACTCCCGTGTCTATGAGCATATCACCATGAAATTCATGGGCAAAACATGTTTTTGGGGATACAAGAAAAGTACTACTTCGTAACAGTGTGCCAACTGGTCTGCTTTTATGAAGGATGCTACATTTTATTGCAAATGACACCTATAGCACACATTTTCTCCCTTATACGCACCACAAAATTATCTTAATCAAATCAAAGTTGCAAGAAGCAATCTCTCAGTAGGTCCTACCCAATTTCTAGCAATTTATAACACATGGAAGAACATTCTGCTTTTGTGCTGCTTCAACACAGTTACTTCTCTCATGGACAGCACAGGTGCCTACTGAGACCAGCAAAGCATCACTCTGGGTATGGCTACAACTCTACTTTGCTACACCTTGCTTATTATGAGATGAAGCTTATAAAACCCACATGTACATACCCATCTCGCCATCTACAGAATTTAAAACTGCTCGCCTAGTATTAGTATATACACACAAACACTTTCATAAAAACTAGAATTTAATTGATGTGAGGAAAAATAAATTTGCGATCATTTTTCTAATTTGTGCCCTTTCACACCACCAATTTTATGTAGCTGTCTTCAAAGTCCACAGAGCCTCACCACTTACTACACAGAAGCTCCAGCGCACTCTATGTTAAGAAATAACTTGGAAAATGTCGTGAGCAGGTGACATGATTTCATTACTGACTCCTCTCATATTTTCCCTGCTTACAAATAAACAACTAAGTAAATTCATTAGCTCTCAGATCAAATAAACTTAAAAAAAAATAAATAACCCAGAAGTCAAGTGGTGCTCCCTTCACCCTCACATTACAGGAGCAGCGGCAGCCCACCTTGGCTAACACATACCTTCCTTCCCAGCCACACGACCCACTCAGCCTGCACCGAGGCAGCTCAGAATTAACGGGGAGGAAGGTCCCAGGGCCATGAGCTGCTGCCCAGGTGTGGCTTAGAGGACACGGCATGGCTGGCGATCTCTGGGTGACACGTGAAACAAAGAACCCCACTCACCCTTCCCAGTGGCGACCGACCTAGCAGCATTTTTCAGTGACAGAATATAGAACGTTTTAATTGCTAGTGTAAATTGACTTTACCCAAAATGCATCTTATAGACTTGGTGTGCATTCGGGCTACTAAGTGGCTTTTCCAAGGGGCAGGGAGGGAAAGTGGGATGGATCTGACATTGCTGTTCCCCGTCCATATTTAAATCCTGTTACTGTGAACCCATCAGTGCACCAACGCAGGACCTATCGCACAGACACAGGGCACACTTGACAGCTGTCCCCCTAGCTGCAGCTTTGGGCTACAATTTTCACCTCACAACAATAAGTTTCTGGAAATCCAGTCAAATTAAAATGAAGCCAGGCCACTTGGAAACACCACGCCAACTGTTTCCATGAAACATGCTTTTATAATTCAAGCCTCTTCCAACAGAATCTCTGCAATTTCTGCAGGGTGACCTCTTTCAGAGAGATCATTGAAGAACGTAGGAAAAACAGGGAACAGCTCTAAAGCCCAGGCTGCTTACCTGGGCATACAGCCCCAAAACCCCAACCAACCAATGACAAAAGGAAGTTGATAAAAAGAGCATGCCTAATTTATTTGGCTGCAATTAGTACCTTTAGACTCACTTGCCACTTGTGACTAATTAAAGCCACATTAGGTATTAAAGAAGAGACCATTAGAAACAGCTGGCTCAGTGCTGGAGCAAGGGTATAGCAAAGAACAAAAGTTCATGTGAAATTCTATGCAGACTGCAGCTCCTCAGCCATCCCTATGGACTGCTGGTGGTCCCTACAGTTTCAAAGGGTGGTCTACAACATGATCATGAGGAGGGAAAATTGAAATCATGTTCTTGAGCAATGCAAGCAAGAAAAAAGGAGGAGAGAAATAAAAAAAGTCAGTCAACATTCAAAGTTTAGTCTGATTCTTATCTGGTCCCAAGTGAAAACCATTGTTGAAACACAGCACAGTGCTGTCCACAGATTTTTTTCTTCTCTGAAAAAAAGTATTAGATGGTCTTTTGATGAAACAAAGATTGAAAAATGCTTTTACAAGATATATATAGATAGATATAGATATAGATATATATGCACATATATCCTAGATACATAAACATGTCTTAAAGGGCCAAAGTCTTTCAAGTAAAAATGAGGAACAGAAAAGCACCTGATAGAACCCAAAATGTTTCCCAGTTCTTCACGCTAAGTGTGAGCTCAGGCAGCACCTCAGATAATTACTGGGGAGACTTGTTCATGCACCAGCCTTCATGCCTTGGCTTCAACACCAGGAGCTCCTGGCAGGCAACCCAGATGGGCACTGGGGCATTTTCTAGCCAGTGGTTCAAGAGGGTCACCAGTCTACCAACCGACCACCTCCAAAGCCCAAATGAAGCAAAAGATACAAAGCTAATATTGAGCTTTAAAATTAGACAACTTTTGTCTGTTTGATTTCTTCAACCCAGCAGGGCAGTCGCATTACTCAATTTTAATTTCTTAGTTTCCTTCCCAAGGAAATGGATACAAGTATTGCTTTGACTACTCCAATAATAGTGCTTCCTGAGGCTGGCAGTCCAGAAATGCTGGGGAAAGAGCCAAGGTCACTTTTACCCAGCCCCTTCCATGCTCTCCTCACATGTCCATTAGGGACAGGAGAGCCCTCAAGGATCAGACTGTTGCCCCCCGTACTGGCTTGGCCCTTCACACCAGTTGCTGGTGTGGAAAGGGGCCATAGCCCAGCCCCCATCAGCCTACAGGGATCCTACCGAGGGAGGAAGCCCCCTGCCAGGAGCCCCTCTGCTCTCCCCCCGTCTCTTTGAGACAAGACAATGAGGTCTATGTACGCAGCCAAAGAGGTTCACCCTGGAAAACCTCCCTTTCTGCCAGGAATCATTCAAAGCAGTTTGTGGAAAATGTCCACGCTCTCCTGGAGCAGCAAGATGCATCCCCTGGGCATTGCTGGCTGTCAGAGCTGGTCCCAGCAGAGCTCTCCACCTCACGCCCCTTCTTCCTTCGCACCAAGCAAAGTTTTGGGGCAGAAGATTGCATGAAACACCTCAGAAAACATTGTTGCCTTCATAAATGCCGTTGTTTTTTCAATTCTTTTTCAAGAAAAAGATAATTTGTAGGCCAGGGACCAAAGTACTCCCCTGAACCAGGTCATCTCATCCTTTGTTGCTGTCCCAAAAGCACAGCAACAGCAGGAAGGGGATGGGGGGTCAGGGTGGAATAATCATTTGTTAACAATTTTAATAGTAAAGCTTTATTGGTTTTCCCTATGGATTCTCATAGTTATTATAGTGAAATTAAGCGGGTATTTCCTTCAAGTGAACTCTTGCTAATCCTTTTATTTAAGTTCAGAACTACAGTATATGACCCTGCAAGAACATTCGTCTACAGTCACAGCTGGAGCTGCAGACTGGCTGACTTGAAGGAAATAATTTCTTCACAGGGCAGGAGCAACTGAAAGGCCAAAGGCTTATCTACAAGAAAATCTGAATTTCACCAGCTTGTACTAAGAAGACAGAACCAAAACATATAATCAGACACCTCATTAAAAAGCAGATGTGAAAAAATTCTGGCACATTAGAGAAACACAAGTTGGGAGAAAAAATATCTAAAGGTCTGTCATACTGAAAAAAAAAAACAAAAAACCAAAACAACAAAAAAGGAAAAAAAAATCTGAATTTTAAAACCACATGAAGTTCAACTAACTGCCATCAAGAGAGCAGTCTGATTTAATAGCACTCAACCAAAGCCACCCAGCCTTTCTGTTACCTCATACCTTCAACAGTCACTTGCTCACTTGCAAGATTTATCTAAAGCCAGTTATAACAGCACCACGTGAAAAGCCTGTTCTTGCTTCAGCTTGGCTGTCAGCTTCACAGCCCATTTTCTCCCATATAAGTAAATAGCAATAAAACCACAAAGAATGCTGGAAAGTCAGATTGTCTGGGCATAATGCAAAGGTCTGCCACAAAAAAAAGAAATAGTACAGAGCAGAACTGTGGCCATCAGGGCACTGAGCATAGAAGGATGTTGGAACAACTCATGGGTAGGCAGAACTTAAAGCGTGAGTGACAACCTGTATTTGGAAGCTAAAATGGATCTTCCATTTTTGATGGTTTTCAGGAAAACACTTCAAAAGCAATGTAATAGTTTAATTTTCCCAATCTTAAAAAAAAATTCCTAAGGCAGCGTTCAGATTCAACACTTCTTCCAACAAGCCTTAGGTAAGTACTCATTATGTGCATCACACTTTTACAGACAGTGTTTAGAGACTTCTATTAACTTGGTCATGCATGCTTACATTTATTAACTTTTTAATGATATGAAGTTTGACCTATTAAACTGATCAGAAATATTTCTATATCCACAAACACTCACAACAATTTATTCTGAGCATATTGCACTGAAATGTTTACTTATGTTTTCTAAAAGCTGAGCATCCCTGACACTTTTGAGACCTCAATATCTTGAATTTTTCAAATCATTGCTTTCATAATCAAGGAATAAAAGGACATAAAAGCTTCATTTAATGAAAATAATTTAGAAGCAGATTTTTTTGCAAGGAGAATGGAAAAGCCGATATACTTTTACTTCTTGCCCATGTTTTAATTTCTCAACTTGCTTACATTTTCAGAAGAGGTTTGCAGCACATTGTGTACGAGAATAATATTACAGCCACACTGGTCTTGCAAACCTCTATCTGAAACAGCATGAGGAGCTTTTAACTAGAATTACCAAGTAAGCAGCAACTAAATTTCAATTTCTCTCATTTAGAGCTAGGATTTTTATCCATCTGAAGTGAAAATGTATTTAATTAAATAATACCAATTTTATAGAGTGTTCTCCCTTTGCCATTTTACTATTCATTTATTTTACCCTACTAGTCCACTTAGCACAGCTGCCCTTAACACCCTGTTCCCAAAGAGACTCACTCAGCTTAGAAGATGATTCAGGTCAGACTTCACTGATTAAAGTTACTCTATCACATTGGCATAGGGCATCCACTAAGGAATCCACATGCAGGAAAGAGCAAGTACTCTTCAGCCTCTGGAGGTTTCCCTGCTGCGATTTTCTTGGATGAGGAGGAGAAGATTTCAGTTGGAAAGGCCAAAGGGAGCACAGAGCCCCTGCGCAGTGCTGGAGAGGGGGCTGGAGCTGCCAAAGTTACACAGATCCTTCACCCCACTACACCATTAGGTTACTCTCCACTACTACTTGCCAAACAGCTTTTTCCTTAAAAGATACCTATCTGTAAGAATTTGTATTAAACATTGCTATGCATATCGTGATCATCACCTGATTAAAAAAAAAAAAAAAGGTAACGGCGTTCTGATTTTTTTTCCTCATCTAGTTTTTCTTAATAGTCCTAATCCCCCAAAAGGAACAAATTCCCTGAGCAGGACCCACCAGGTTCTTCAGACTAGAGTCGTCTTTTAAGATGAGCTATGCCAACAGCGCTCTCGAGTTAGTAAGGACGTGAGCAACAAAACGGGGGCTGTGCACAGAAATTGCAAGGGTCCCCCGCAGTCACCTGGCCGAGCTGGTTGTGTCATGTCACCAAACAAAGCCAGAAAACTCAATCTAGGTTTCTTTCCAAAGCACCAAAATAAGGGCCTTCAAATTAAAAGCTAACTTAATTCACTTACACAAGCCATCATGAGCTATAACGGCACCACCTCCCCCTCCTTTTTAATTTTGTTCTTTTCATTATCATTATCCCAGGTGGCTTTCAGGAAGTCCCTACAAACTAGTCACTATTATGAAAATGGCCTATTTTAATCACAGTCCCTTGACAAGAACAGCTAATTATCTAACTTTTCTGTCTCAACTACCAGATGGCATTAGTTCTATACTTAACTTGCTTTTAGTTTTCAGTAAGTAGCGATATTTGCATATTAGAAGATGTCTGGGGTGACACAGAACAGAAATAATAGCAGTACCAACATGACAACCTCAGATACAGGCAGAACAGAAGCAGATGCATCTACTGCATTCTTCCACGGTAAATAATAAAGTCATTTAAGAGGACAGGCATCTTTCACGTTTTCTTTTCTTACCAGACCCCCAAAAGGTGTGCCAGCTTTCCCTTTTGCTGATGGGCCGCCACCTTCACATTGCCTTCTCCTCTGAAGTGGCAGACCCCCCAGTGCCGGGAAGCAGAGCTAGAACCCTTGCGGAGGGTTGTATTGGTGGTGGCAACATAGGGGTTTGTTGTTTGGTGTGGTTTGGGTTTGTTTGGGTTTTTTTCTTTAAAAAACACTGACATCCATTTCAAGGAAAGCAGAGGGAGCTCCCTTGCATTGCTCCAGCCAACCCCTTTCAGACTTTCACATTCCTCCTTCTCCCAAGACCTCCGGGTTTGGATGCACCTACCCATCAGGACAGCAGGAAGCATGCCCATGCTGCATGCCTCGGTGCTGAGCACCCAGAAGGCATCTAAGCATGATGTCTCGTGGGACTGCACAAACAAACCTGGGGGAGTGGTACTGCAAGCCTGTCATCATTGATGGTGCAATTAGAAATTACAGTTTGTGGGTGCTTCCAGGACACAGACTCACAAAACTGTTTGGGTTGGAAGGGACCTTCAAGACCACCTAGTTCCCACCCCCTGCCAAGGGCAGGGACACCTTCCACTGCACCAGGTTGCTCAGAGCCCCATCCAGCCTGGCCTTGGACACTGCCGGGGATGTACCACAGCAATCAGATTTCAGCTAGTTCCAGTACCATGGTTTTAGCTAGGGTTCGACTGTACCCATTCCCATATGGCATGGTGCACTGCAGACAAACCACTGAGGGAATCTGGCCTGAGTGCAGAGGCAGCATTTACCCCTGGTATACACCAGGAAAATACAGCTGCCTCTGACTAAAGACAACGGAGATCAACCAAAACCAAGTCAAGACCCAAGATGAACCAAGTGAAGGAGTTTTGTGCATAGACACAGGACATTATATTTCAGGCGGCAAGAAACACTGGATATTAACCATAAGCAAACACATCTCTTATGAATCACACTCATAAAAAAATGCAGGCATTTTCCTCTTATATCCTTCTCACTACACTTAAAATTCCAGAGTTGATTACATATACATATTCTACACTGCCAAAAAGTCTTTTTTTCCAAAAACAAATCAACAATGCAAACATTGACTTTTCTTTTTTTTCCTATGGGTTACAATGCCTGTGAATAATTGTAAACATTCAATGATGTTGCAACATTCACTGCAAAATAATTGAAGAACCTGGACTTGAGAAAATTTCCATGTCCATGACAACACAGGAGTTATAACTTCATTTCTACTTTTTTTTTTTTTAATAGAGTCTATTGTCTTGATACAGAAACAAATGGAAAAGCACACAACAGATAGGGAAACAGATAGAGAAGAAAATACATTCAGGTTTCTGAAAGGGTACTGCAAGAAGAGGCAAATAAATTCCAAACAGATTTTTTTTATTATTTTTTGTCTGTGTATCTTTAAACAGTCACTCACTTTTAACCATCTTCTCTGAAAGGGTTAGGATGTATTCTAGAACAAAGAAAATACCTTCATAATCAGAAATCCAACTTTTAGTCATATTAACACTAAGAAAATATGTATATATATACACACGCTTAATTATATTGGTAACAAATTCAGAAGGGAGAATTGTTGTGTTGGTGTTTTTTTTAAAGAGACAGTTCTTCACAGAAGTAAATTACTTTATCAGGGATTAGAATACTAAAACAACAACATTATCTTATTACCATTGTTTATACTATAGCAAGCATCATCAGATAAGTGTCCCTTGGTACCATCCCAGCAACATAAAGATCCCTAAGCATAACCAACCGTCACAGCTTTCTCTTTTGCAGCAGTGACTCTCAGGCAGGGAAGCAGGAAAGAAAGGCTGACTGAACACCTTCCACTTCAGAGACAAAACTGATTTTTTCTTAGTGTAACAGCCATTATAGCTTCCATTCGTAAGGCTTCTCATCTCTGAATGTATTGTGGCAAGGATGCTCATTGAATCAACAGAACACCTTTAGACTGACAAACTTGGTACACCATTTCTCAGGTTTGTTTTCCAAAACTGCTTTGATCTTCTCATCCCTTAATGGCAATTATATCAGGTTTCATCTTCTGCCACTATAGTCCAACTGAAGTCAGTTCTTGGAACAAGTACTCCAATAGAAACCCAAAATAAATTAAAAAGTCCCACCACCACCACCTCCTTTAATATTTGCTTGAAGGTATTTATGCAGGATTTAGACCAGCAAACCTTCCCAAATGGAACTGTAATTTATATCCATAGGATCCATAACATTAATCTTCCAACAATCAAATGCTGTACTGTCTATTTTTAGTAACCTACAGAGTTTTTGGAGCAGACTTGAGAGTCAGTGCTTAGTGTAAGAGGTCTTGGGAAGCTGACTGGAGTAGGACTTGTACCGACAATCTCTAGTTATATTTCACAGAGCCCTAGATCTTCCTGAAATGGAAAACAAGGGTAACTATTGCCAAGAACACTAAATTTGCTTGATTTTTCCCATGTAGTGCTGTTTAATGTTCAATTAACCAGCTTGGGTTCTGACCAGTTTGTAACACTGCAGCATGTGCTGCCACTCCTCAGTTTCATTAAATCAGTGAGCGACTGACTAGAAGTTATGATTTAAAATGAAGCTTCCAAGACAGGTCAGCTTCTGTCACATAGTCATTTGGCCAAGCAGCAGCAGCATGGGTGAGATCTCAGCTGCCTGCCCAGGCAGCCTTGAGCAAGCCAGCTTTAGGCTATGCCCCACTACAGAGCTCAGCCGCACATCGTCTCCTCACCTAGAGATGCCCCTGGCTACATCCCTGCAGCAGGACAGAGCAGACCCCTGCCCTTTCCATACATCCTGGCTTCCACAGACCCAGATGAAGCCCCAACCCACCCCTCTCAGGGTTAGGGTGCTGGGGTGCTCTGCAGCATGCCCCTGAAGGCAGGCTGAGACACTGCTTGGGCATTCTGTAACTCCAGTTCCCCACTTAAACAAAAAGCTCCTCCACCACAAAAGCAATATAGATTTTAACCTATTAACGAACATAAAGGGCACAAGCAAAAACGCCTGTGTAGGCAAATACTGACAATGGGTAACAGTTTCAAAGAAATGACTCAAGTACAGAGTCCTCCTGAGTCATTCCTCCGTGGAAACCATGGGATTTCTGCTCCATGGTGACTTTGAAAGGAAGTCTTGCCTATCCCACAGCATCTCTGTATGCACACACGTTGCCTGTGTCCAGTCTGCACTGCAGTCTGCAATCTGAATCACTTCCTATGTGCAACTCCATTAACGGGAAGCCTCCTAAAAAAAAAAAAAAAAAAAAAAAAAAAAAAAAAAAAAAAGCGCACGAGGGCGTGGGAAGGTGGGAATCTAAAAAGAAAAGAGTTATAGCTAGAAAGCACACAGATAACAGTTTTCTTGACCAAGACCACCAGGTATTTCAAATCTAACAGATAACACCACTAACAACATATACAAGCCACCGTATATTAACACTAAAGATTTCCCTCCTTTCTTCATGAAAGGATTCAACTGACTGAATAAGACAAAATACAGCTTCTTCCTTTTATTGTCATCCATCCTTAGTACAGTGCACAATTCTTTAAGTGCTAGTACTCTGACATGGTATATAAAGATGAGTGTTCCTGCTGACATTCATAATATCGTGTTAGAATTCTGATTTACAGCCATATCTTAACATCATCTAATAAAATGACTAACATGGGTGATATACAACAAAATCACAAGCCCTCCAGATACAGACCAGCCTGGGCAAGCCACATGAGTGAGTTATCTTTGGTACTGGAAGGAACTGATGAGGTAATTCCTTCAATAACTTATAAAAAAAATAAATACACAGCTTTAAATCCTAACTCACACTTTATCCCACATAGCAGGAGGGTCCTACTAATTGGAATCTGCAGAACATATGGACTGGAATACATCCCATCATCCAGCACCTCGATATACACACTAAGTCGCTAAGCTTTAGTGCACTATTTACTATTTGCCTTATGAATGTGTCACTGTATTTTACATTACTGAAGTGTACATGTAAAGAAAAAAGGAAGCTTTATTGATGGCAACTAACACAAACATCAAAGACGTAGTGCAAAGAAATCCATTGCTATACTGCCTTTCCATTGAAGCTAAGCAAGGATGGTGGCTCTATGATCCCCTTTTTATATAAAACAGATTCAGAATTTTTTTTCCCTGCCTTCCTGTTTCCTGACTGCATCCTTGTGTAAGGAAGCCTGTGAGCCTTTGAAGCCTCTACCCAAAACAAACATGAATCTTTATAACTCTTGCAATCTTCTGCCTCTTGGCCACCCAGTGAGAATCTAACAGGATCCCTTGTTTGAAGGCCACCACGGAATAATACTAGCAGGGGAAAAGAAAAAGAAGATGAGGTCCAAATATAATCATTACATAATATTTTTCTAATGAAATATAAAGCTGCTTTAATCTAAACAACATGTTAAGATCTTGATTAATCAGCTTTGAAGAACGGGCAACATTCATCAATTTAGCAGTGAAACGAAAACAAGTAGAAACAGCCTTTAGACAAGAACTCTAAAAATTACACCTCTCAGATAAACGGGCAACAGTATTCCAATGTTAACACCTCTCCTAAAAGGGCATTCCCTGGCGACATACCAGCCTGTGACAAGTCACATCACCCAAAGCATGCTTCATGCAGGGGCAGGGTGGTGAAATCCCGGAGAGGCAGGACCAAGCACTGGGAGCGGCTGCCTGAAGCTTTTAGGATCCAGCTCCTCTCACCCCAGCCACCATTGCTGGTGCAAGCGGAACAGTACAGCACGTGCCATCGTACAGGTGACGAGTCAGTGCCAGAAGGATGCTTCCATCCTCCAGCAGGGTATGCCTCCCAGCTTTAAACACCTCCACTCCAAATCAGGCATGGATTTGGTTGTACAAATAAGAAATTAGCTGCCCCCTTATCATGATCCAGTACTGTGATGGGCTCTTATTTATCTCACAAGGTCATGATATACAATATCGTGGCTCCTTTTTACTTCCCCTCCATTCATATTTCTGTGAGCATTTTAATTTCTAGTTTGTATTGAAGCTTTCATTCTGGAGGATCCTGAAGTGCAGTACAGGTTACTTCCAAAGAAAACCTGGATGCAATTCCAATCTAATTTCTTTTTACTACAAAGTTATCCAACCCTAGAAAATCCTTCAAACAAAAATTATACTTTCATGATTTTTCTGATTAAAAATGACTCATAATTTTTAGGTATTTCAAATTCTCACATGCAGTTGCCTTAGTTATTTATCAACATTTATCATCCCACAACTGTATTTCAACATCATTTTTAAAAGAACACTCAGAAGTACACTTCTATGATGTATCATAACAGCAGCTTAATTACAATCATTAATTGCAAGTGCAGAGAGACTGAAACAATGCTCATGCTGAAGCAGTCTCATAAAAAACATTGATCAAGACATATGAATACATATCAATCTTATATTGGCAGCTTTGGGGTTTTTTTAAAAAAAAATGCTTTAAATTCATATGAAAGTTGCAAAGCACATTTCTGCTGTTATCCTCCAAAAAAAAAAAAAAAATGGGGGAGGAGGGGGGAACGGAACGGACACAACAGCAGAAAAATATATCCATCCATGGAACGCTATGGTCCACCTATAGCGCTTCTCCGCAGCTCACAGACTGCCAATATAAAGGAAAGATACAGGAAAACACACCCTGTATAAGTGACCTAAAATTTGTTCAGAAAATTAAAGGACACATCCTAAGATGAAACACCTTAAATCAAGGCCTTTTCAAAACATTCTCCTCTTTTTACACCACGTGATTTGATAGCATCTCTTCACAATACAAAATACTTTGATCTCCATTTATTTACTGCAGCACCTGCATCCTGGGGCGGGGGTTTTGGTTTGTTCGCTTGTTAGAAAAAGGCACTCCAGAGACAGACACTAATCCTGCCATCCAAAGGTCACGAGCAGAGCAGTGCTGTCGTGAAAGCTCAGTTGCCTGCTCCATTTTGCTCAGTCCAACCTTGCTACGAGATCTTTGCCTACACAAGCGGCCTTTCAATATTTAAAAGCAGCAACAGCCTGCTGGGAAAGCAGATCTGACTCCTACCAGGAGGTATTAGTGGCAGCATATAGCCCAGAAGAATTGCAATAGTATCTATATAGTCTCTTAAGGTACAGAAAACTCTGGTTCTTGAACAGAGAAGGAGAACCAGGCTGTTTGACATGCCATTTGTACAGTAAAACAGTGCGGTACGCACACTGAAAATATATATCGGTCATGTCAAAAGTGGGAGAAAGTAGTGATGTGAAATAGCCACGCAGAAATGAATGCTACAGCCAAAGAAAAAGATTTGGGTATTCAAATGATGTTGAAATACAGTTGTGGGATGATCAATGTTGGTAAATGACTAAGACAATGGCATGGAAGAGTTTGAAATACCTAAAAGTTATGGGTCATTTTTAATCAGAAATTCAAATTCAGGGCAATGAATATATGATTCATCATGACAACCCTAGGCTATTTCTTTAAAGAGCAAGAACAACAGTAACGGTACTCCATGTAGGAAGGTTCTGGATGTTAAATGAGCCAAAGGTAGGAAATTCCATGTAGGAAGTGTACTGAAATGCCCTGACTTCAAACAGCCAACAACATCAGGATCCAGCCCCCGAGCCCACTGGCAGCAGGAATGCATGCAGCTGCAAAGGGCATCCCGGACCGCTTGTACACACGAAGCTCAAAACACCACCCAGAAGGAGAGTTCTCTGCAGGGTGCAAAGCACACGGGTACCACATTTTACATCCTCGGCTACCACCACTTAGTGGTAATCACTTGACAGAACTTATTCACACATTTCTCAATAACATTCAAATAATTATTAGAAAAATAAGTAACATTTATATATATTTTAAGCATAAGCGTATTTCATGATGCTTAGGGGTTTGTTTGGGGTTTTTTTTTTAAACAACATATTTTTGTAAACACAGGCCATAGCAACATACAGCAAGTACCTCACTGTGTAAGCAGACGTGGTACTGGGAAATCACTCCTGTCATCTTTTTTATCCCCCACGCTGCCTAGCACTGCCATTCTCCCGGAACCAGGCATTGCTCTCGCTTTAAGGCAGTGCTGCTTACAGCCCCCTAGTTAGCATATGGAAAGAAGAAAACTTTCCTAACGGAAACATCTTGAATACATGTTAACTGCTGAGAATTTAAGAAACATACCCAACAGAATTAGCAGCTTTATTAAACCCAGAAAACAGAATGTGCACGAAGCAAGGAGAGAAAGGGCTAAACTCTTCCATTCCTTGCTGAATCTCCATTTTTTTGAATTCTGTACAAAGAATGGGGGATTCAGGCTGACCCATTTTGCTGCTGCCTCATCTTCCCTCCATCATGCAAACAGTTCAAGTGAAAATAATCCCTCCACACTCACTGCATATTCTCTGTAAAGCAATACATCAGCTGAACAGTGCACATCATCTCCATGAAGATTTATTTAATGGTCATCATTCAGACTGAGTCTCTTTATGTAGCACTAGATACCAGTTGCATGGGGTAGGGAAAATTATCACATATTTTTATATATATAAATATACATACACACACACACCATGAATAAGAAAGTCCTTATGTGAGGTTTTGGCTTTTCAAAGGCATTCTTTCCCTTACCAGTAATTGGAATTAAAAGCAATCCTCCTCCCCTGAAAATTTTCTTTTATTGGGATATTTGTTTCAAATTCATCTAAAAAACCTAAATCAACCAACAAATCTAAAATAACTAAGCTACCATTTACAAAGGCAATCTGGCCGTGGTCAAATGGTTGGTATTTTTATTTGCAGATGATCAAAAGGCCTTTCAGAGTAAAGCACTTTTTCAAAGGCCCTTGGTGCAAGCTCAGTTTATTAAAACTCATCACTGACAACATTAATGTATTCCTTTCTGTGAGATCCAGTTCTGCATTCCCCACAGAAAGTACATCAACCTCCTAAATAAGCAACCCATATAGGCTTGCTTCCAGCTGCTTGTAAGCAGATGAGACTGAAAATACTCCAAACCTGGAGGCTGGAACCAGCTGCTGTCTTTAAAAAAAAAACAAACAAAAACAAAACAAAAAAAACCCACACCACATTTGTTTCATCCCAACATCCTTGTCAATATGATAAAAATAAATATTCTCACAATTTGAAATAGTCTTCTCCTTTCCAAAGTCATGGATAAAGAATTAACCTTTTCTTTGCAAGAACCCCTTCTCTGGTCTTAGAGACTAGGACAGTAAGAAGAAAAAAATCTTCAGGCACTAACAAAATTAATATGGATTAAATGTGGAGCTCAAAAAGAAAAAAAAAGATGTGTCTTTGGTATTTCCAAAAACCTTCCTGAAACAGGAGTTGGCCAGGTCTTGTCTTCTGAGGTACTTAAAATTGTGATATTGAAAGAAATAAAAATAAACATCATACTTGAGATTCACGGAAGCGTAAACTTCTTTGAAAGATAAGTCCATCCATCTTCTGCAACCCCATGCAGGATTTAAAAACAGACCATATATGGAACATACCATGTATTTTGATCATGAGAAATGTTCATTTCTACACCAGAAATCACCTAGCTATTGGTACAGTGATGGGTAGGAGTAAGCATTAATCCAACACCAAAGCACATAAATCATCATTTACTAGAAGAAAAAAAGCACAGGAAAAAAAAGTGTCAATGACTTCTCCTGAAAGAGCTACCAGGGACCACTTCTCCACAGCCTTGATGTCCTCAGGAATTCTCCCTCCCACTCAGAGATAAGTAGCTGTAGTAGACAGCACTTGCTTACTTGGAAGAAAAAAAAAATTCTTAAAAGAAAAAAAAAAAAAAACAAAACAAAAAACAACACATCAGTGTGTTTTTAGCTGCTTTTTGCATGATTTGATCTCTGGCAAGAAGCCTAACAGCAGCTGCCACAGCATGTCAGCTCCCCACAGACCTGAAGTGATCCATGGGATCATGGTTTGGGAATCTTCAGACCAGGTCATTAGGAAAAAACATTAATAACGGAGTTACGAACGCTGGTCAGCAGTGACATACAGCTTTAAGCAAAAACCATCCTTTCTAATTAAACCTACGTTTGCACTCAAGTTGAACACTGACATTTCGTAAGATTCACACAAGAGGCTCCTAAAGGAAAACATGCACTAAATATTTATTTTAATTTAAATGTGCCATGACTCTGATTTGGGCAGGTCTCCTCGCCTCCGCCCGCAATTCCCGGCTGGCAGCGGGGTCCAGGATGGGCGCGCTTGGCGGAGGGTCTCCCAAAGGAGGCAGCCCCGCATCGGCTCCCTCGGCCGTGAGAACGGCTGGCGCTGGCCGGGCTTGGCGCTAGCTCATGCTCAAAGCAGCATGAAATCACCACTGCACAGGCTGCTCATACAGAGGGAGGCATGCTGCCTCTCCCCCCTTCCCCCAGACAGACGCCTCTGCCCTTTCTTCATTCTTCACAGCCCAGTGACACGCTGCAAGTATGAAGCCTTCTAGATTAATAATGAGAACCCAGCAACCATCGCCCTGGACTGAATCCATTTTATGCGAACTATGAGAACTTGGATTTCTGTCAGTAACAGAAAGAAATTAAACGCAAGGAGAAAGAGTAGGTTTTCCACACAAGCATTTACATCTCCAAGGAAAGAAAGGAGATAAAACCCCCACCAAGACATTTCTGATGCATGTTGTGGGCCAAATTCCTAAACTTTCTTCACCCTTTTTTGCCTTTCCAACTTTGTGCACAGAATAGCATTGCTCTTTACTGATTTTATGTACTGCTTTTATTGTGCTCTTTTATTATGCTTAGATAAGTCTACGGGCTTGGAACAGAACAAGCATCTTCACTGAGGAAATGCGCGCTCAGGTTTAAACACATACACAGTGGTCATGAAAGTGGACACTGGGAAAAAAGTTAGCAGTTTATCATCACTGTTTTATTAACAAGTGCTATACCCCAGATGCAAGCCACATGCATCCTATTTCCAGTGTTGTCAGCATATTAAACTTAGCCCTAAAATTATCAGGTTAAAATAAATACAGGATGTTGCCTTTCCTGAAAAATAAGGCATTTAAGGCATGGATAACCTTTGTCCACGTGAGAAAGAGGGAGGTGCTCACCACGCAAGAACAAAAATTATTCCATAGCATGTACCTCTTCTATGATACCCTTTCTCTCCAACATTCCAGCCTAGGAATGGGCAGGAGCATTGCCTAGTCCTCAGGCAGGCTACCAACCTGGAACGCAAAAGCCTGATGGAAGCTGTTCCGGAGATCCCTATAAACTGCCCAAGGGCCGTACACCAGGCACGCAGAGGTCTAGGCTAACCTGCAGCCTCTTGCAACGCTGAGCAAGTTCAGCCCTGCTGCAAGTAGTACCCGCTGACCTTACTAGTTGGAAATGAAAAGAATTTCCCTGAACGATAATTACATCTATATGGGACAAATTCTATCGTTGTCCCTTTCTGACACTATGTAGCTTCCTTCACCTTGTTTGATAAATGCTGCCCCCAAAAAATGTCTGAGAGGGGTTCTTTTCCCCCTATTATTGATGGGATTATTTTCACAAACAAGAAATGAGATTGATCTATTCTAGCCCTTGCCTTAATGAGAAGTAAAGATTGGATAGAAAAGCTGGCTGTCAAAAATTACTGACTATTTAGTGAGAAGAGTCAAATAGACAAAAGCAAATGCAATGGGAGCTCTAGGATCTCAGAACAGGAAATTCTGACAAATTTTTTTATTTTTTATTTATTTTTTTTTTTAGGAAAATTAGCGAGGCTGTGCTCACACACAGGAATACTTCCTGTGAAGAACACCAAGGTTATTCGCACTCCCATTCCAAGCAGAAGGGGGGAAAAATGGCAAGGAAATATTGGAGCCTTTCTCAGATGAATAAACACTTAAAACAGGATATGGAGAAGAAGTCCAGACTCTACAAAGAACGAAAAGATTAATTAGGAAAGACGACAATGTCTCAGGGGTAAGAAGTGTTGAAACTGTAAAAAAGGACAGAAGCTCAGCCGAGGGGAACTCAGCCCAGGCAACCAGGAATGAGTTTGCCACGCGTACAAGTTCGCCTTCTGGAATTTCACTTTGGCTGCCGAGGGGCTCGGAAGCGCTGGCAGCCGGGCAGGGGAGCAGCACAACCGCGATGGAGGATCTCCCTCCCCAGCCGCTGCCAGCCCAGAATAATTCAGATTTTTACCTACACAGCCTACTAATTCCACTAAAGTAATGACTCTGGAGGTCTTTTGCCCCCATTAGGTAAAAAGGGGAGGTAAGTCCAGTTGCACTGAAGCGTTCCACACAGAACTAGGCCATCAAGCCGGCCAAAGTGCTGTAAATGACACGGACAAGACAATTGTTAGAAGTGGCGAGGTGAGAGACAACCGCTGCCTAAGCATTTCTGTCATCACACAAACGACGTGGGCCGAGGCAGCCAGGCTGAAAGGCTCAGCAGGTCCCAGGCTCAGCGTGGCAGCTGCCAGGGTATTTCTGATGCTCGCAGTGGGCCCTGCCTGCTCCTCCGAACAAAATCTGCTGTGTCTTCTCCCACGCGTTTCCTGCCAAGCATGAGGCCACGGGACCCAGAGAAAGTTACTCTAGATAGATTTTTCCATAAACATAAGTCGTAACTTCTCTTCTTCAGAGAGGGAAACAAAAATGCACTAGTGGCCTCTTTGGAGCAATAGCTTTTTCTACCATCCTCTCTATTTTATTATAGTTGCAGTAGCCATAATATTTCTCTCTACACTTCACTGCCTTTGAGCCAAAACATATCCGTTTGTTAGACAAGTCTAGATTTAGAAAACATTCGTTTCATCCTCCACCTACCCATCCATCCATATACACAAATATATTCTATTGAAAACTTTTGCTTTACCAGGGTCTCTAAATATGTCATATGGGGGTGGGGGGGTGTTTGAGGGATTGTTTTGGTGTTTCTAGGGCGCTCTGGGGTTGGTTTTTTTGGAATTAATGTAAGACTAAAGCCAGCAGTGTAGATGATAAGCTTGCAGGTGGGCAAGTCTTTTCTCAATGCCATTAGAAATGTAAAAAAAACAAACAAACCCAAACCAACACATACACCCCAAAAACCCACCCAACCACACACAGGTACAACCACCCCAGTAATCCTCATGAAATAACACCTGATAGAGCACAACACAAGTCCAACCACTAGCCAGCAGAAGTTAACATGAATTATTATTTTTGCCAAGAAAAAAAATATATAAAATAAATATATATATATTTTGCTGGTGCTAGTTTGGCCAGCTCTGCAGGCCCCAAAATAAAGAGGTGCATCGCCATATTCACAACGTATGGCTACTCAAACTTTTCAAGGATTAAAACGGAAGCTGCAGGTGAACTTGAAGACCTAAGCAAAGAGAAGAAATGCAATATCCTGATGCAAAACAAGAGTACAACTCATTTCCTTGATGTGTTTGAATGCTTTTATGTGAATACAAAACCAAAATTAAAGCCCAGTGTTGCTATGGATGTAAGTCAACTTCCCAGGTCTGTGACCTCTGATCAAATTGCATCTTAGTTTATTAGTTTCAGCCTGGATTTTATATTTTTGAGATTTTTCTAGAATAACAATTTGGTAATATGTTAACGGAAAACATTTTGAAAGACATTCATTTACAGGACTTCCTTCAGGGTCTAAGAGTGTGCTTGCCACGACCAAGGTGCCGGTATAAAAATTACTGCAAAAACACATCCAGGCATCAACTGAACCAATGTGACTGGTGCTTCCAGAAACTTAAAGCCTCTCACACAGTCCACACCCTCCAGGAAATGGGCTTTGCAAAAGGCTGTGAAGTTAAATAAATTTATGCCCTCCCTAAGCCTAAGAATAAAAGTAAATTCAAGAACATGACATCCACATCAAAACCATGGTAACCCCAGCTGAAACGGCCTCTCAAACACTGAAACCAAACATAACCAACTTGTAGTAAAGAAGGGCAAAGAGCATGATTTTAAATTATTTTAAACCTTCAATGGCACTCAGAAGTATATGGTCAAAAAAACCAAACCAAACCAAAACAACCAACCACATACACTCGTAAACACACAGCACATTTTACGGTAGCATCAGCTCCCATGGAAATCATGCTCAGCAACCCCAGGCACAGCGCATTAATGCAACAGCAAATGGCAGGAGCTGACAACTGCATCAAGGCTTGTAAAGAGGCCAGATCAGATCAGCCTCTTCACCAAGGACGGACTGAAAACACAGTAATGTGTCCTGTGCTGCTGAAGCGCTTCACAGCGCAATGCTCCAAGCCGTGCACCCGTGGATGGAAAACTCTGTGGGACAGGAGGAGGAGGAGATGCACAACAGTCAGAAAAAATATGAAGTTGCCATTTCTCTGCCTAATTTTCTATGAGTCAGCCAGTATCATCTTCATCTTAACAAACTGCAGTTCAGCTACTTGTTTCTGACAAACTCGAGAACTGCCCAGGCTGCAAGAAAGACCAAACAGCTGCAAAATCAGCTGTTGTTGTGCTAAGAGACATGGGACAGGCAGCACAGCGCCCCAACCAGCCCTGGTGCTCTGCTGAGTACCACTGACAAATTGCAATGATGGTGTCACCAGCCCTGCACTTTGTTACCTCAGAAAACACCTGCTTCCCAAAACGGCCAAAATTAGGGTCAGAAACAGCGGTAAAGGTGGAAGAGCTTGCCAACAGGTTAGCACAACCACGGAGGTGGTGTTGGAGCAGGCTTCCTTACAGGGTCCTGGACCTCTCTTCCAGGCTTCGTGCATCAGAGCATGTATTTGTTCATCTCCCAAATAACTGCAAAGCTGTCATTAATTTCTATGTATTTCACTGCAAACTGGAGGGAAGGTTAATTATTTGCTTTTATTGTTGTTTCCTTCTACAATTATTGATCTGGACATCCAGAATGAGTTATCTAAAGTGTTTTGGTTTTTTTTCTTTCCTCATCCTCTCATACCTCCTCTAAAAGTTAGTGATGTACAACCCATCTACAAATGAGTATTTAAAAAAAAAAATTAAACTTTTGCAAAAAGGAGTCCTGCAGAAATATGGACAGAAGAACTAATATAGAGATTCTTCTACAGGAGTTTTTTCAGGATTACTTCAAGTCAGCTGAACACAACCCAAGTTTTTCTACTGTGACGAACAACATCCATCCATAGTCGTGTTCTGCTCTCCCCATAAATTTACTTCATCACAACAAAAGTTGCTCTCGAAATCTATCTATCAGACCTGTACTAGTCCATTAGTAGTTGGATCTAGTCATGAAACCTGTATAAAATCCAATAGAAAAAGTAGATTAAAAATTCCCAAACACTCAAGCCTGTGCATTTAAATTATTGAACTAGAACTAAGAGAGATGATGATAAACAGTCACATCTAAATAATCCTCAGATATTTCAACCACTCTAGCAAATATTTGCTGTTTCTCTAAATCTCCTCTCAGCACCTGTCAAGAGTGCAGCCAGCGACATGGGGGAATAAATACATTCAGCAGGCACAGATTTCCAATAAATCCAGTGATTTTCAGAGCTCACTAATTCCCCTCTCCAAGTAAGAGAAAAATTACTAAAAACCTTAATCTCCCATGTGCTGATACAGCACTTCACAGCTCCAAATCACACCGAATTTCCCCTAGCTGCCAGCCCTGAGCTCAGCAGGGGAGCAAGGGCAGGAGCAGGACATGCGGAGCAGTGACCCACAGCACCCAGGGCTGAAGGTTAATGTTGAAAGACAACAGGCAGCCATAGTGGGAGGAAGAGAAGGAAGAAACACATCAAACCAGAGCGGCACGCATTTATTGAGGAGTCATACTCTGTTGGTTTTCCTTTCCTTCTTATCCTTTTAACATGTTGTTTTCCTGGGTTGCATCTTTCACCTTTTTTTGTTTGTTTGCTTGCTTGCTCCATTATTTACTTATTTATTCTACTGGTATTTTAGGCTCTACGAAACCCATGCTGTTGAAAGATAATGTATTTCTTCAGCCAAGCCCAGCGGTGTCAAAACTCACACAGGGGACCTGAACTGCTATTTTAGAGCAAGCCATATTCAACAAAAATCATTAAAAGGAGACACAGATAAAGCCCTATTGGTGTTTACAACTATGTTACATTAATGCTACTGTGTCTCCTGCCCCTCTAAAGCCTGATACCATTTGTGTGTCTACAAGCTGCTATATTGATGCAGAACTAGAGCGCCTGACAGGGCTTCTAAACCCTGGGAGGAGGAAAAAAAAAAAATATTTTTTTTTTTTTTTTTGAGTAAGCAGGTCTACGTGTAGCAGTTAAAAAAAAAATTGAAGGCTGCAAGATTTGTCTGCTTTTTGTTAATATCATGAAGGAGAGCAGTATTTTCTTTCTTGGATTGGACATGCTGCTTTCTTCCCTTAATCTGATCTCCAAATCTCTATGGCACAGAGCTCAGGCACCGACCACATCCTACTGCAAAAATTAGCCAGGGGTGGATGCAGCATGCAGTAATGCCAAGAAGATGCCCGTTCTCGCCATTTCGGAAGTTGTGCGCTGCCTCAGGGGACAGGGGGAATCAAATCTGCATGGCCTGAAAGTGGCCAGTGTCACTGATAGAGGTTATGAGCATAGCACAAAGGCAGCGCAGTATGTGTCAGCATTTGACCCCTGCCACTTGCGTATTTGCATCCCTTCCAGTCACGCTTCCTCATTTTGTGGCCGTCCCGCTACAAACGGCCTTTGTGTCCGTTCAGCATCTTTGCTGCGCTGAGCTCACACTCTTATCAAAGGAAAACATTTTGAGAGGATGGAGGGTTTCGCTGTTGGTTATTTGCCTCCGGGACTCAGGAAAGCCTACAGTCAAATTCTCACTCCCACCCACGCGTTTTCTTGAATGCTTTGCACAAGCCTGTTAAGCAAAGGCACTGGGAAAATACTTTGAAAACCCCCAAAGGATGGGCTCGTGCACCTCAAACAGAGCTCAAGCAGAATTCAAAGCCCTGGCATGTGTCCCACCCAGTACCTGCTGTACCAGGAAGCCCACAGGCACTTGCGCTTCCACCATTAACTTCCACTCGGCACACACCAAGACGACAGGAGGACTGAGCACAGGCATGGCCACAGCCCCATCACCACTGCTGAGAGGAGAGAAGCCCCTTTCCCTTTTTCCTCCACCCCCAGAATGGGCAGCCCTGGTTCTTGCTCCCCCCCAGCCCCCAGCGCAGGCTCTCCCTGCCCTCGCACCTCCTGGCTGCCCCACAGGGCACCCACTCACTAAAGCAGCAGAAGAAACACGTTTTGTTTTTTTTTTCTACCAGATTGCTTTTCCACGTGTTCTGCACTGCAAGGTGGTAGAAGGGGGTGTGAGGAATGACGCCCAAAGGGAAGCCACAGGAGTGGGAAGGCAAAAGCAGAAACTCCTCATCATCAGCAGGCTTCAAAGCTGTTCAACACATGCTGTTGAGCCGTACCTGGAGCTTCAGAGAAAATACAGCAGCAACTGGAATTACACTAAAAACAACCCCAAAACAAAGAAAAGACAACCCACCAAAAAAAAAAAAAAAAAAAAAACACCAAAAAAAAAACCACAAACACAAAAAAAAAACCCCACAAAAAACCAACACACGCGAACAGTCCCACAGACAGGGAGAAAGGCTAGGTGTGTGCTGTGAGTCGCCAATGCCACATAAGCTTCTCGACCTCACGGTCCTTCGCTCCCCAAAGGGCATCAGAACCACAAAAATATATGAGAGCAGCACTTCTTGATATTGTGCTATTTTACAGAACAGCACCCAAGATTAACTCAGCCACAGAAAAACACTCTGGTTTATCAGGTCAGGACATTCCCTAGGAGGAAGTCAACACTGTTTCCACTATCAAACTGCTTATAGATTTTTATCTGGTGATGGCTGAATGTAAAAATACAGAAACTAACCTGAGGGAAGGAACAAAGCCCTTGGGACAAGTACTTCTTCACTGTATGTCTGGGCTGGATGTAAAACTGGCACCCTAGCAGCTTTACATCCACTTCACAATCAACCACCGTGACGGACAACCCACAGCTGGGAGGAAACAAGTCTCACATGAAATCCTCACGTTAGGTCAGGCCACGGGAAGCTGAGAGACAAAGATGAAGCCATGTATTAGTGTGATATTACTCAGTATGTTACTTGTTCCACCCAGCTGCCCATAAGACAAAGGTTAGATGTCAATGAACAGTAGCATCCTGTTCTCAAACTTAAAAAAATATTATATTTACATAAAAGTTTTTGATGTGTGCATGTATGTATATTAAAAAACACTTTTAACATTCAGGTTTTTCATTAACAATTCTTGTTGCATCAAGTAGTAAGAGTACAATCATTTGGATTGCATCATGGTAAAATTATGATACACCAATTCAGCATCCCCAAAAAAAAATTAAAAAAAAAAAAATAATCACAAAACCAAGACCAAAACAACCACAACTCTGGTTGAGATGATTGTATACATTACTTACAACCTACTAGACTGAAAGTATTCAAATGAATTTGGCAAGAGCTTTCCCAGTGCATCTCATTTATAAGCTTTGACAGGCCAAGTTCTGTAGGTGAGAGATTTGTTGAAATTATACTCTTGAACGTTCCTTCCAGCTGACAACATGGCTACGGGAATGAATCCTCTCCCACATTTATCGGAGGGACTTCACTTTTAAAGAAGGAAGATATTGGGAAATAAATCAATAGGAGCATCAACCAGCTCCTGTGGGGCATTCACTCCCAGCTGCTCTCCAGAACGTCCTGCGGAGATGGCAGCAGTGCATCATAGACATGCATACACTTGGCAGTGACAGGGCAGAGAAGGACCACAAACTCAAAAAGCCATCTTCCTTTTCCTTGCGTACACTAAACACGGGGCAAACAAAACAAGACCCTCAAACAGAAGTATTATTGCGCAAAATATTTTCACTCATCTTGAAAAAGATCACCATGAAATCTTTTATTCTATGTGTACATGTTTCTACAGACCATATCTCACTAGTAATATCACCTTTTTCCTCGTATTATAACAGGGCATCACAAAAATTTAGTAAAATGTATGCATATTAAGATTTCTATGCCATTAATTTTCTGTTGTTAGAATTGCTGGAAAGGATAGCTGCTGGAGTCCCACACTTGAAGTTTTTCAAAACATTAATGTATACAAATCCCTCTAATGCCTTGAAGTCTCACCCAATCCCAGGTACATAGCTGAGCTGAGAAAAGCCACAGACAGACTTGTTAAACAGAACTGAGAATATTTTTTCTGAACCATCCTCACTGCAAACCCCTCCTTCACATTCCTTGGTCAGAATTCTGCCATTTTTCAAAAAATAATGAAATGAATATTCAACCATCATTTAAATAGAACCTGCCAGGACAGCACCCGCTGCATTCCTAGGTAATCAGCAATGCAAATTCTAATCTGGGGGTCAACACTGGGTCTTCAATACAAAAAAATAGGTAGCCCAGCAAAAATAAGGAGGAAAGCTATCAAGGAAGAAGAAATATCAGTACCATTTTACAGGTGAGGAATTAAGGCACAAAAAATTGCAGGAAGAGAAGAAAGCCTCATAAAACATACCTAAATGAAATTTGAATAAGAAGCAGAAAAATAATACAGCAGGAAATGAACAAAAGCAATTTTTAAAATATGAAACTCCTACTTTTGAAGGGCTCTTCCTAGTGTATGTCATCTATCAAAACAAATTTAGTGCGATAGGGAAAAACTGCACCAAGCTAAGCTAGTTATCTCTACCTGTAGCATCCCATGGATAAATTCCATTTTACAGACTATAAAACAAAATATATTTAAAACAAAAAAACCAATATCACTTCTTATTACTACACTGAAATGCTACACTAAATTTAACACTATACTAAACCTCAAAGGGGCCGGGGGGGGCACCCAGTGAGGATGCCTCACTCCTTTCCTCCTGCACTCATATAAAAGTGACAGCTGGAGTAGATATTTTTCATCCATACAGATCTCATTCCATTGCCTGTGGACACTCAGCACCACAGAATCAGCAAGATATGGAAAAAAACATATTGCGACCAAAGTTTACTTAAAAGGAAAACATGTTTTTTCCCCAAAGTGCTAGGCTATTCTAGAGGTTACACCTTTACCCGCCACCACTGGTCTGCATATCCTTCAGAGTAATGCATATTTAAGCCTCATTAACAACAACGTTTCTGGCCACCGAGTTTGTTGGATTTGTTTTGGGGTGGGGTTTTTTGCTATTAGTTTATATTAACTTTAGAAAAACTGTTCAAGGTTCCTTTTCTCTTTTGAAGCAGCTTTGAATGCGGCACAGGTCTCAAAGAAGATAAGCTGTTTTATCTCACTTTTCCAGGCACCAACAAGGATAAGGACCAAAAAGCTGACAGGACATATCTGGGAAAATTATGTACACTTCCACCACACACAACTTGGAAACACAGCAGAATCTGGCCACGGAAACATGCATCAGTAGTTCACTGAATAGCATTAAAACATCATTCTAAAAAAAAAAAAAAAAAAAAAAAAAAACAAACAGACAGACAGACAGAGCTCAATGATGACACTGGTAATAGATGAGGCTGCGTAATCTCACTACTGTCACAGTAAACACCGGTATCTAAACACTGCACATGAACATGCAGGGAGACTCCATTTATTATATAATTTGTCTTTTTACCTACAGATTCAGACCTTGGCTTAAAAATAAATGAAGAGCAATGACTTCTGGTGAACTTTCCCTACTTTGTAGCCAGTTCATTTCCTCCTCCTGGTGAAAGTCAGTTGTATGCCTGTATGCCACACATCCTGCTCCAGGCTATCACTCAGATGGGAAAACTGTGGTTCCTGTATTCCTATTAGAGTTTAAAACCAGGAAATACATCCGTTATGAATTTTTTAAGAGTAAAACACATGTTAAAGACATTGGCAGAACTCTGGAAGAAAATTCCCAAGACTATAATCACACACATGAGAAAAGAAACATTTAAAAATATATTAAAACATACAATGCCTTCAAATTTATCAGGAAGCACTGCTAGAAGTGACACCATAGAGAGCTGAACAGTGTTCAAAAAAATCAAGAATTCAGCATGGGGAGAAAGGGGGCACCAGGAAAATGCACTCCAATTAAGTTCTTTGTTGCAGGCTGTGTACAGGCAGGAATGCTGCAGTTCAAGGGAGACCTGACCCCTTTCTCCCTCTCCCATCCTTCCCTTGGGCAAAGGGAGAGAGTTCCTCATATCACATAACCCTACAAAAGCGCCTTGCAATTTAAAAATAGCTTTTGAAAACTATTCTGAAACCAGGAAAGCGCCCTAGCTATAAGCCCAATACGCACAGCTTCTTCATAGCTATTCGCACAAAAAATAGCAGCAGTTCTTCACAAGCCCATTGAGAAAAAAACGGAACAATTTGGAATTTAAGCCCCACAGCCTCGGCCCAGGAAGCTTGGCAAGAGAAGGTAGCGCAGTGATTCACACTGCAGCTTCTCACATCCTGATATAGAGCCGCTCGCTGGGAAGGCTCCCAAAGTGTTTTATAAGCAAACTATCAGCGCAATCCCCATTCATCACCAAAACGCAGTCCTTCATGGCAAGGGTCAGAAGCTTCTCAACAACATGGGGGAACAGCTTGGAGAAGTTCAGGGTGGGAAGAAAGTTGACTACGGCATCATGCAGGTGAGACTCAAAGGAGAGACTGGGGAGCAGCACCCTCCTCCGCACTGGGACTGGCCCCGTCAGACGAGAAGATTTGGGCAGAGTAAATGCTGTTGACACCTTTGAGCAACCTTTTATTGACAAGTGGGCATAACCACAAGTGGAGAGGCTCCATATGGAACCCACCGCAGCACAATAAAGGGTTTTGGAGCATAGTGGTGACTGCATGGAAGAGCCCCCCACTGAACCAGCCACAGAATCACAGAATTGTTTAGGTTGGAAGAGACCTTTGAGATCACCAAGCCCAACCCTTAACCCAGCACTGCCAAGGCCACCACTAAACCCTATCCCCAAGTGCCACATCTACGTGTTTTTTAAACACCCCCAGGAACGGTGACTCCATTCCCTCTTGTCTTGTCGCTCCTTCCCTGGGAGCAGAGACCGACCCCTGCCCACAGCCCCCTGTCAGGCAGCTGTAGGGAGCCATCAGGGCCCCCCCGAGCCCCCTCCTCTCCAGGCTGCCTCCCCCCTCAGCCTGTGCCCCAGCCCCTTCCCCAGCCCCTGCCCGGCTCTGGACACGCTCCAGCCCCTCAGCGTCCCTCTGCCAGCGAGGGGCCCAGAGCTGAGCCCAGGGCTCCAGGGGCGGCCCCGACAGGGCCCGGCGCGGGGGGACGGGCACTGCCCCGGCCCTGCTGGCCACGCCGTTTCGGGCACCAGCCAGGGCGCCGCTGGCCTCCTTGGCCACCTGGGCACTCTGGGGGCTCTGACCAGCTGTTCACCAACACTCCCAGGTCTTTTCCACCGAACAGCTTCCCAGCCACTCTGCCCCAAGCCTGTAGTGCATGGGCTGGTGTGACCCAGACCCATACTACTCAAGAGACCAGGGCATGCACCCCTCTAAAGGGTAGGTTACTCCAGCTGTGTTTAACTTCACACACACAGCTTCAGTAAGAGAAAGCCAAACACATATTGTGACACGTTTTAAAATTAGCTTCCTCCTATATAAATAGCCAAATCTATTTATCCCTGATATGCAGAGTTACAACACACACCTCAAAATTAAGAAGCGAGTTAAATGGTTGCAGGCAGCCCTCCCAAATACATACATGACACAGGACCACAGACCTGTTCATGCTGGAAGGGACCTTTGAGGTCAGGTGCAGCCTCCTGCCCAAAGCAGGGCCAGCTGTGGGATCAGTTTGCTCAGGTCTTTATCCAGCTGTGTCTTGAAAACCTCAAAGGGTGGAGATGGCAGATTTTCTCTCAGCTTGCATTTATTGATGACAGCTGAGGAGCAGGAGGCACAAGTACTTCAGCCTTACCTGTGTCCACTGCCCTGGAGTCATCCACCCTACCCAGCAGCAGGCTTCAATCAGCCTTTTCCTACAGGTACAAGTGGTAGAAACTCTTCTTGTGGTCCTGAATACCACTTGCACACATCAACTCCAGTTGAGATTTTGTAACACCGGCCCTGCGTGCTTGGACGATGTTTCTAAATTCCTCTTTTACTGCTTTCTCCTCCTCCTGTACATGGCCTTTTTGCATTGGAGCTCCATCACATTTTGGGAGACCAGACTGGCTGGGCAGGATTGTTTTCCCAAGTGAAGACTGCTCCTGCACTTGGAAAAGATCGCCCCTCAAGACATGTCCAGCTTTCATGAGTTCTTTTGAGTTTTCCGGTACCAGCTGCCTGAATAAGCTGAATACCTGCTTGCCTGAAATCCAGGGTCTGTCATCATGCTACTTGCGTTTCTCACTCCCCTACGGATCTTGGACTCCTCTATTTCATGGCGGTTACAGCCAAGGCTGCCATTATCATTCTCCCAGTGACTTCTGCCGTCTTTGTGAATAGCAGATGCAATCATGTGTAACACCTGTTTGACCCCTACAAGGCCCTAACAAGAAGTTAATCCCGATACTCTCAAGAAACATCCTTGCTGATTTGAGTCCAACCATGTCACTCTTCCAGCAGATGTCAAAGACCTTCCAGTCACCTGTAAGAGTCACAGGTTGTGAGCCAGACACTTCCTCAACTTTCCTAAAGACTTTGTCTGCTTTCTTATCATCAGGTGATGTGTAAGAAACTCCCATCCTGGTGTCCCCCATACTCGCCTGTCCCAGTCATGACCCACAAGCTCTCTACTCGCTTGTCACCTGTCCCACAGATGAGCTCCGTACATTCACACTGCTCCTTCATTTAGAGAAAGACCTCCTCAGTCCTCACCTTCTCTTTCTACCTGTCCTGAAGAACCTGATCTGTCACCCACAGCACCCAGCCCCACATGCTGTCCCACCATGTTCCCGTTACTCCAGCAGAGTTGGAGCCATCACCACACAACGCTGCACTAGCTCCTGCTTGTCTCCTGGCCTGCGTACATTTCTCTACACACACTGGAGGTGACACTTCCCTTTCCCACATGAAATATTGGCTCCACTGGGCCGGCCAGCATGTTTGACAATATACCTTTGCCCTATGTTGTCAGGTGGGAATGCAACACTGACGGACCACAAAAGCCCTGGTGTCCTGCAGGCAGGGCAATGAACTTTCCCTGCCCCAGACAGCCAGCAAAGCAAGCAAGGCAAGAGAGAAGCGCGATCACCTCTGCTCCATAAGGGAACACAGAAGCATGGGAGATACAGATGAACAGGAATTTTATCGCAGTGAAACCACATCTCCTGACACCAGCCCAGTGCTTTGACCACAAAACTGTTCCTTCTCCCTCTGTCGTAACTGTCTAACAATTTGTGACCGCACATAGCGGTTTTGAGAGGACTGAGGAGCTTTGCTCTGCTTGCTTTAGCCTCCTCCAGTCACCCCCTTTAACATTCAGTCCATGTCTGCCCGCGGTCTTTGGTGACACAGAAGCATCAGGATAGTCACATTGCACATTGTATACTTTAGGCCTCCAGCCTTGGTCCTGTGACACACTCCATGCAATCGATGCTCCTACCAATCGCTGTAGAGAGAGAGATGTTTCAGCGTGGAAAACGCACAGCACTTAAGGAAGATGAGCTACCAACTCATAGGCACACCACCCACTGTGGTGGGCTATGTTTTTAACTATAAGCTTTTGACGTGCACTCACTTCAACAGCTGCTGTGATTTAAGGCTTTAATATCTCTCCCACCCTCCTCCTCCTTTCTTGCCTGTTACCATATGCCAGACCAGCAAGCCAAGCCCTGGGAGCAGCTGCACGTATGCTTCATTACCACCAGCTGCTGTTCAAGCTAAAGACACTGGACACTGGACTGGAGCAGTTCAGATGCATTCACAAGCACTGGTCTTTTTTCTGCAGTGACCCTGGGAAAGGTGTGCAGCCACCAGCAGCACTGAGCAGCTTCTAAACCTGCATTCGTTGGTTGACATTCCTGGGTGTGATACCGTCATCCAAGCCACTGTCTCAAGTTGGGGCAGGAGGAATGTGTTGACAACTCTACTGAAGAGAAACAAAGCAAAATGTGATGCTTCAATGTCAATTCTCTTTGGAATATATAGTATTATATATATATATATATGCCTGCATATAGTAGGCAACCATTTAGGAAGTCCCTTCCACTAATAAATTTAAAAGAAAAAAAGTCAACTCTAGAATACATTTCCCATTTAAAAAGCGTTGACTTTACCACCTTGTTAAGCACATCTAAAACACGTCCTTTCAGTAGCTCCAAAAGTCTAGAGTATATAAAAAAAATATTAAAAAATAACTTCTCACTATTTGAACTTGACACAGGAATGCACCAAACCAACATTTACACTGCTACAGCAACTAAATACATACAATTACTTGTTAGAAAAAATGCTCAGCCGAGTAGCACAAATACTGAAATGCACTGATCACTGTTTGATGTCACTGCAGACCAGAGCTGAGTTCCTGTAGCTCATCATCTTTTCAGTTTTGGAGGGGTTTGGATTTCAGTCATTTTGGATACTTTCAACCTCATATTGTCTACATTCCCTCTGAAGTACAGACTTGCTACTCAATTTTTTGAGTTTGTGCTACTTCATGTGGGGAAAATTATAACGTGAAGAGGGGATTGTTGTATGGTCATTTTTAAACATTACCATTTATCTTAAAACAATCTTAGGTATAAATTCCAAACCAAAAACCACTACATTAATTTAACACATGGTAACCCAAGCAGATAAACCAGTTGGAAATACGTACCAATGAATACAGACCGACACTCCCAGGGCTAGCAGATCAACAACCACTGCTTCTTTATTCATTGCAATGGCATAACTCCTCAGTTAAGGCTCTTGCTTTGACACCACTCTGCTCATCACACATGCTGTACAATAAGGACGTTCCAAGTCTGCATTGCTTTTTCCCTTATAGAAGGCCTTGTGTGTCCCTCTACTAATGACACTAATCATCTAACAGTATTCAAATCAGCTATAGCAGAAGAGAAAATTTTTTTCCTTACCTAATAGCATTAGTGATGCCTTTGCTAATGCTGCAATACGATTTTTATTTAAACCCAGATCATCAGCAGAAAACTGATTTGCTGTTAGCGGAAATGGGCCAACCACTAACTTCTGCAGCCTAAAAACCTCAAGCAAACGAAGGAATGTCTTACTTCTCTGCTCTGTGTTTACATCATAAACAACATTAACACACATAAGCCAGTTCCAGGACTGTGATTAAATCTGACCAGCAAGGCCATACACCTGCCCTTTTGTTTTAAGGAAAGGGAAAGAAATTCAGGGTCTCTGCTACTCTAAGGCAGGCAAAGATTTTTATCAAGTTTTAAGAGCTGTCATTTGCACAGATCACTGTGGGTAACACTTTCTCCATCAGTCAGAAATAAGGGTCTCTGGTGCTTTAATACACATGACAGCTTGGAGCTACAGGTACATCAAGTGTTCCCTGCTTTTTTCCCGTTAATTTTTCACTCCTGTAGTCCTAAGCTCTCACCCATTCCCAGCCCAACACCTCATCTACCTCCAACAGAGACAAAAAGACCCACACACCACAGCCTCCAACAAGCTAGTCTGAAAAAGAATAAGGATCACAGAATAGCTGCCAACCATCCCACATACCAGAATGAGTAGGATGGGAAAAAACTGAGGCAAGCTGAAGTTGAGGTGTTGAATTAATGCTTGGTGGGCCAGGTGCTGGTCAGGAAGGCAAGAGAAGGTGTCTCCAGAGACTCAGCATCCCACAATGAAAGGAAAAAGAAAAAAAGGGGAAAAGGGAAAAAAGAAAAAAGCCCATACACACACAAAATGAACACCACCAATTACTGCTTTGCAGAGGGAAGGAGGAGTCTTTGATACTCTGCTGCACGCTCAGATTTCTGGAAGCTATTGTGCAGCTGCTGGATGTCACATCTGGTAGCAATATACTAACACACACCACCCGGCTTTATCTCCCCTTGTTGGCGAGCACACCCAACCCATCACGAAAATGTCAACAGAACAGCAAGAGATGTGTGTCCACATGGAAAGAAGCTGGCACAAGAGAAGTCACACTGATAAGAACAGAGGAAACATTTGAAGAACCAAGCCCAAAAATCAACCTTCCCCTTCAATTTAAGCCGTATGTACTGTATTCATCGCATCTGTATGGAACCTTGGACCTGACTCGATCAGGGTTCCTGGCAGTGCTGAGGATGTCCTGGCAACGATATGTCCTTCCCAGCAAACAAGGTGCCATTGGGGTCGCTGTTGTGGAGACGGAGCAAAACCAGCAGAAGCTGCAGCTTAAGTTGAATACTCGCCAAGTAAGCCCCACAAAGACCATGTCAGTGGGTGCAGTATACACTCCAGTGGCTCCCAGACTAGCTCAAGGATCCAGTCTTAGCCTTCAGGGGTTTCCAGAGGTTTGGCTCTAAATACATAAAAATCTCCCTCCATTCATGGGGTACGTAGCTATTCCTGGGAAAACGTGGCTCTCTGTGCTGAAGGTAATGATAGCCAGCAAACAAGTACTTCATGCTCCCCACAGCAACATTGAAAAGAGAAAACTAGGACTAGAAAACAAAAGCTTCTCCACAGACTGTCCTCAGAGCCTTTTATCTATCATATTTAGTTTTCAGACTCTGGGAAGACATTATCTTTTTGCATAACACCACACAAACGCAATTGCCTTGACTGGGCATAGACTAGCCCATGTCTTACAACCCAATATATTCTCAAAGTAAAAGGGAAAAAAACACTCAGACATTTGTCATTTGCATTTCTCGCTTTTCTGGAAATACAAGCAAAAATGTCTATATTTGTCTTTAATTATTTTAGTATCTCTACGGTATTTTATTTTGTCAAGACAACTGGCAGCAGAAAGGGCGTTTTCCGCCTATCTCTAAAGTAGACACCTGATATAACTTGAGATAAACACCAATAAAATTACTTAAAACAAGAACATGCCTGTATCAAAATTAAGTGCCATATGCTTTATTTCTCACTATTAAGAAATTAATTGCTCTCAGAAGATAGAATACAAACTTCAACTTCATAAAGTAATTTTTTCATCCTCTTAAATACTCTGCCGGGAAAGACTTACAGAGGCCAAGAGAAGAAATATCAACAGATTCCGCAGGCAATTTTATGTTTAACTGGCATATTTATAAACACCACACATAGCAACCATTATTTTGTTTCTGCTGCTGCTTCTTAATAAAGAAAAGCAAGCCCCTATTCACATGCAAGGCAGGCTGTGTAACCAATGTATACTATCACCCTGATCCATTAACTGAAATTGGCTAAGTCATCATTATAGCCTCAGATAAAATTCATTTTGAGAAACACTCTGATCTTGTGAATGAAAGTATTACCCAGTATTTCATTAGGCTATTGGCAGCACCTTTTTCGATAACTGGCTACACAGATCATTTGCCAGAAACCACAAAACCATTAAACCATATATTTTTCCCTTCCAGAAGGCCTATATGAATGCCAGAGGACCCTCAGAGGTCTTAAAATTCTTTAAGAGGAGGGCTACCTGTTCAAATTGCTTTTTAGACCTAACAACCATGAGTGTCTATTAGAAGATCAAACTAGCTTGGACCAAGCAAAGCGTTTCTTTAGTTCTTCACAGAACATTGCAATCTTTAAATCCCCAAAAGCCTGCTCAGAAGTTTAGTGTACAATGAAAACAACTGTCTACCAATCGTCTTGGTAGTATTAAAAATAAATAAATAAAATGCAGTTTCTTCTCAAATTCAGAATACTGAGACTCAACTTTCAAAATAAATTGAGAAAATACTATTCTTTACAGTTTTAGAGAGTGCACAGAAAAGTCAGAAAACAAACACATTTGGTGAACTCATCCACAGCCTGTAAATACCAAGTATTCATTCATTAGCTGTTCAAAATGCTAATTACATCGTTCCCTGTCAACACATTGGCATTGTACTCCACTGTGTCAAAGATCCGATGTTTGCAGTCTTCCAGACATGGAAGAAACTAATGTCATTAATTTCTTATTAGCGCAATGTACTGATTTATTACAGTTTCGGTTTAACCTCTGCCAAAGACACTTCCCACTACAAGCCAGCGCAGTTACGTATCAAAGTACTGATGAGACTTCCACGAGGAAGCTTTTTGCCTCTTTAGCAGGTCTTAAAACGGAGTCTTTGCATACAAAAAGCTCTTTGCCTCCAAGCACAGAAATCTGAGGCTGTGATAAAGCACTTGTCAAGGCGAAAATAATATTTGACTAATTGTTTTCTGCTTGATGAAAGAAAAATAAGATTATGCTTCCGAGAGTACTCTTTCATCACAAAGCCAGTAAGGCTGATGTTGCATCTCAACAGGCTTCTTCCCTCTCTTCTAACACTGGTTAGCTGGACTCAACAGCTAAAGTACTTACTGTAGTTTCACTAAAGTTAATATATTAGCAGGATTACATCACAAGCTAGGCAGTCATAACATGCTATTTTTTCCCCACAGCTGTAATTGTCCTCTTATTTTAACAGAAATGATTAGAGGTTCACAAAGGCAGTCTAACAAACAAATTCAAATTTAAATCAGAACACGTTAAAAATCAGACAGTGACAGAACAAGCGAGCACAGAGACAAAGTGTTCAATAACTGTGAATACATTCAGCAAATAGCACCCTATACCTCATGCACCACGCCACAGACACTACTTGGTAGTGCTCGACGCTGCAAGCCCTTAAGTGCTAGTATTTTTCCTAGGAGACATTTTAACTACTCCAGAGTCCTATAAACCTGATGTACTTGGAGCTGTTAAAGGGGAATCTCTCAATTCTGAGCTCCAGTGCCAGTCACTTAGCACACAGTACAGCCAGCTCTGGGGCAGCACATGCTTGGGTCCCGGTTTTGGTGTGCCTGACTGCCAACCACCCCCTCTCGTGCTGCTACACAAGGGAATAAAGCACAGGTCTGCCTCTCCCCCTTGCAATTCATATCTTGGATATCGAGGAGTTTGAAAGCCAGACTAAAGAGCAGGTCAGGAATCCGTGCGCAACAGCAAAAACCTTGAAGAACTGACTTTTCTTTTGGGAAAGAAAGATGGTCTTCCAGTTGCGTGCAGCAGAGTAGGTCCCAAGGTCACCCCCAGAAGGCATTTAAGATACATGTTCAGCCTGACCTTGACCTTCGAGGAAAGGTACAAAGCAAACCAGCACCAGGCAGCGGGCTCGGCACTTGATGGATCTCTGCGGTGGGACCACAGACACAAAAGAGCGTATGTGCTACAGCAGCTGGCTTTGAGAAGACTACCAAGTTATAAAAGGATGAAGGAGACGACTCACCTGAGAATCACATTTTTAACAGAGTAACAAACACGGACGACCCCTGATGAATGCCAATATCACGGAATGAGAGACTGAACAGAACCAACAGCAACGCAACACACGTTACTGACAGGGATGATCCTTAAGAGCGTTAAAATTAAAAGATACCAGCCCTGCATCCACACAACATACAGTCAAGAGTTTGGAAGCAGAGCCTCCTGGCACTGTCCTGAACTACCTCTTACAGAGCCTCCTCTGCTTTCACGGGACAGATTTCGTGGGTTACGTTGCTTCGCTCAACAGCATTGAGCCATTATTGATGGCAGTCAACCAACCTGCAGCCAAGCTCTCTGGCATAACGACCACGGACGGGGGGCGTGCTCCTTGCCCTCAGCTCTAACATAACTTTGTCAGGCCAAGGGTACAGTGGGGAGCAGGGTGACTGGACAGCTGCCTGCACCTCTGGAAGAAGCAGCGTGGGCCCTCATCCACATCTGTAACAGCCAAGGCAAAGCCTGCCCAGTGATGTCACTGACACAGAGCCCAGGAGTCTCAGCCCTGTTTGTAGAACTGCAGACCTCCATCCCACTTTTCGTTGGCCACCCAGAGGGCCTGGCAGCTGTCTCTGCAGAGGACACACTGCTGTCGGCGGGGATTCAGCCACATTTCCTATGAACCAAGTCATGCCTGAATGGTGTGAATTCTACTTGTCCATAGATCACAAGGACTCCTGTCAGTAAAGACAGGCAGGACACCATCCTAGGCTGCTTACAAATGGTCAGGGATGAGGTAGATATGGGTCCTTTACCTCCTTAAAAGTGCTGTAAGATGTTTAGAGTCACGAAGAGCCAAAAAGGCCCTTTGTATTTTCAATATTACTGTTTGTGATTCTTAACTTCCAGGCTTCACTAGTTAGAAGCCTCAAACCACTTTTAAGGCTAGAGAGATGAAATAACTGTCCTGGTTTCAGCAGGGATACAGGTAATTTTCTTCTTAGTAGCTGCTGCAGTGCTGTATTTTGGATTTGGTGTGGGAACAATGTTGATACCAACAACTAAAAGCATCGGTGTGCTAAGCGATGCTTATACTAAGTCAAGGACTTTCCTGTCTCTTGGGCCATGCCAGCGAGTGGGCTGGAGAGGCATGGGACATTGGGAGGGGACATAGCCAGGACAGCTGACCCCAACTGAGCAAAGGGATATTCCGTACTACGGGACATCAGGCTCAGTATGTAATCTGGAGAGTTGGCTGGGGCCTCCCGATAACTGCTGGAGGACTGGCTGGGCATCGGTCAGCGGGTGGTAAGCAGTTGTATTGCACATCACTTGTTTTCTTCGCTCCCTTCCCTTTGGATTTCATCCCTCTCCCCTTCTCCCTCCTTTACAATGTCATTGTTGTATTAGTTTACTATTTTATTTCAATTACTAAATTGTTTTTCTCTCAACCCTCGAGTTTTACATTCCTTTCTGATTCTCCTCCCTGTCCCTCTGGGGATGGTGGAGGAGGGAAGTGAGCGAGCGGCTGCGTGGTGCTTCGTTACTGCTGGGGTCAAACCCCAACAGTAACACAGGCAGCATCACCAACCTGAATCAGCATTAATTCTTCTGTCTCAGAAGAACAGGTGACTGTCATTCTCTAGGGAAAAACTCTCTCGAGTAACAAAGCTTCATTAATTTTAAAAAACTGATCACATATGGCATAAATTAATCCAGAAGAGGGCTAAACTACACCTGCAGACCAAGAGAGCTGGACTTACTGAATCCCTACTGTGGTACAAAAATGATAAAGGAAATTAGACGTTAGAACAATATACCCAACTTTCTTACCTTAAAAAGACAAAAGAATTACACTCACAACACTAAAAAAAAAAGCAACATCCTCACTATCTTTGCTAGAAACCACTGGTCTAAGGGTGATAAAACAAGTCTTTCCAGGCTGAACTTTGACACAAGTTCTCAATGTGAGACTTCATCTCTGTCTTTGAAAGGCTCGTGGCGTTGGGCAAGAGTGAGGGGGACTGGTCTGTCACATGATCTTCACTTAAAGCCTTTATTTTACTTTCCAAAGAAAATACAAGCATTTGCATGAAATTCATGCTGGTTAATTAAATATTACCATAAATATATTTAACATGTCTGTCCTTGGTATTTTGTTTTTAGATGGCAGGTACATAATCAATGAGGAGTGGAACATAAGTTATTCCTAAAACACTGAACATGGAGAAATTATCTCTAGTTTTACTTTGGAAGACAACAACCCTCTGCACGATTAATCTGTTTCACTGCTTTCTTGACAGGTACTCACACATCCCTCCTAACGCATTAGGGTAAGGCAACTCTTTCATGTTGTCCTAATGCAGCACGTCCCAAACGAGGGGTTGTGATCCCCAAGCAGGGGCACAGCAGTTATAGCTGGGGTCACGAGCCCAACAGGAGTGCACTTGTTTATAACGCTATCTGGAGTCACAAAACCAACAAAAAGCAAAAGCTCATAACCAGGAGGCTTTGAAACAGCTGATGGAAGGAAGTATTCAAGGCAGGCTTTGCATGACAGTCTTGCCAGATACCAAAGCTACAGAAATGCTAACTATGCTTAAGTGGTTATTAATAATGAATGTTTGGTGCCTCATTTGCATTACTGTAGCAGCTACGGTGTTAAATTTTAAACTACTCAATTTAGTAATGAACTTTTTTTGAAGTTAGAATTAAAACACATTATATCCACCATCACAGAAAAGAAGCCAGCTGGCAACCACGAAGATTTCACTGAGAGGAGCTCCAGAAACCTCACAATCTAGTGATTTCACATAAAATAAAAGTGCTAATTTAAATATTGTTACTCAAAACCAATGGAGTATTCCAAGTGAGGCACCGATACAACCTGACAAAAATCTCCATGAAGCCTAGAAACAAAAAACTTTCCCAGAGTTCATCCGAGCTAGAGAAGAAATCCCAACCCGTACCACTCCTCTCACGCTATTTCTAGGCCATTCCAGCAGCCTCCTGGCTAGGCTGCCCACTGGAAGCAGATGAGTAGAGCAACACTCCTGGTATTAAAGACTCAACATTAAGCACAACACACATCTCAGGAGTTTTACTTCATTGTGGGGACATATTGAAGCTCATCTAGAGAGGGAACTAGGAGGCAAAGTGTTCTAAGTACGCACTGGATATGAATCTTCTGGCTTGGTGTTATCTGAAATAAATCCAATTTGTACTCTCAGGATTGCCCCACAATGTGGCCAGAGTCAGCCCTGACTCCCAGTGCCCCAACTGTACCCCAAAACTGTGCTCCTGAGCCAAACCAAATCATTAACATGGCAATGAATTACTGTGCCTTGTAACTTTGACTGCAAAGCACTGCATCCGCTATGGATCGTTAGGGGATAAATCTGAGACACTGATGAATTGGAAAAAATGACACTCATTTTAACCAAATGCAAGAAGGAAAACTAAATACTCAGTGCCTCAACTAAATATATCAATCCGGATCCTTTCTTCCCTCCACCCGTCAAACACTGCTGGGAATTATTTTCCTACAGTGAAAACCACACTCCATACTAATATCCATTAGTTTATGAAAAGTGTGGGCTGCTAGAAAACGGAAAGAAAAGCCTGTGCCTTCTGTCACACATTAAATAAAATATGTTCACACTTAGAATTTAAAGATGTTAAAAAGAGTTGGTAAAAGCATGAGCAAACTATTGGGAGCTGGTCTAATTTTCACTCTGCCTTCATTTTCCACATTTAGGAGCATCAGCCTACGCAATAATTTTTTGCTTTGGGGCTTAGAAAAATATATGATATTTTTTCCTCTTTTTAACTAGAAATCACTTATATTATGGGCTTACATATTTATTTCTAAGAAATCCTAAGTACCCCTCACTGTGCTATACTGCAATGGAAAAGTTTAGCAAACAAAAGGCTTACCAGCTGCTTTTGGGACCTCCACGAGGTGCTTGCTGATGCTTGAACTCAAATTTTCAAATAGGGGTGACAAGTTCTATCCTGCTGTCATAGTCAGCTGAGCATCCTGACCTGATATTAGGACACTAGGGATATTTAGCAATTATTTTAGTGGGAAAGAATGTGTTTCCTTCATTAACTAGACCATGAAAAATGGAAATGCTCTTTTATGGCACTGAGAAAAAAATTAAGTAATAAATTAGTGTCTTTTTCAAGCAGTAAGACATGGAAAATATAAAAATAGCAGACTGTGTTAACCGCAGGATGGCCATACATCTAATGAGAACCTAGTGTATCACCCCCGTGAGTCAACCACCTTTTGCTGAATACAACCAACCCTCAACACAGCAGTTTTAAAACCGGCAACACAAAAATTGCCACAGCACTAGCGTATCTGAAGAGAAACAAGACCCTACCTCTGATGCTTCCAGTTACACACACACGATATGCGTGCAGGCTCACAATCATGAAAGACCACAAAATCATACAAAAAGTTACTCATTTAACTTTTGCGGTGATACAAACAATTTTGACATCCCCCAGCTTCTATTTGGGTCCCCAGGCAAAAAAACTCTGTTTGCACACTGCGCTTAGAGTTGCAAAGGCAACTTTAAAACAACAGATAACGGCAAACCGATAAAGTTGTGTTCCTGGGGCTGTAGGTATGGAGTGTGAAGCCATCAGCTAAGGGCTAAGGCAGCTCATGCATCTCTGCCATTAAAATTCATCATACTCCAAAGTATCTTTCAAAGTCTCTACAACTGTCAAAACACAATTTACCTTTTTCTGAGTTGCCAAAGTATGTACGTTTCCCCTGTTAATTCATACAAAACATTGAGCTGTCGATAGGTAAGGCTGCAGTACCCCACAGTTAAGACATGGAAACACTGTCAAGTATTTGGAAATCAAAAATTTATCTTCCACTACATTAAACTACAGTGCCAACTGTTTGGCAAAACAGAGCAGGAAAACAAAGGAAGGAAAAAAAAAAGTATTTGTTATCTGTGAAGGCCTTTGTACTATAGGTCCAGCCTACCCCAGGAGTGTGAGTCCCTATTATCTGTTGAGCACCATTATAACTTTTCAATAAAAAATACCTTTGCACTGATCGAGTTTGCAAAGGCAGCAAAAGGATTTGAAAGGCAGAAGTTATAATGGGGAGCAGAACTTGTAAGAATTCAAACTACTTAACGCTGGTGCTGTGCTTGGTCCAGAAACGAAGAGCAGAGGTGGGAAACAAGCTGAACAAAGTGCAGGCAAGTCTCAAAGCAAAACCCAACACCACCCATTTCCCTTCTGCTGTGCCGGTGGAAAGGCTCAGGCGCCTGCAGCAAGGAACGCGAAACCTCCGTGGGTCCCCAACGCACATGGCGCAGCTCTGCTCGCCCCTCAGCTCTCGCCTCCGCATCCAAGGAGAGCCCTTTCAAAACACCCTTCGTGTACATAAAACACCCATGATCCAAAATGAAAAATAACTTTTAAAATAGTTTTTATACAAGTCTTACTGAATTCATCCGTGGAGAAAAAGAGATGAAAGAGAACCTTATGTGCTACATACGTACATGGCTTTAGTTACCCACTAAGGCTGATGATCAGTTTAAAGACGCAGTTGTGTCTCGTGAAAAGAAATATATTCTCTACCTTTGTGAAAGAGAAATTTCAGTTGAACAAACATTCAAAGCTTAAAGTATTTCCATGATATGGCTCCTCAGCCTGCAGGCCTTTCTCAACATGGAAACGGAACACACAATGGCTAACACCAAGCGCTCTAAAACAAATACCGATTCTTGGGGTCACACAGCCTACTTCACCTTGTTTATATAGGGCTTTTTTTTTCTTCTTCTACCCCTTAAATCCTCTGTTTTTAAAGACAAACACAAAAAAGCGTTATTTCCACAGAACACTACCCGTTACCCTCCAGCACTATGCAGAGCACCGCTGCTGGTGATGAACTGCAACCATTGTTGGGTTACTGTAACGCGAAGACTTCTCCCACACCCTTGAGAACACAGCTCATATATCCCTTTGGAGGGATTTATTATATTTATATTGCCATTAGTAATATAAATATAATCGTTTATATCAATATTCATAATAATATCTAAAATAACAATACAGTATTTATAGTACCATTATTTATTAAAATATGGTCCAGTCGTATTTTCAAATGGAAGTTGTATAACTGTATAACAGATGACCAGAAGCAGAACAGATAAATTGCATGTACTTTTAAACAGAAAACTAGTATTTTGGCCTCTGTTTCTAGCTTAAGATAGAAGTTTAAGCGTCACCAATACCCACCACACACATGCCTCACAACAGCACCTGCAACAGACGTCAAACCTGCTCTCCTGCCAGCTCTCCCCCAGCCAGAAAGTGCAGAAAAAGAGCTTAAAAGGACAAGGAACCATAGATCCCATGGCAGTTCTCGGTCAGAGAAAGCACCACGCATGGCTAAGGAATAAGCTGTGCCAGCCCCGGGATGCGCTGCAGGTACGGTTGCCCTGCTGCACGCTAGGGGCCCCCACCTTAGCAGGCAGTAAGGCTTCATGCTGTTATTTTTGAGTGAAAGAGATGGAAACAAACTAGCAGAAAAAAATACCTAACAAAGTTTAAAATAAGCACTAATTTTAATTAGTTTTTTGCATTACTCATTGCACACTGGTTGCTTTCTGGAGTAAAAAAAAAAAGGGGGGGGGGTGAGGGCATTGCTACAGTAACATTGGCTTGACTAGACGCGTTTGCAGAAAGCAAGGCTCTCCAAGAAGCCCCTCTGCATCCCCCCAAAATAACCCATTCCTGGCAAGCTCCAACCAGTTGTCGATGCACCAGAAATATTTACACCATAAACTAAGGGGCGCAAGTCACCTCTAGGTTTGCAAAGCGAAACCACATCTCTGCCCACGACAGGCCTCCAGTGCCTGTAAATAACAGTAGCCCAGATCACAAACAAGTTCGTGTTTGCCAATTAAAAGATTTAAGTTCACTAACGGAACATTCCTGCAGAAGTAAAACTGAACACACATAGCACTAAAATTACGCATGTCAGTGAAGATCAGGACCCTACTTACTCTGGCCAGAGCAGGTTTCCTGAACAGTTCAGTTATTCCATTAACCTGGCACAAAACACAGAAACAAACCTGGAGCTCACATCAATCTCCACTGCTGTTATCGATCACCAGCTTTTGCCGCTTACAGTGAAAACTATACCTCGTGGTCAATCCAAGGTCAAAAAGGAGGGTACAATGCTGCTAACGCATTCCCTGTACACATATGCTCCATGCACAAACAACTACTTTAGATTTGTTTTAAAAAAAACTTAGAAAACACCTCACGCTAAATGTGGCATCCACTAAGGAGTTTTATTTAGATTGGAAAATGCTTTGTAACAGAAAATCAGTTTTACTCAGTTTAACTCCTAAGGGACAATATAAGCAAGCCTTATTAAAAGCACAAGCACTTACCTATCACAAAGTGCTGTATTTTTAGAAATCAAAGTAAATTGAAGTGCTTAGTATCATCCCGATATGCAATTGTGATGAAGAGCATTAGCTAGGTGCAGAGTTAGCTACCCAATGTGTTTCACACGCTTCGGAAAGCAGCTCGGTTGATCTGGCCATTAAATCTTTTCTGCAGTTGGCTAGATTTTATTCCACGGTTTTATTCAGTTTCATGTTTTTAAGCTATTTTGCAAGCACATCTCATTTTTCTGTACACTAGGGGCACCTTCCTCATAACCTTCAAAATGTTTCTGCTTTTTCTGACAGAATCAATGAAAAATTCTTCTGTAAATTGCCAATATGATCCAGCCTGGTTTAACAGATTAGTAGTGTGGATTTTAAAGCAGCTTTAGAGAAAGCAAGTTCTCTTAATATCCACTAAGTGAATGCTAATTGGTTACACTTACTGTGTTTAAAATGGTTTCTTGTGTTTTCTGGAGTTATTTTTCTATCCTTATGCTATGACAGTGTTTGTGACACTGAATCATTTCCAATTTATTTATAGCAAGAAACACAGTAATTATGTTCAAAGTAGTAAAAAAAAAAAAAAAATCCTCCTTGGAAAACAGAATAAACTCCAGATCAAAGAACAAAGCACACATGCCACCAAGTCCACCATCCAGTCACTCTACTGAGTGCCAAAAAGAAAAAAAGTCAGCTTTAGAAATGAAGAATAGTCATATCACCTTACAGTGTCTTTTGAAAGCTCCTGGACATACCAGCCTTTTGAAAACAAGTTTTTATAAACCAAACCCTTTTTTTTTGTCAGACAAAACATAAAAGTTAGACAAAATGTTTTAAAGCCATACAAAAAGAAATAAGAACCACCACATTACGTAAATTAGCTTTATTTACCTCAATTCTGTATCTGAAGAAACAGAATGACAGAATTTCTATAAATACACCAGACTAAAATAATAGGAGTGACTGAAATAACGTGATGTGAAAGATCATAATCAACTAGAAAAAAAAAAAAAAAAAAAGAAGGATGAAAGCACGCACTCATGCTTAAAAATCCCTGACCATTAACAAAGGGACCGAAATCCACCGCTGACCATCACGAGCAATATGCCCGTGTCAGGATCGGCACCTTTTTGAGAAGCTGCAGCATCAGAAAAATGCACAATTACACCTTGTGCCTGGATGCGTGGCCAGCAGCAGCCACCATTGCTCTGGGCTGCCTGTTTCTGGAGACCAACATGTAAAACAAGAGCTTCTCCTAGAAACAAACACAACCGACAATGCAGTTTTGCAGGCAATTTCTGAGACGCAGCAAGTTTGAATCTCCGGGTGCTGTCTCAAAAGCATGAAATATTCTTAAATTCTAATCCTGGTGGCCTTTATATCGACTGTCTGAAGGCATTACTGATTAAAAGGTGCACCATTCCTTTAGAGACTCTGGCAAAGAGGTGAGACGTTTACTCAGGCAAGACATTAAATATACACGCACCCCTGCAAACACCCACATAACTTTAAGGCTACTGAAGAGAAGGAAAAAAATCACTATCAGACAGACAAAAGGCACAGTTTGCTGGGGCAGGCTCAAGCCCCAGGATGGATATTCAGCCTGTAGCACCTTCCCCTCGTCCTTCTGGGGGGCCGACAGATGTACAGGGGACCCCCCAGCAGGGAAAAACAGGCACGTTCCTTCTGGCGTAGACCTGCTCTTCCACCAGTTGTGGCCACACCACAGACTGTGAGCTCTCTTTAAAGGCAAGAATGATAACTTTTTGGAAAAAAACATACACAAATACTTTCAGGCATAAAAAGGAGGCAGCACTTCCAGGAAGGACTCTCCAGGAATACCTTTCCCAAAGACAGGCAGTCAAAGCTCTCAAAGACATGTTGCTGCTCTACGTCCTTCCCATTCTCGCTGTCCCAATAGCTAAAGATCAGCCTATCTCATCTCAGCTCTCTTGGCTTTGGCGCTGGCACATCCCCCAGGCAGGCCTTTCCCCTCTGCAGATGCTCACAAGCTGTTCCCGGGCCCAGGGCAGAGGAACAGTGGTGTGGGCAGAGCCTTCAACATAGTCTTCTGCATGGCTGTTCGCACTTCAACCAGTCAACACATCCATAAGGTACCTCCCACACGCACAACCATACAAGCCCAGAGCTGCTCACACTTTCATACAGCACAAGACCACTGGACAAACCAAGTGATGGTATTTAGAAGCCATGGCATGACTTTTTTTATAAAAATCTTACAATTTAAGCTCTACTCCTGAAGCTGATGAATTGCATCATCATTCAGTAAATTTAAAAATCAATACATGATACAAAACAACATTTCAGATGCACTTCAGTGCCTTCAGAAGGAACAAAATTAGTATAACATTCTTTCAGTGATTGGTAATTTCTGAAAAACTATCACAATCTTGATGATTAAGTCTGATGATGCAAGGAAAAGAACTCACATGAAGAGTTAATTAAAAAAAAAAATCACAGTTGATCTTACAAGTGAAAAATCATGTGACAGTCCTATTCCACACATTACCAACCAAGAACATCTCATTGCAATAAGAAAAACTCAGAAAGTTTTCTTCTGGAGGCAGAACAACCACCAAAGCCATGCCTGGGTAACAGATTCTTACAGTTATATTATTCTGCTGTGTTTTCTTGGTGCCCTATAGTTCTAAAATTCGAGACATTCTGCAATAATGGTAGAATTTGGACAGAAATGCCTCCAGTAGGCACAGAAATATCTCCAGAAGATCATTTTCAAGGCTTGGAGAGAAGGACCATGCGAAAGACCTTCATTTCTGTTCCTCATACACTATCACTTGTTCTTCCTGTAGTTAAACTCACAGGTGAGGGTCATCACCACCATTAGGACAAGAGTGGAATTTCTCAGCTAAAAAGCAAAGCATGCTTGTGCACGGTGAAGAAAAAAAAAAAAAAACAAAAAACAAACACCAACATAAAAAGAACATCCAGACCAAGATGAATACTAGCAGAGAAACCTACTGAGCTGTGATAAACACTTGTGGGGGGAGGGGGAGTACTTGCCACAGCATCACCATCTTGCTTCTGCTGCAACAGCATCATCTAGCTGATCTCACTACAGAGCCGAGCTGAACAAACTGAACAGGAAGTATAAAGGAAAAAAATAGACAAGCTATGATTTATTATGTACCATACAAGAACTACTGGTTTAACTGTATGCATTTCAGTACATCCTGACAAAAAGAGGGAAAAAAATAATTCAATATTTATCATAAAGCAACAGTTCTTAAAAAAAAAAAAAAAAAAAAAAAAACAAAAAAAAAACCACCAAAAAAAACCAACGAATCACAACCCAAGCTGTACTTGCTGCTCAGCTAAAAACCAAACGAAAGTATGTTTTGGAAGGAGTAATATGAAGACACCGGTAGATTTTAGAAGGTTACAAGTTTGTTGCTAAAACATTTAGGTAGGACACACTGCCTTTTAAATGCTATGAGAATAGCACACGTGTCCCCCTCTAATGAGTGGCAAGACTAATAAATCATGAACAGTGAAATCATGAGCTCTGAGGGGAGTCTACCTCTTCATCTGTGACAATTAATGTGTCACCCTCACAGCAGCCCACAGGCAAATTCCTTATGCTATTTTTTATGCATGTATTGTTTTAAAACATATCTCTTCCAAAATTACACTTGACATTTCTTTAATGGACTGCCTTGCACTCCAGCCAACCAGCGTCATAGATTTAAAGACATCTGACACGATAAAGATCTTGTAAAATTCACCTAATGCTCTATTTTCCACCCAATGCAGAGGGATAAATTCTCCCCCCAGAAAAGGCATTGAAGTATCTTTTTTACTTATTACCAATAACACTCACTACATGGGGAGACATTTTTCTCAAGGTTTGTCATGAATTTTTCATCACTAAAAGCGGTGCAAAACAGTCTATGGTTGTGACCTATATTCACAAAACAAGGGGATGTAAATGTAAAGAAAGGAATAACAAGAGAATGATGAAGTGTAAATAACTATTCCACGGTACGCATGGAAATCAAAAGGCTCACCTTAGGGTAAGCTTATACGATGCCTAATTTTTAGGTTAGCCCCTGATAGAGGCTGATAAAGATCACAGCCTGCATCATTTGCTTAACACTTTAAAGTTGCTTCGGAGCAATTTTCTTTAATATCTTTGCACACTGCTTGTGTGCAAATAGACTTCAGCTTACACTGTTTCCCACAGATGTCACAAAATAGATGATGAAAGTAAGAGGAACAAACGCGGGATGAGCAGCACTACTCACGTAAGTTGTCTTACTAAAAAAAAAAAAAAATCGGTTGGATCATTCAGCAGACGAAGCCTGAAAGCTTGTCTGTCCCTATAAACGAGAGGAGAGAAGGAGGTTTACAGCAGTAAACGAGGACTTTGACAAGGAAGCTGCAGCAGTTTTCTGCCAGTGGGTAGGACATTGTCCTCCCCCATCCCACTCCTGCCCAAGGACTGCCGTCTGTGTAGCTGAGGCGGCAGAAGAGAACACATGTCCTTACCACCCTTGCCATGGTCACCCTCAGCATATTAATTTAAACCAGCAATGAGGGCACTGTAACGCTAAGTCCCAGGATGGATAATAATTGCTTGGATTTTATATTGATTCACATTACAGGAAATTATGGCTATCCATGGCATTTTTAATGTAACAGCACATAAAAATAACCTTTCTTTAAAAAAAAAAAAAAAATCTCACTTTAAAAGCTGGCAATCTACACTCATAAATGAGCACATTGCCAGTAGGCATGCTACTGAAAAACAGTATTTTCTTCTGCAGGTACTATCCAATGCAGGATGTGAAAAGACCTCAAGAATTTTTCAGCACCTGGGTTTGGCAACAATTGGTATCTCCACCATTACACCTCCAAGCCAGGAGACACACAACAAGAGAGCAAGTCAGCATCTTACAGGGAATCATTGAACAGGTCTTGGTCCTGCGAGCTCTGGGAGGCAGTGTGCCACTTCTCCTCCTTGGCTGCTAGTAGAGGTTGGGAATGAAGATTAAACAAGAATTCACAACCTGACTCTGGCATCCTACCCAAAGGCTTCAAACTCCAGCTCTTCCACAGCAGAAATAATTTTGCTGCCTCAGTGACAGCAATGTCCACAGGCACCAAGCAATGAGGGGAAAAAAATAAATCCGTGATAAATGGCTACAAGATCTTCAGCTATCACACAAATTATTTAGGACTTTAAATCAATATTTGAGATATACACCCTGGAGTTCTGAATCAAAAGGAAAAAAGCAACTTTTAAAGATAAAGAAAGATGGAAGAGTGGCTCTGGCTATGTTTCAGTCTCTCGCTACTATTTCTAGAATTGTTAGGAAACGCACAAGCACATCTCTTCTTGCACCAGGCTCTGCGGCTGCTCCTCTCATTCCGGTGACTCTAGAAGCGACTAACACCTCCAGCACATGAATGCCACACTACGGCACAACCAGTGCCTCCATGCTGGGACTCACTTTGAAAGACTTTGGCACCGATTGGAAAAATAAGGTGGGGAGAATTGTATTTGCATGTCAGAGGCTGCTGTCAAGTCTTGGGGGGCTGTTCCCACACTTGCCCAAACCCCTCTAAGAGCACTAGGAACTTAGCTCCGGCTACTCCTTCAAACCATGGAAATCTGGCACTCGCTGAAGAAGAGACAGCTGCCCTGCAGAGACTGCAAGCCCAGGAGGGCAGATACTTGTCACAGAAAACAAGGTCTTATTTTTCACATCCCCTGCTAGTCCGGCAGCAGGCCACCTGGCACCAGCTGGCCAGGCACTCTCAAGAAGCACAGCAAGAATATAATTTCACCACGTTGCCTGCTGCCTCTAGTCCCCTGCCTGACATCCAGGTCCTTGTTGCACAGGTACAGTAACGTTCATGCGATTCCTGAAGGCTTCCTATTACAGCTTAAAAGAAAAAAAGGTGACAGAAAACCCTGGTGAGGATCCCATGGAACAGATGAAAGCTGAGGGAACAGAAGAGATCATTAGGAGTTTTATTTCTTCAGACTTACACTAGAGAACTCTAGTGGACTACACAAAATTAATGAGGACCTGTATTAAATATGTAGCCACTCCCTCTATATAATGAATACGTAAGGCATTAGAAACCCCCGCTGCTCTGCTCAAAGCAGATGGGGTAATGCTCAGCAGCCCTGGTTTTGAATGTGTCTGGTAGCCAAATGTCATCTTTCACAAAGCTCCTTCCCAGAGCCGCTGGAGTGGCTTCCCAAGCTACAAGGACACAATGCAAGCCTCCACGTAACCATCGCAGAATGGAGCTCTATCCTGCTTGAAACCTTAGCGACAGTTAAAAAGTGGGTTCTCACATTACCTCGCAATAAGAAAACAAGGTGTCTTGGACTGGATTTGCAAAATTGCTGAACAAGCTTACTCAAAGAAATTATGTGATGTGAGCCAGGTACCACCAAACACACCAGAGATCAGCAGAGCAAACAGGACTTGTCACCAGAAAAGTCTGGCTTTTGCTGAAATGCTTGCTCCATCACTAGTGGAAAAATAATCACTGCCACGACACCAGAAGACAGTTCTATCTATGTATGCATAACTTCACATTGAATATTTTGCATGATTCTGTTCACTCTGACATAAGTCTTTTCTATGTTAACTGGTTTAAAAAAAAAATAATAATTCTTAGTATATCATTTATTCCACAGAAATAGCGGTGGATAAGAATCCTGCAGAATAAATATTTATGAAACGATGCACGTTAGCGGATAGCTAGGGACTTTTCGTTACATGAATCAGTGACAACAAAGAAACGGTTAGTGCAAACACATATTTAAAGGCCCCCTCATCTGCATGTGGCCGCACCAGCAGTGGGGCCAGCCCGGTCCCCGGCCACCTGGGGGGATGCTTTGTCCACCCCCCAGCCCTCAGCAAGCCAGCAGCTGCAGCAGTGCAGCACAACGGCTCCTGCAGGATGCCGCCTACGGCATCAAAGCACATCCATAAGGCTCAGGCCGGGCATCCCTACAAGACCCAGAAACACGGGGTGCATGCGTGGGGGTCAGAGGCATTGTTAAAGAGGGAGCAGGCTCTCCCAGGGTGCGAGGCAGGGAGCAAGGGGCTGAGCAGCCGCAGTGCTCCAGCATCTCCACGTCAGCTCCCCGCGTATTTGTACACGCGTGTGCCACAAGGCAGGGAGGGAGCACGGCCACTGTCAGCCCAGAAACACTAACGTTTCAAAATGGCAGCCTCAGCCCCCGGCTGCTTTGACCCAGAAAGCAGCGATAAGGCAAGTACGCCCTTGGAATAAACCACGGTCAGGGGCAGGAGCACGTCCCTCCAGGCTCCCAGCTGCCACGAAAAGGCCTCTCGGACAAAAAACAAAGTGAGTGACCACGGTGAGAGCACAGCAGGACCCAATGTGCAGGGAAGGCTGTCAAAGGCACCCGTTAAACTAGCACAACATTTAAAGTATTTCATTTCTCATCTTGCTTTGGCTTAACAGCCACACCGAAAGTGAGAGGAGCTGAAAATGTTATGTAAACAGGGCAAAGCTGTAATTTTACCTTGATTGCATTCCTTTAAAACCCCCCATTTCACCACACCGTTCTGTAACAAACTTGTTCAGATTATGATCTGAATCCATACCGCAAATTATCCCGATGATCAAAATAGTGTTTATCAAATATGCACTAATCCTTAAAAGAAAGAGTAGCGGCTTTAAGGGATAAATGCAACTTTAAAAAAAAAAAAAAAAAGACTTTTTACAAATGTATTGCTCTCAATTTGCATAACATTACTAACTCCAAAATCTTCAAAACACAATACCATCCATTAATCACCTACTCATTATCAAGCCTTGGTATATATGTGCTTTCATTTCATGTCAACTTGCATTAACCAAGAGAAAAAACACCAGGATCCTTTGAAACATTAAATAATTAAAATACCCAACGCGCCACTGAGGTCCCGATAAGATGTTTGTATCAAATTCTGCAAGTTTATTGCTTTATCAGCTGGTTACGAACAGGGATAAAGCTTTCAAAAAAGGTTCTTTAAAGGGTTGTATTATCCAGCAGTTACATTATTCAGCAGTTTTCTGAAACTATTAAGTTACACTCACACTTCCCACCCCCCTCACAAATTGTAGGTCTTTGTTAAACATTCTTTTAGCTTTTACCATGGCAAAGAAGAAAAGCGATGAATTGTGGGATGCCTCTTACTCCGGGGGAGAGGTTTTGAATAGAACAGCTGTCCAGAGGCCAGGCAAGAAGGCACTCCCCTCTGAGAATAAGGGGCTTTTTGTGGGAAAGGAATAGGAATTCAGAAGAAGAATTTATGGAATTGGGTAGATACAATAGGAGGTTAAAGCGAGGACTTCAATCAAGAGGAAGGGGGGCAAACAAAAAGACAAAAAAAAGGTACTGCAGAAGAGAAGGGAGACATCACCAGCCAGACCAGCAGGGAGCAAAAAGCTGAAACAGTTGTCTGATAAAAATATACGAACAGTTGCTGGCCTGAGGAGAGGGGGAATTCGCCAGAGCCTTGGCCCGTGAGCAGCCTGAGAGCATCCCCACGCCGTGGCGGGGCTCCCTCTGCTCCACCTGCTGTGGGTGGACACCCCCCCAGAAAAAAAAAAAAAAAACACACACACCAAACCACAAAAAAAACCAAGAAAAAAACCAAGCTGTCTGCATGGGTGGGCAAGGTGGGAAACGAGGTCCTCACTGTTTCTGCAGCAAAAGAGAGCAGCGAACGCAGCATTCGCTTCAAAAGCGCCCAGTTTAGAGGCAAACAGGGCCACGGCTCAGGTTGTGTGGCCCTGTACTGGACCTGTGCTGGGCACATGCTGGGTCCTGTCGACTGCAGGACACTGAAAAAAGCTTTTAGCAAAACACATCACGCTTGCCTCTTATGTGCATCTTTCTTGCCTCAAAAAGAGGAGAGGGGAAGAACAGAAAAAAAAAAAGAGAGAAAGGTAGTCCAGTGAATACCTGCACACAACAAGCAGGTCTCACTCTTGTAATTAAAAAAAATATAAAAAATAGCCTGTGTTGCAATGCTCTTGAGTGGGTATCCTTGTTTAAGAGTTATTTAATGCTTATCAACATACCACGTGGGACAGAGCCTGTGGAAGGTTAGCCCATTTCACTGCCCAGCAACTGCTTGCATGATGGGGGGAACCGCCACATCCAGCACAGGCAGTTTGCACACCCCTGCAGCTGCACGGCGGCTACCAAAACAACAATTTTCAGATGTTTACCTCAATGTGAGATAGCCCACCATGTACTTAGACAAATATTCTACATGTTGTAATAGAAATTGCAAAGCGTTAGTGTAGATGCAGTAGTTCTACAGCCTGCACCTTTGCTTAACCTTATGCTGCGGTTAAAAACATAGTTTTCAGTTAGCCTTCTTCACATTTCTCAGTCAAACCAGAAATAAAAGGAAATGGCAGGTACTGGAGCTTATGAACTTCCTTAAATCTGAGCTATGAAGTTGGCCAACCACCTAGAACTGGGTTTTTTGTGGTGACAGAAGGTTACCCAGCACTCTGCTTCAGAGAGGGTATTTTTTTCCCCACACTGCATTAACAGTGGGACTAAGAATGCAGCACCCCAGACAGAAAGCAAATGCTATCCTACCAAAAAAAAAAGAAAAAAAGAAAAAAAAAGAAAACCAAACTCAAACAAACAAAAAAAAACCCCAACATACAACAACAACAACAATACAAAGCCACTACATGCCCTAAGGCCCTGATTCATTGAAGCATTTCTACGCCACTGGAAATGACGTGATATTTAAGCACGTATTTTCCGCACTTCACTGGAGCAAGGTTGATACTCAGTCCCATCCCAAATGCTGAGCAGCAGAAACAAAGCTTGTTTCCCCATGCACGATTGGTACTCCAAGGCTTGAGCCACCCAGGGCGCTGTCAGACCAGCCCCCAGCAACTCCTGCCAGCCAGCCCGGAGCCTCTAGCACCTACAAGGATGCTCCCCGCTCTTCCAAAACAGGTACTGCACTGCAGAGATTTAGTTTCACCGCACCTGCACCACACAGACAGGAGATAATTTACAAAAATTTGTCAGGATTAACCTTTTGATAAGGCATAAATTTTTCTAGATTTAAAGCACTTTATAAAGTACAAAGGTTCATTTATATTAAGTGAACGCTGCATCAGCAGTTTGACAGTAGCAAAAATTCTGATGCTGAGAATAACTGCTGCTCTGCTGGCCTTAATCTCTATCGCAATAAAATGAAGCTCGGCATTTCAGCACGGCAAGATATGATTCACAGCTAACCATCATTCTTATTTAGCTTTAGAAATGTCAAACAGCGTAATTAATAGGTGATACTTGTGGGTTCACACATTCCAGATGTAGAGATTTATGTGAACTCTGCATCGCCAAACACTGACAAGTCGTTTGTAGCCATGTTTTAAAACTGCCTTTGTAGCTTCATCCTGTTCAGCGCAGCCAGCATGAGCCAGAGCTGGATGGATGCTCCTGCCCTTCTCTGAGATAACGAATAAACACAGTGTTGGTTCATTATCTTTTTACATCCCAAATCCAGCTGTTTATACACATATCCATAAGATAATAAAGTTCCGTGGCCTGCTGTTCGCATGCAGCTTTTATTCTCTCCCCAAAACCAGCCTCTAGCAGCCCACAGCAAGCATTACCCAGTTCTCAGCCTTCCACACCACCTACGTTTATATTTACAGCGCTTTTCTTCACTCTGCTGAAGTAGGCAAGTATTTTTAGCCATGCCACGGTGCATGTTTAAAAATTGATTAAAATAAATACTCCTACAACATTTCCATTCGAAAACTACACATCCCACATGCTCTTCTGCTGGACCGAACCACACATAACACGGTGCCAAAATATTTTCTTGTAAAACAGGCACATCCAAACGTCACCCACCCAGAAGCTGGCCTGATCCTTTGCCAAGAGCCCAAAGCAGCAGCTAGTAACTGTGAAATACGGTCATCTTCCTTGCTGATAGCGAGGGGAAAGCCTTCCACACAGAAGCGGGCCCTGGGTGTGACAGGGCACCGCATTTTGCAGCCGTGTCCATCACGGACCATACCGGTACAACAAAGACATGAGGAGCAGGGTCGCTCAGTAGATTAGCATGCGCTTCATTAAACCCACTCTGGTTCTCACTTTTTCTTTATCACAACGAAAAATCCACTGAGGAACAATTTGACACCTAAAAAGCCACTTGATGTTTTCAGTTTAACTTGCCGGCAACAAATATTTTTATCTTTCTAACAGCACTGAAACATTTTAACAGTATCTAGACTGGCATGTAAGAACGTGCCTAACTACTGACAAATGAAGTTTACCAGCCTTCAAACTTACTGCTGTCTCTATTGAAAACAGAATTATTTTCAGTACTTTTCCTTCCGAATGACTACCTCACTCCCTTCTGCAGAATACCTAAGCGTATTGTTAGAATCCCATCTGCAATCAGTCGGGTACCAGAAACACAATCTCCAGACAGAGGCCACACTCACCTACTGGCTGTGACAGATGCCAGACACTTTGCATCCTACACACCAGTTCAGGGAAGTGCCTCTTATTCAGAACGAAATCCAGATCTCAGCATTGGCCTTGGTAGGAACAAAGGTAACCACACATTTAAATACTTGGCTGAAATGATGGTCTTAATACTTCTCCCCAGTGCACGGACAGGTCTACCAGCATGCAGCAAGGCAATGGATTCGGAAACGAAAGTGTATAGGTTGTTTCTTCTCATTTGGGGTCGGGGGAAGGGTTTGATTTTGTTTGACCTTTTGGGCTGGGAAGAGCAAAGCAAAAGACAGAAAAAAAGACCAGCTAGGTGTTTTATTGGGAAGATCCACTTTTTAATCCTCCCTTTCTAAAGAAAAGCTTTCTTACAAACTTATGCCTTCTATTTACTGTTGCCATTCTTGAACTACAGAAAAATTAAAAAGCTTTTCAAAAGAAAACACACCCATTACTTGGAAGTCATCAATAAAACGCTGCTAAATGAAAAGAAAGTTCTCCATTGGCAATATGGAAGCAAAGGGGGGGGGGGGGGGGGAAAGCAAAACACACCAGACACACAGAGAAAACGCTCGCTCCTCAGACAAAACCTTGGACACCAGGTTCACCACTGTGTTGCCCAACAGCAAAATTTCTTTCTAGGCAAAGAGAGAGAAATTATGTTCATATCCTTCAAATATTTGTACAGATTTTTAACTCCTTCCCTATTATTAATGCCACTAAGTTCACAAGCAATTCCAACACACAGACTTTAAGAAACACATTTTGTTCATCTCTGGACCCATGGAAACAGGTCTCTGACTTTAAGGGGGAGATGGTAAAAGTCAGCTAAAGCTAACAAAAGAAACAGTGCTTGTCCATAGCCTTCCATTAATTTTTCCAATACTTACAAAAATAAATAAAAAGGAGACACCCTTCATAGACCCTTACATTGATCACGCTAGGATTATTGAAATGAAGTGACTTAAAAAGAGTTCTAATCGCTATTCACATCAATGTAAAAAAAAAAAATAAATAAACGAAGCTCATTTGGTATTTATGCTTAGTTATTTTCCTTAAGAAAAAAAAATAGTTCTCATATTAGTGACCTTCAAGACATTTTTATTTGAAGTTCATTTGAAGAATTATCCTCACAATAACTGCAGCGCTTTGGCAGAAATTCTATTTATATTTAGTGAATGTGACTGTGTTGGTGACCATGCCCCGCAGTGTTTAGAATTAGTAGATCTTCACCTACTACACCCGCTGTTCTCTTCTGCCAGAAGGTGAAAAACAAGCTCTCCTGTCTTCTCTTCCAATTTGCTTTTAATTTTGAATGGAATAGCTACTATACTAAAGTAAATGGGAAGGAAATATTCCTCCTGTGCAAGCAGACTGCCTTTGTCGAATGCTCACACCTCAGGTATAAATCTTGCAGCCTCCCACCACTCGGAGAGCTGGTTTTTCTCTAAGTTCAACAGTAAATTTACAAACTTTTTTTTTTTTTTAAACTTACTGTAATTTCCTCAGGCCTAAATAAGCTCATGCCTCACTCTATGATCTGTTTTCAACTCAATGCTATTTTAAGAAAATATTGAGCTATTGCATGTTTTTTCAAAATAAAACTATTTTCATCAACTCAGTCTTTCAGAAAGGGGTCTTTGCAAATAACAGATTTTGGTTTTATCTCTAAATAAAAGCATCTGTACATATTTCACAGCTTCTATCTCCTTGTTCATACAGTCAACTGTTGTGATTTTATTAGTGTATTTGGACAGAAAAGAAACAGGAAGAAGTGAAGCCTACCCAACTATTTTGTCCGAAAACACACAAACCTCAGAACCAAATTACCAACAATTCCTCAGCCTGTCTCTCTACTTAACATACTCTCCTACACAAATTTAGCCTTTTTTTTTTTTTTTTTTCTAATGCAGAAGTGTTTTCCTAAAGCGACAACAATTGAAACAAAACTCATTTCACTGGTTTTATACTGACAAACAAAAACTAGCCAAACAGGAAAAAAATGGAAATAAAACCACAGAGTAGCTGTGTTCACATGCTACAGAAGGTGAACCCGGAATAAGTAACACCATCCCCCCCGTATCTCCATGGCAGCACAAACACTTTTAATATCTTGACCTCACTCCTAGCACTGAAATCCTCCAGTGGGACCGTTTCCACTACAGAGGCTGTATATTGCATATGTACCCTTATTTGTCTGTAGGCGTGGTAAAACCCGGCTTTCAGTTACTCCATTGAAACAAAACACACCACCAAAAAACCCCACGACCAACCACCAAAACCAGCCAACCAACCAAAACCAAAAAAAACCTAAAGGCTGTGGACAACAGCCTGGAAGGGAACAAGGAAAGGCATTAGGTGCACCCCTGCAGAATTTTCATTTCAAGGTCTGCACAAATTAATAAAAAAAAAAAAAAAAAAAAAAAAAAAAAATCACAAAAATCACCACATCAGAGGAATGATAAGTGCATTTGTTTTCTAGGTCCTACAGTCCAGTCAGGAGACAGATGATGTGGAGCTGGGGTCTGTCCTCCAGCTGGTGCAGGCAGCTGCCCATCTTTAACCTCCCCCAGCCCAGCCCTGCAGCAGAGCAGCACTAAAGCCTTCAGGGACAGATCAGACAGCACAGAAAATGCTGACAACTCCTTCTAGCCCCTCTGCCACCACTGAATGGAGGAACAGAGCCCGGCAGGGGCCAACCCCGGTGGGTAGCGGCAGGTCTAAAGGCTCCTGTGGCCCCCAGGAGAGCCCCATCTGCACCCCACAGCCTGCTGCAACCCAGCACGTCCACTCCTCCACCAGCCCTTCCAGTGCAGATTTAAGCACCTAACCTGGTTAAAAAGCAGGTAGGAGATCTTCCAGTTGTAACAAGGATGAAATCATCACACCGTGATTTAAAAAAGATAAATAAGATGCCTCCCTTTATGGCAGCGCAGTAAGTGACAGCAGGATTGCTGTGGCACGTGGAAACCACATGAAAGGACAGCTGTTTTTAAGAAGAGAACCAACTCCTTCAAACTCTGAGCTAAAACATTTCTTCTCCTTCTACTGAGGAGGTTATCTCATCATGCAAGAACACCATGCAATAAAGATGGTTAAATTCAGAAAAATTTTCTTAGTTTGAGGTAGGTAATTTTATAAAGACATGTGGAACCAGAAGTCTGACTTATCTTCTAGATAGCTTCAAATAACCTCTATTTAAAATTACATTATTTTTAACTCAGTAAATTAATACATTTCTAAATTCTCCAGAAATATTCTCTTTTTTCCCCAAGAGTTATTACATACCAAGGACCTATTTTACTCTTCGAACACAGCAAAGATGATCTCCGTTTTAAGTGCCAGATGTAGCTTTAGAGATATAAACTTAATAACATCATGTCATAATTTCTAATTTTGGATACATCAATATGTTAAGGCTCCACGTAGGTATAGACTAGTGCTGGAAACAGAGGACAGACTTCATTTCAAGTTAAATGGGCTTGCATGCCAAGTATACTGCTCTTCTTGGACAAGGGAGAGGAATGACAAGTAGAAATATTCTATTTGATTATTTAAGTATTAACAGCAAAGTTGAGAAATAAAGCATCTTATGAGTAGAAAAAGACAGACCTAGTGATTAAAGTATGATCCCTTACTGGGATAGCACAGTGATGCATGTGTTAAAGCAACGGACCAGAACACGCCAGCCAGCCAGTATGGCACAATTATTAAAAATAAGCTTCCAATTTGCTTTCTTCTAAAAATAAAAAAAAATTATGCATTTTTAAAGACCTACATAAATCTCCACTAGGTACTTTTAACTGGATCGAGAAATGAACTATGACCCTTTCAATAAATATCTTTTTTAAAAAATACCCAACTAATATCCCTACATTTCTTCATGGAAGAGAAGTTAGAAAAAAAAAATATTCTCTCAACTGATCTGTTTCTTAGGAAACATTGCCTTTCAAAATGCAGTCCTGATATCTTTGGATTCAAAAAGACTGTTATCAACAGATTATCCTTTAGTCAACACAAAAGGAATCATTCTCTAATATTCACTGAACAAGAAAAGAGCTCTTAATAAACCTGATATTTATGCAACATTCAACTCCCATCTGATACCACGGACAAGACCTGGCTGATCAGACTCGTTCGGTACTACCAGCTTTTCCGCAAGTTTTGTGGGGACCGTCTAAACAGGCAGGGCCCTGGATTATTCCCATTATCTCCTCTTGGCATTGCTCCGGTGATCCAGCATGCAGAGGTTTCTATACAGCTATCAAGTGCTGCCAACTTCTCAGAAGCTTTCTCCTTCCCAGTTCCCTCTGAAGGGGAAAGGGCAGCTGGCAGCAAAGCCATCCATCACTTTCCCTAACGAGAATTTTGAATGCAGCCGCTTCTCCCAGGCAGCCCCCAGCAGCATTCACACTGGGAGCCAAGCACCATGGCAAAAGGGCCACGTGCTTGTGACTTGCTCTTCCATTTCGACATCATCAGAGAGGGGGGATAAAACCCCAGCATGGAAGGACAGCTTACCTGTGCTTGTCAAAATGCATCAACTTAAACCAGAGGCACTTTCTAGCAACCCAAACCTCAGCGATTTTGCTCCCCTTGCTGAGTTCTGCCCCTTTTTTAACGTGAGGCTACTTGCTACAGAACAGTGAATAGAAAAATGAAGAACCTAAATACCCGTGTGAATGATTCCAGGTACTCAATGCATTTCTTCACAAATAAGCCCAGTTTTGCAGCTCACACCAAATAAACTGTGCACTTGGGATTTGCAAAGAGGGTGCCAGAGGATGATACCTTTGTGGGGAGACATTGCAACCTCACTAACCCAACCTAAAGGGTGTCCTACAGAGGACAAAGGGCTTGCCATTCAAGAACCTGCTTGACAGTAAAGAAATCCCAGGCACGCTACGCTATTAGCCCTGCAAAACATAACCAGTTTGGAGAAGTACGTGCCACAATCAAAGTTCCCGGTGTCAGTCTTCAGGCCAAACACAGGTGCTCAGCCATGGCCACCGACAGCTGCCAGTGCTGCTAACCAGCCCACCAGCGCTCAGTTTCAAGGTGCCCTGGGCCACACACAGACCCCTGCACCTCCCAGAAGACCATCATTGCTGGTACCACCCACAGAAGTCTGCTAGTTCTCTCTTTTCCCCTTCACAGTTTGTTACAGTTATTCTCCAAGGCCTTCTGGAACAGAACAGCTCAGGTGAGTGCTCCCTCTCTCCTCCTGTGTTAGGATTTGGAGAGGCGATGCCTATGTTCCTGAACTGGTACACAGCTCTAACAAAATAGAGTTGCATCTTGGAAACCAAAGCTTCCATTTACAGCCAGGCAAAGGATCATTTCCATCATGCAGTGGAAACACCTAAGAACCAGTTTTTTATTTTGCTTTTCTCTTTACGCACCTACAAGCCCCTGGTGACTCACATCAGTTTCTAACAGTCCAGAGTTTCTCCTGCCACTTCTTGAAGAGAGCGTTGGCAGGTGACAACCTGTGCACTGTTGATGCTGTTCAATGATTTAATATGGCTAATACAGGTCCATCTGACTCTACATCCTTTTTAATAGGTACTTTTTAATTTTGACAGAAAGACGTGCCAACCCATTAGATGCTGCTACTGAAAGCTAGTCATTACATATTTAAATCCACAGGGTCTGAAACTCAAGTTCGCTGAACTTATAAGACCATTTGTAGCCATTATCAGCAGCTGTACCATCTCTACAGGGGAAAAACACTTTTAGCCACACCAACCTGACTAATTCATGTCTACTTTGCTCGAAGGCCTCAGTTTTTCCCTACACAACCAAGATGGACTCTGGCGTGACTCGTGTTTCGATGCTGGGATACACAAAAAGAGTTAATAGCTTCTCCAGCCCCTTCCATTCCTCTGGGGGCAGTTTAGAAGAGCTCTGATCTTCCTCTTACTTTTTGATCCTAAGTGGCTGTCATACCTCTTCTTCAATAACTTCAACACCCTAAGAATCGCAATTCAAATGCCTTTAATCAAAATACCGCCTAGAATGGAGATAGTAACACCGAATAGGAATACACTCTCTGGCTGTCCTCTGTGTAACTATCTGAGGTAGCTCTAGTAATTGAAGTCCAAGCTTAACCAAACCAGAGGCGCAATTTTTAGGTTTCCTTTTAAACAGAGTAGGACATACAAAATGAATGGGGTTTTGTTGTTTGTTTGGGGGTTTTTTTTGGTCATGAATTACAGAAAACTACTGCAACACACCTGCAACTACTCTGTATCACCTGGATCTGTACTCAATTTGCAAATCATACATTGAAAGCTGACAATAAAACTACTTGCAGTACCTGTAATACACAAGGGGATGCTCCCTGTTCTGAATGCTGCCTTCTCTCAGCCTCTCCATCACAGCTCCCGTTAATCCCTGAACCCTTCCTTGTCTGTCAAGCCCAGACCCAGGCATGGTGACAGCAGGCTCCATCTTACTGCACTGTGCCTATACGTCTTGCTCAGCTAACAGGGAATAAGGTATTTTCATTAATTTTGGCACAGTTTTAGAACAGCCCTAGTTCTTTCCAAATGCACTTGAAGCATCTATTTGCTAGCTTTCTTCCTTGCCCTCAGGATATAAAATCTATAAGAAAGATTTAGGTTGATTGGATCATCAGAGTTATTTTGCATTTTTTCTGTGAAACTATCAGGAGCCAAAAATATGGCTGTCAGAGAAATAACTTTAAAAAAAAAAAAGTAGCAGCAAACATGTGAAAAGCCCCGTGCTAAGTTTCTGCTACAAATACTTGTCAAAACGCTAACGATTCAATAATCCGATTTGCTTAAAGTGTTCCACCAATACCTCTTAGTCAGTAGTAAACAATATTTCTTTGTATTTGGTTATACTAGATACAAAAATAAAAAACAGTTTCTGTGGCTTTAGCCTACAATGAGGACCGATTGTTCCTACTCTCCTGGTTGCTGTACTCGCTATCTGACTCCCAGAGGAATGAGCCCTTCCAGCTCTTCTTTGGCCTGCACCGTCTGCTGGGACAGCTCTGGAAGGGCTACAGCTTTCCAGCTTTATCCTGATGAGTGTTTCTTTAACCTCTGAAAAAGTGTTTACACCATCTTTAGTGACTACGGCATATAAGCTATAGGTGAAATTAAATAAAAAACAATCACACACTCATATATATATATATATATGTATGTGTGTACGGAGTGGGAGGGTGACAGGGAATACCTAGCATTCCCTTTATGTAAAAGGCCATGAGTCCTGTAAGGAACAAATTATTGTTTTAAAAAAATAGATCATTTTAATAGATAGTTTAATACTTTGTAGCAATCCAAAAGAAAAATTAAAAGGAACATCAGTCATCATTATGGAATGCAAACAGAAGAAAACAAAAAAAGCTGTGTCACTGCATAAACCTTTTTTTTTTTTTTTTTCTCTCAGCACGACACCGTAGAACTAGAAAACACGAAGTGAAATAATCAAGGGTAAGAGACGGTCGGTACATGCAGCTCCTTTAGCCTCATACCCCCTTTGAGGGGATGCTGAGGGGAGAGGGTGCAGTGTCCTGGCCGGGAAGGCGAGCAGGAAGCGATTCCCTCCTGCGCCAACAGCGGGACCCGGCCATGGCAGGTTCAACCCACGCAACAGGCAGTTTCTTCTCATCTCATGAGGTCCATCATGGAGCAGAACGTGGCGAGTACCACCAGTCCCCACTCGTTCAAAAAGCTCCGGGAATACAAACCCTCAGATGATTATTAACTACAAAGACATTTTCACTTAGTCAAGTCCAAGGCTCACAAGCCATAAACCACTGGAAACTGTGAAAGCATAAATATGAACTCGCCCTGTTCTCACCCTCTTCCTGAAGTGCCCACAACAGCTCAGCAAGATCTTGAGTGTATCAACCTTTCATCAAACCAACTACAATGCTTACAATAAAACTCCTGAGCTACTGATTACATTGTTGTTATCTTTGTGCATATTTCACACTTGGATATGGCACCAAAAACAAATTCTACTGCATTTATTATTTCTTTTTCCCAACAAAAGAAAGACAAAACTTTGTTTGACCAAGTATCACCATTCCTGCCCCTGAGCTCTTCCCCCTCCTTACCAACACTGTAAATCCTGCCTTTTATAGGTAGGCAAAATACCATTTTCATACTCACACCACAAGAGCAGTCAGATACAAATAACCACAAAAAATTATCACGGAGCAGACAATGCAGTCCCCAGCCCATGCAGATGTGTGCTGAAACTTCCCTTCCCAAAGGGCAGGGAGAATTGATAACTCGCTCCTCCCAGGTACCGACCTCGAGGATTTCATTCCAGCAAACCAAAGACCTTCAAGGATTCCAGTTCCAACAATGATATCACAAAATGGAAAAGTAAAAACAAAACCCACGCCACAAAAAAAAAAAAAAAAAAAAAAAAAACCACACAAAACAAATTAACAAAAACCCACCACATCACACACAACACCCAGAAATCCTGACCACAGAGTGCACAGTTTGAGATCTGGACCCTGCCAATGTACCAACCCAAAACTAAAAATCCTGGTATAACAATTAAATGGCTCCCACATCGGAACGACACACAAGAAAGAACTGTCTATTACCTCTTAGAGCAAAATGATCAGAACTGAAGGAAGAAATCAAATTCCTACCATGCAGGCAGGAAACCAAAACCTCAAAAAGGGATGTAGCACACTGTGCCCATATATACTGTATAGAGACAGACCCCCAGTGACATTCCCATTCCAACTGACATAACTGGTGCGGAGGGAGGGCCAGTCCTTCCTGGGACTTCATGGCCCTGCATTTCAGAAGCATCTTGTAGTCCAGAGGAAAAAGCAGCCAACTACAGAAGCAACACAGAAAAGCCCAGGCAGTGCTGATAGCAAAGCAAACGTTCTAACCATCCCCATGATGGGAAGGATGCCCATTTCTCACAGCCCCCAAAAAAAAAAAAAAAAAAAAAAATCAGCTGTGCCCATTATAACCCAGCCATGGATAGGTGCCATCAACTGAGCATGTTTCAATTAAATTGCAACTTTAATTATCACAGGACCAGTGTGTCCAGTTTAACTATTTCCTAACACTGTCTTCCTCTACTAAAGTAATATTTCGTTCCTCCAGCGTGCAGACAAGTCCCACCAGAGAGAGATTCCATGCCAAAGCTTCCCTTTCTACTACCCCTGGTTTAAGTTGACTAAGTTTGCACTCAGAATTATTAAAGTATATAGGGTTACATTTATTGCATCCAGGCCTCGACTAGGCAACCTCAAGCGTGTCACCTGCAGTATCACAACCCTCATCAGTGGTATTGCCAGATGCTGAGAAGGGCTTATGATGGGGTTACCTGGGATTATCCCATCAGAGTCCTTAGGAAAATGAGATACACCGACCATCTCACAATTGGATTAAACTTCTGTGGAGGGGTCTGGTTCTCAAACCACATTTAAAAAAAAAAAAAAAAAATCATACTTCTCGCAACTAAGAACAGAACAAGTGTCTGCTCACTCTTCAGCGTCATCAGAGCCATGGTCAGAGATACCAACAAATACTAAAATAGGTCCCACAAAACAACTGTTTTAAGTGGATGATGCCCTGATTCCAGTCTCCAACCCTTAAAGGTCAATACCCGAATTGTAAGAACTCATTGAAAACCTTGGGCGCTCGCCCAGATGTGTGAATTTATTGGAACAAGTCCCAGACAGTAGGATTAATTAAATGCACATAAATCAGGACTTGCTTATTCACTGAAGTTTCTAACGGCAGTCCCTGGTATTAAAACGTCTAGGAATTCTAATCCCCGGAGATTACAGGCATATAGTTAAACTTGGACCCAATTACCTGCAAATCACTAATGACTTGAGAACTGGAAAGTGTATAGACACTCCCTAAACCTTTGGACAAAAACAAACCTGAGAAAAAGTGCACATACCACACAAATAAATGGCTGTACTCCAGGGACTCCCAGGCCTAATATTCCATACTATTTTCAGAATGTCATGTATGGGGGGGTGTTTGGTTTTTAAATGAGAAACAGGCACACAATTACTTTAAGAGTTTTTGACAACGTCAAGAATAGGAGAAAAAAGGGAGAGAGAAGGGCTTAGTAAAGTGGCAACACACTGCTTTTGTAGTAAATAAAGCCACGTAGCATAAGCTAATTGTGAACAAAATCTAGTAAGCAAAAAGGGTATTTCCTTATCTTCTACATACAGCACTCTGCACCAGACCCTTACTACCAACAGAAACCAACTCCTGCCTCATGCACATAGACAAACACCTAACTTCGTCCACAGAAACAGTTCCCTGTCTCACCTCAAACAGGGGCTTCAGCACAGTGAAATCCAGTTGTAAATGAGCAGGAACAGAGCCAGAGAGAATACAACACCACAGAAAGCCAGCCAGAGGGCAACACACCTCAGGCATCCAGGTAAGGAACCAACAACACAGGCCAGTGTTACTCCTTATATACAAGACCAACTTACCTAATCTGACGACAATACTGGTGCTTCTCCAATACATTCACTACACTTAACTCAATATAAACCAAAAGAAACCCATTTTTCTCCCAAGTGTCAAAACACCTAAAAAATCCAGAGAATGCTTCAATTTCCTGAGCTAAGCAGCTACTTCATAATGCAAATGTCTCACGACCCTTCAGAGATGAAGAGCAAGTCAAATGAAGCAAGAACAGAGCAGACAATTGGCAAAATACCTAACAGCTAAAGCAAAAAGAGCAATAATAAAAATTAAGAGAACACTGCACTCAGCCTCCAGTTGCATTTCTACCAATAAAATTATCTTAAAGGTGCCTAGAGGTCCCAAAGACTTTTTTAGAACATGTAAGTGCTCCCCAACGATCACAGTTAGAGGCAAGAGAAAAGAAAACAAGAGCACATGTATCATTATAAGCTTTTGGGATTATATGCAAACCAAAGTTAATGAGATCCTCGTAGCTTCACTTGTTCTTTAAGCAAGTAACCTACACTCCTGGATTTGTATTTAGCAAACAGCCACTCATCATTTTAAAAGGATGGCAAAAGCAGCTTTGGGATACTATTTTTTCCTACATTGAATTTTACATTCTCATTTTTTTTCACCTGCATCCTGCTCTCTTATGTTCACCCCATCAAACAAGGCAAAAAAGATGGCAAAGGTTTCTATAGTGCACTAAAAAGAAGAAATTTGCAAGTGGAATAAACCCAGACAATTGACAGAAAAACCCAGAAAGATAAGTACCACTGAAACAATTTCCCCCCAAGCTCATCAACTAAGAATCCCTGCAGGGAATGTGAATATAAGGTCAAAGATAAACACACCAGCTTCCGTTAAGGTCCCCCCCCACCCCGCAACATATACATACACACACATAAAGGTGCTCTCCCTTTTGCTTGGATTTCCACTTTATTTTGTGTTTTGATATACACCATAAAATCCATATGCTGAAAATAGCACTTAATATAATCTAAGCTTTGTCTAAAGATCCATCCTCTCTTAATCCTAGTGTACGAATGTGTTGTTTGTATCCTATGTATTGGCCCTTAGGATTCAAGATTCAACACACGTAGTAACTGTAAAAATAAATCTCCAAACTGCTTTGATGTATAATGTTCAACCAAACTGAGCCACATACACTCAGACTTCACCAGGTAAGCAAAGTCACTAAAAAAAAAATAAAAAAATCTCTGATTTTACACACTTGTACTTAATCACATGTGGTTTGACAATATGTAATATATTACGTAATTTAAGATTTCAGACACATGACAATCAGCAGTGCGTCAGTTTATTACAGGCTAACAACACCGACCTTCCCAGTTCCAAGAAGAATCAAACGGGACATTAAACTACCCAGCCAAAGTTGCACTAAATTTCTTCAGAAACACAGCAAAGATTCATTTCGGTCTGATAAGTTTTGCTGATACAGACGTGACAAACAGCAGTAGTTCAGAGAAGTGCAGCTGTTTATTTGCAGATCTTGGTTTATTCTGTAGCCCTCAAAACCTGATGCTTCATATTACACCACAGAGATACTACTCTGACAGCGGGCTGGTGAATCTGATACGCAGCGTTACTCAAAGTGACAGTAATAACCACCCCTAGCATAGTTTTTCCTACACCAGTTGTAAATCAGAGACATACAGGATCACAGACTTGCATATAGGCACACTCAAGCCATCTCCTACATCCACATAAGTTGGCCAAACGAATAAAGGGAAACCTTAATTTTCCCCAGACCTGTTCCACTAATTAATATACTAAAACAAGAAGCAGAAGAAGATATCAAGGTTACTGTATTCCTGCCCCAGTTCTAATGTACCTTACTATTTCAAGAGATGAACCCAATTAAATAAAAAAAAAATATATATCACACATTAAATACAATCCATAATCACAGGAATTTGCATATGGATTTCTAGTTAAGGTTTTATTAATAAACGTGCACTAAGATTACCAGCAAGTGCATTACTACTCTGCATGCATCAAAGATGCATCTTTGTCTGCCTTTTTCTTCTGCTTATCTAGCCCATTTGGAATGTTAAACTTCTGTGCTATGTAAATGAAAATATTTAATTATGCAAAGCAAAGGGGAAAGGTTTACATTATTATAATTGAGTTAAATTCTTTCTGCTTTAAGCTCAAATACTGGGAGCATAGCTGAGCATCTGTTAAGAATTTCAAAGTCTTAAAATTTATAAAGCAGCAGTTTAAGAGCTACACGTGAACAATTTGAAGCCTTTTGATGTTAATAAAATTACTGTAATATATTCCGGTTTCATGGTTAAAATTAAAGGAAGTCTGAAAGCTTAATGCAAATCCAAGGTAAGAAGCAAATCCAGAAAGAAGTCGCTTGTTTGCTACAATTTTTCAACTCTTATGGTAACCAGAATTTATAAATGGAAATGAATGAACCAGCAAATGGCTAAGGAAGCTACAAGTAAAACCATCTCAGGAAAACAGCGCCTCAAGAGCAACCTGTTCATAGAAAAAGGTCTCCTTTGGGTAAACCTGATGGTCACAGCTACGTACACAGCAGCGAGTACGTCATTACAAGGTCAGTGTGACACGCTGATGGTTGCAGCCACTTCAAAGGGATCGTTTTGCCTTATGCCTTCACCTGTGCTGAGACACACAACAAATACACCCGTGCCATGAGCAGCAAAGCAAAGAACGGCACATTTTTGTGGACAAAACTTCACCGAATCTTCACGGTAAAACAAACAGTCACCAGCTCTGCTTTCTACTAGGGTACAGAAGTAAAAGGAGCCTAGAGGAGCTTGAATGCTCACACTATTTCAAAGGAGGCAGAAGAACGCTGCTGTTCTTCTGCCAGCCCCACCTGCTGCAAAGCTGCCGTTTCTCAGATACGAAACACTGCTTTCAGCAGGATCCTGAAAGAGCTAACCTAGTTTCTTCCAATGTTCAGGCTGTGAGGTGATGGAACACGTTGGCTGTTTACTTGCATTTTATTACAAGGCGGTAACCCTTCTTTCCCCGGCTCAGCCTCACCACGTTTAGCTGGCCACCAAGCCTCAGGGAGACAAGCATACAATCCTCAAGCAAACCATCTGTTTGGTTAGTTCATGATTTCTGAGGTGGACTGGTAGGCGCCCTCCAAAGCTTCAGACGTTCTCTGCCACATGCCAGATGGACAGCCTTCCTCCTGCGCCGTGCAAGTGCTTATGGCCTTTAGCAAGGGAAGAGGTTTAAACATTTCCACATTAATTTGTGATGCAAAGCCGTTATCCCTTGACCATGCCAGCCTGTGCTGTTCAAGTAAAAATCCACCAGCTTTCAAGACCCAAGACCTTCCACTGATCCAGGCTTCCTCAGGCAGAGAAAGCCCTCTCAAATGCTTATCCCAGTGCTCATCGCCGTTTGGATGCATAGACGAGGGCAGCATCTTTTGCTTAGAGGTCTGAACAGACCAACTTGCCTTGCCAGCCCCATGCCCTGGCGTACCTGTAACAGCTGAGCACGATGCCAGGGCTTGGCACAGGCTCACAGCCCTGATGGCAGCACTACACCATCACCTCCTCTGAGAGGCTGGGGATTGTTTTGTTTTGGTTTTTTTAAATTCAATAAGAAAGATTATGGAGTCATACTAACCGCTCCACAATTACAACTGAAATTTGCCTTCCGCTATAGAATCAGTTCTAATGCTTCTCTCAGGGCAGAGATAGATGAAACTACTTAGCTAATTACAAGCATGTATACTTGCAAAATGTTTAGCTGTGTTAATATCAAATCACTTAAATCTGCTGATATTCAGAACTAGGGGGCTTTTTACCACTGTTTATGTATGCTTTCCTTGGGTAACCCAACACCAGAGATATTTTTTTAAGGTTAAATGGGTGTTACAGCACCCAGCCCTAACATCTGCATTTCTACCAGGTTTCTCTCTTGGCACAAGCTACGCTACACACTGCGCTGCATAATCTGAAAGCTCTGCATCACTGGCTTATCCCCCACACAGCCCCCCAAAAGAAAAAACCCTCACACCACTGAAAGCATTAAAATGCATTAAGCTGGATGACTGTGAAATGTCATGAGTCCTTACTGACTCCACGGTTTAACTGTGGGTTTTAATAGAGGTAATATTTCTTCATTGCTAGCCAGTGCAAGATTTGTTACCTACACAATGACTCAACTATGACATCTTTTATGAGTGATATGTTAAACTAATTAACATTAACCTACCAGAAGACTCAAGCATAAATTAGAGACCATTTCAGTTAAAGATACAGAGAGCTTCTATACCGATAATTTTCCCCAAACAGAAGACTTTGACCCTTGAATTATGAGATTTCATTTTAAAATTAATATTAATCACCTCAGAATTCTTATGCTGAATGTTTTTTCAAATACATTTTCTACTTATTTCAATTTCAACAGAACATAATAAGGCATGTGCAGCTAGTGTAGCAATTCTAAATCCAAGAACTGGAGAACCAAGCTAGGACAAAAGTTATAAGAAAAAATAAATATTCTGTTATGCTTAGTTAAGTGTTTGTTCCCCTTTCTCCTACTACAGAAAATAAAAATAAGACGGCCAGTAATGCCTATAGATTACGCCAGCACTGCTATATAGCAAGTAGGGCCCTACCCTCAAATGCAGGCATCAACCGTTCATGGCAATATTCCTCAGAGCCTGTATTTCTCATCTTTGAGTGCCAAGGCAAGAGGCAGATTAAGTCAAAATTCACTAAAAATACATATGACAACATAAGTTGCCCAACAGAGAGGCCAATATTCTTCCAATGAGTGCACCCTGGCTCTCTTTAGAGACACACTAAGTAGCTGCACCTCCCTCAAAAGCTAACTACTACCAAGCATCTTTCTGGCAAGTGGTTACTGTACCACGTTCAACCCCTGCCCCTCCACAGAGATTCCTCTTTGGTTTTTGTAGGAGAAATTGATCTTACCTAAGCAGTACTAGAGATACCCTATTTCACTTTCACTGTGTTTTGCAGTGATGGCGATACATGACCCATAACAAGTTTTTTGCCAAGAAGTTAATCCAGGCACTGACCTGGAATAACAGGGTCTACTTCATAGTTCTCTTCAGCCTGGAAGCACTCAGAATAAAAAAGAATAAAGATACCCTGCTCCTCTTACACAAATTGTGGCCATAAACCACTGCCCACAGTAGAAAACAAGGGAAAATGTTATATGCAAAATATATGCAAAATGGCTCCTGGCAATTCCCGGGGCGTTGGCACAGCACTGCTCACACCGAGCAGCCAGACACCCAGAATACACCCTGCTCTAACTCAGCACCCATCACTCGGGTACACCGTCGCTGATAGAGCAGAGCAACAAACCAGAGAGCTCCCCTCCTCTTCACCTTCATAAACTACCTACCAGGCTACAGAGGGTCTGCAAATCCTTATTTCTAATAATGCTATAGACATTTTTCAGTGTCTAGAATATGGTCTCCTACACAGCTGTCGGACAGCCCAACCACGCTCCACAGGACTGTACCAACACTCCGAGGAAAGGCTTGAGATGCCTAACCCTGGGCAACAGCCTCACACACAGAAATCTGCAAAAGTATTCTTATTCTGCCTCTTTTCTGTCCTACCCTCACTTTGATCCATCATAACTTAACTTACTGCCTTTTGCAACAGTGTTCGGGGGGGGCGGGGGGAAATGTTTTAACCACAACACACAAACCAAGGTCAAAGCAGTAGATTGATTTCTTTGCATTTACAAATGCAAAGAAATCAATCTGGGAATGGGTCTGGTCTTCCTTTGCAAACATGCTCTCCCTTGTCTCAAAAAGAAAGCCACTCATACATCTACCCTCCATGAAGTCCACAACAAGCAACATTCCACACATAGTTTTGGTGGCACAATTCCTACTAAAGATGTTAAAACAAGATATATATATAAACAACCTCCTCTAGCCACTTCAAGTATTAGACTGTGTATAATTTAAAGCAATGCATTCCATCAAACCAACATATATAACTTGTGTATATACATTCTACATACACACATAAAAACATTAAGCCAGATTGATTGCCAGTTGAAAACACTTTCTTTTTTTAGTGCTTGTCATATCCACCTCAGATATGCCTTGCTTCTTTTCAGTGGTGTCTTGGAGGGGGGGGGGGGGGGGGGGGGAGAGGGTGGGAAAGGAGTGAGCAGTATGCCTGAGATTGAGATAAAGCGTTTTAAACCTGATTAAAGTGAATTCTTTCATTATACACCTGATCACTAATTCAATAGATGCTTCTCCATTATATGTTTTTTGACTGATGGGAATTTACACACAGGATGTACATATGTATTTAAGTCTAAAGTATAAGCATATAATGTACGTGTATACACAGGGGTGCTGGTGTCCGACTTGCTTTTCCAAAAAAAAGCAAGTGGTCAGTATTGCCACAGAAGTCAACAGCGATTGTTATTTGGCTCTGCTGAAAAATCGACCTAGATGACTGGATTTAGACACAGCAGCTCAAATGTTGGTGGCTAAACAGGGAAAAAAATGCACTGGGGAATGCAAACTGGCTGATGAAAATATTTCAGGTATTAGTTTTAAGCTACCATACACTAAAAGGCATACAAGGAAGGTGTCAAGTATCAGTTTAAATAAGACATTTAAAATAAACTAACATCTAATTAGTCTTGCATCTAGATGGGTTGTGTGCTCCAAAACCGGCCTCAATAGACATTAAGTAAATTGTCCATTCATTCCTTTGGGGAGAAGGAGCAGCTTCCTCTTATTGTTGCCCTTAAAACTCCCTTTTCAGCCCTATTACTAGATGAACTGCTGTCATGAAATTATACCAAGTTGCAGCCCCCTTCCTCCGCTGCCAAAGCACTGGAATTTCTGCAGGAGAAACCCTCTCTCCCATCGATGGGAGATCTACAGAAAGTAACTAAGTTGACAATATGGATATTTAAAGGGACAGCTAATTTGTTTTTGCAAGCTGTGCTCCCATTTATGCTTTAAAAGCAATAATCACTCAACTTTTCTCTCAATTTAAACAAAGTTTTTCACAACACGTTCAAATCAACTAAATTAGGCTTGAAATGCTCATATGTCAAAGTCTCCTGAAGATGGATGATAATATTCAAATATCAGGTGTTGATACCATGGAAAAGAAGCTATTTGAAAAGAAGAAGTGGCAGTTAATCCAAATCTGATAAACCGAGTCATGGTCTAGGACGCAGATATTAACCATATGCAAAAGGAGAACTTTAAACTGATAAAGCCACAAAATGCATAGATGTGAGACTATAAAAGTAACATATACAAATCCTGATGATGAAAGGTATCTACATGATAAAGAACAAGCTTTTGGGTTTAGAAATATATTTCTTTCCTTACTTCTTTTGTAAGTATAATGAATTTCAATTAAAAAAAAAAAAAAGCAAGGCACTAAAAACATGAAGTTGTGAACCAGAACCACCCTTCCTTCCAATGTCTGTTTTTCCGTAGGGACCCATGCCTAAACATGCCCCATCAGTCCAGTCCAGGAACTCAAATGAATAAATCTACTGCCTATATTGCATCATAAAACTCTGAATATGGCCAAATTAAGACAGATGACGAGAGGTATGCTATCTCTGGTCATACCTCTGGTTACAGTACGCTTATCTTCTGATTTTTTTTACCAATAAGGCTATGCATCTTCTGTAAGCGGAAGAATGCCTCTTCCAACACCTTTGTGGTTTCCAACACTTGTTCCCAACACAAAGCCTTTACACAGCAGCCCCTCTGCAAAGGGCAGCGGAGACCACATTCACACCCCACAGGGAGCCCAGGGAAGAGCCCCCTGCGCCACCACCACTCAGGTCAGCTACAGCACCAGCAGAGCCACATCATATGCAAACTCAGCTGGGAGGCAACAATTAATAGATGAAGGCCAGTAGCACCATCACAGTTTCAGTAGCTTACAGGTCTGAATTAACACCCTGTGTGGCACTACACCAGCAAGCTGCTTAGCTACACCTCTGCTTGCCACATAATCTTCACGGTGCCTTCTTAGGTATTTCGGAGCCATCACAACTTTTATTATTTTCAGAGCATATGCACAGAGCAACACTGATAACAACCAAAAACCCATTTGCAAATTCTGAAAGATAACTAAACGAGCAGCCACACAAAGTCTCACCTCCAAGATAACATTAAAACAACATATGCAACTCCTGAACCACTTACCTAAATGATTTTTTTTGCCTTGCACAGTATTGCGAAGCCAAACAGAAGAAGCTAACTTGTATCCTCAGCTGAAGACTGCAGTTATTCTGGGAGCAGATTTAATTCAAAACACACAAAGTTAAACTTCTCTTTCCTTGTACAGCATTAAACAGAAACTATTTTATCATACACCAAGAAGAAGCCAATACTACTGATCCCCGAGATATTTATAATCTATGCTACGGCCATTTAAAGATTGCACTACATTTTCCCATTAGAAATGCTCCGATGGCCTCCAGGCACATAAATTACGACAAACCGCTTCTCCTCTAGTCCCACAAAATCCACCTCTCCTTTCTCCAGCGCATCAATCACCAGCAACCAGCCCTCATTTCCAAGATGCCTCGCTGCTTCCTTGCCTTGCCCACCACCACTCCAACCCTATGCCCCCTCCCATTGCCCACTCACTAAATTTTACGGCACCATGTGCCTTCCCCACACACACACCCACACCCACCTCCTCCACCCGCAGTCCTGCCCCACCACTCTCCCTCACCTCTGGAGGAAAAGTGATGCTGACACCCAGAGCAACACCGCACTCACCGCCCGGTACAGGATTTCAGGCAACTCCTTTCACTTACGAGATGTTCTAGGAACAGTTAGGGGAAAAAAAATAAACCCACCCACACAGGGAAAGTGACAGAAACACCAATACCGGGATGGTTACAATGTATCAAAACACAGACTATTTGTTTAAGGTGGCAACATTGTTTCTAATTGGATGACGTGAGGTTTCTTTTTAGTTTTTAAATATACACAATGTAACATTTCGTTATTTTTAGCAGGGGCATAGCACTGAGATGAGGTATGGGCGTTTTTCCTTGCACAGGGTTCAAGGCAGTATGTCCTCACTGGTCCCACCACAGCACCCACACTTGCAGAGTCCCGTCACCTTTCAGGGGATGTGCTGTCCCTGTCCCCCCACAACGACCACAATTAATTTTGTGTTAAAATATTCTGCATGCCCCCTAGCTTATCTATTCCCCCTCCCCTCCCCCCCCCCCCAACCCCAAACACACCTCTGCATTTTAATCAAGGAAAGGTCAAGGTGTCAAGCACAACAGCATCAGGCGTCACATAGTTTGTGACAAATTTCACGTTCTGACAAGGCAAGTAAAAAAAGAATCAAAATAGAATTTTAGTGAGTTGGAAAGCTTCTTGCTATATAAGATAAATTCAATCAAGAGAAAGAAAACTATTCCAGACACGATATGCCTCTGACTAAGTGACAGCACATTACAGAAAGCAGCTCACGCAGTGGAAGCTCCTTTTTCATTATAAGTTCTTATGCAAGTATATCTCAATCGTAACCATAATGGAATGGGGGAGGGGGGCAGTAAAGCATCCCCCACCCTCACATTGCAAGTGGCAACTCTCCAGCCTTGGTCAACTTTCTCCTACCTTTCTCACACAAGCTAAAAAGAAACAAACCGTGCTCCAATGTGTGTGTTGGTTCTGCAAATGTTGTACCCCAAGTTACTCGATAAGGTGAAAAACAGGGAAAGCAGATAAATAAAAAGAGAAATCATCGTATTTGCAGTTACACTTTCTACTATATGAAGGTATATGATTAAGCACATGGGATTCAGCCAGCATTAAGCAAAATAAAGAGGGAAAAAAAAAAAACCAAACAAAACAAAACAAACCAGACACCGTTATCAACACGGTTTTCTATGGAGCCAAAGCTACAAAGCCAGCTCTGTCCTAGAAATATGCCCCGTCCTACAGCTTCTCCCTCATGTTCCCAGGAAGGAGCACAGTCACTACTCACCACCTCATCCTCCTCGTAACTACACAATACTCTTCAGACTGTTTGGGAGTCCTTTCAGGGACTAACAATCACATTACCAAAGCTTTCTCCCAAAATTTTACTCCAGCCAAACTGGACCTCCGCATCCCGAGGAGGATGCTCTGGGAAGGCTTGCGGAGAAGGAAGCCCCTTTGCCCTGAGCTGCCAGGAGCAGAGCCTCACACCAAGCTCTCAGGTAAGCATCCCTCTCTCCATGACATATCAGGAGTCAGTGGGGCACACATGGGTCTGCAGAAAGTTCTACCTCACTTGGGAATTCCGGAATTCATGACCCAAAATAAAGCACTTCAAGTAAAGGGAAGGAACAATCAAATAAATAAAAAAGTCCTTATCACATTTTCCTTTCTACCCTCCCAGATGTTTGCTGATACTCCACATACCACCTTCACGTGCTACCTGAGAACCCTGAAGTGACAGACCCTGTCCTTTTTCTCCTCTGCTTATTCCTCACAATGCACAACTCCAACACTGCCACTCCACCCACCCACCACACTCTGTGAAAGCACTTCTTGCACCCTTTTAAATCTCTTCTGTTCCACCAGCCTGAGGCCACGGCCATGGTTACTCTCACCCCAGCTACACGGAGCAAGGCACCTCCTCACACCACAAAGTACACTGGCTGGAAGACCTTCTTCACTGAGAATACAGTTCAAAGGAGTAACTGCTACTCAGACTGTCTTGTGTTTGTTTTAGGTGCAAGTCCTGCTACCAGTTTAACAATGACACATCCCAGGACAGCCTTGCAAGGGGGAGTCCAGAGCTCACTCCCCAGCCCAGGATACCTGCAAGGACTCCCACCACCATCCAGGACAGTCACAAGCAAAGCAAGCAATGGCCCAACTGCAACCAGAGACAAAGCACAAGAACAACCCTTTCCACACACTGCAGAGCTACAGGGTTAGGGCCCTCGTACCTGGAACCCTCCTCCCGAGCACAGCTCCCAGGCTCCTCACAGCAGCAAACAGGCTTCTCACAGCCAGCCCCCACCGATGGCAGCAGGGCTGAGTTAACCTGAGTGAAGGCAGGTGCTCCCCAGCACCCAGGTGCTGCTCAGACTCCAGCCATACCCTGCCCCACCTGCTGCTGCTGCCCCTTTTGCTGGGGCTGCTCCCAGGAGGAAGGTGCAGGGATGCTCCAGCCAGGGCCTGCAAATAGCATTTTCTCCATCTCCATCCAAGCCCTGCAAGGGTCTCACCTCCCACCAACGCAGCACGCCTACCAGCTGGGAACTACCATGCTAAACATTTCCTAGCTGGCCCTACTCCTCCTCTCTGTGCAGATCCTATCTCCGAATATGAGAATGCTTCTTTTCGTTTTATTGGAAATAGTCCAAAGAAATTTGAAGACAGATAAATTGTATTCCCCTTCTTTAAATCGGAAAAGTTTTGTCACCAAGTCATTAATGTTTGAGATGTTCCAGGTATAAACACACACAAGTATATCTAATAATTTGCATAACATATCCCGAATCCTATGGCAATGATCAAATTCAGTCTATACAAACTCTCAGATGAAGCTAAGCTAAGGAGTTGTCCCTATTTACATTAACTGTATGTAAAAATCCACGCGCATTTGCAGTGCTGATGAAAACTAATGGCTTTCAAGCAGATTGTACCTTTTCTGTCCAGTTTAGCTTTCCTAAAGAGCGGCAAGTGCCTGAGAAGAAATTGAACAAGAAAATCTGCACAGAAAGGAAAAATGATCGGAGTTTTGGTTTTCTTTGAACACAGCAACGTAATAGCTGGGCTGCTTTTACCAGATGACACTAGATAGCAGCTCTAAATATTTTTATCCAGCTCAATCCATTTATTATGGGTTTTTTCCCTCTTTCCACAAACAGCCTAAGACTTTCCTTTTTCAAACCTCTAAAATAAAGACTTTCATATGGCTAACTTAAGTCACGCAAAGTTCAAAAATAGTATAAATGCACAATATTAAGAATGGCAATCTAAATGTACATTAATTGCGTTCAGTACATAACAAAAAGCTTATCCTCAATAATCAAGAAAATTAAGAGCTGGTCTTTATTACAACACAGTCAGAACGAGGAAATTGGGACTGTATTGCTTCTTGTATCTCTGTTTACAACTGGAAAGGATAACAAGTGATTATTCGTTCAGATTTCTATTTTGCTCTAAAGTAGGCCAGCCAGCTCAGCACTTTTCTTAAGATTATGAATACTTGTCTGCCCTACATATGGTCTAGGCTGGAACCAATCATATGAGCTGAAATATGCAGCAAAACCAACTATTTTCATGTCATTCATTTTCAGCTATAAATAAGAACTGCACAAAACAGGTATAAAAGGATCAGATTTTAAATAGTTTTAAAATTTGCTTTGCAATTTTCATAGTTCACTGAGGGGCTCAATGATTTCTTCACCATTGGATTAACACTTAATCTAGATTCAAGAATAATTTGTTATTCATAAATAACTCTTCTAATAGCTTGTTTCCTCCACTAGTTTTCATTTCATTTTTGTACACCTGTTATCTCATACAGTAACAAGAAAACTGAGAGCTGTCTGCATTCAATAAGCTGTCACAGTACTAGGACATTCAGGATGTAAACATGCTCCACAAGAAGCCTTAAATCAAAACTTAGAAATTCAAGTTCTTTTGTTTCATGTGTTTTTAAAGTGAAATATCCCTATTTGCTCTCTCCCCCATACAAACCATCCGTAAGATTTTTGTTTCTCTTTGGAAGAAGAGAGGTTAAATAATAGAAGGTTGTTTTCTTGTGTTCAACCCAAAATACTAACACGTCTTTAAACAAAGTCAGCTACTTGGAAGATCAGAATTGTAGAAAATGCTTTGTGTAAATTGTTTTTAATTTATTTTTATTGGAAGTTAACTAGTCTGATCTAGAGTTGCTCAGACTCCTCAACCCCTTGAAGTCATTACCTTGAAAATATCAGTTAACTCTGAAAACAAAAACACTTTCAGTTTTTCCTTCTACATTCAAGATATAAATGCTGCCAAACCATTAGTAAGGCATTTCTGTCAGATTACGCCACTCAAAACTACTGCTAGGTGTCAGCAGCAAGGCAGAGGCAAAAAAAAAAAGGTTACAGAGCAAGTTTAAGATGAAGACAATGCGCTTGGTATTTTGATGTACAAGACAGTATTTTTGCAAGAGGGCAGACACATACCTTTCATCAGCTGCAGAACCTTGGTGACAGATGGTGATAATAATCCAAATGGGTCTCAGCGGCATTTCCCACAATATCCTCAAGTTTCGGCAAGAGGCTCTTCCACTTGTTCCAGGAGCCCATGAAGTTATGTATGAATCCAAACAGTTAAGACATTCCGCAGCTGCATGGTCCAGTTTGTGCCACATTAACCACCCCTGAAGAATCCCAAGCTGTATCCCACCGCTCACAGAATAATGCAATATGGCACCCATCACAGGCGGGCGTTTTGGCAGCCATCCCATCCTGTCTTCCCCACAACCGTGTTTTGACCTGTTCGAATAAGGGGAAGAAGCGTTAGTTCAGCACAGTAACTCTGCCGCACCAGTCAGGGACGAACACACAGCTATAAAGTTACATTCTTCCGAATAATTTCAAACACGTATTTCTTCACAGATTTAGACACATACTAAACTCAAAGCCTGGTGACAGCATTTCACTTTAAAAACATCATCAGGCTGGAATGTAACAGAAGATGATTTAAGAAAAAGGCTTTCATATTTCTCTACACATTGTGCAGTCCTACATTACAGAAAGCACTGAAGTGACAGGAGAGGAAGGTAATATAAAGGCTCTTCAACTGCCCCGGCAGGTATTTCAAAACTCATGAAAAGAGTAAGTCAATAACAAAGCTTCAAGTAGCAAAAATAAAACTCATCAACCTTTTTGAAGGAGACGTATCAGGATGGTGGAGGAGAGAACTTAAGGGTGATCTTTCCTCCCACTTCAGCCTTGGCTCAGTGTCCCTCCGTGGCACCTCCACCAGCAGACACGCTACTGCAGCCAGTGCCAGAGCAGCAAGCATCACTGTTGGTGCTTGGCCCAGCAAGGAGCAAGCCAGAACAGCCAAATCCATGCCTGCCTGCGCTGGTACCCCTGCTCTGCCATTCCTTCAGGAGTACCAACTGCAAGCATTTGCTCAGGTTGGGCAGGGGAATATGAGGAATGGCAAGAAAACTTGGAGTAGTCTGCACTCCAAGGAAATCATGATGTGAGGAACAGCGTCAAGTCTGCCAAGCTGGAGTGGGGGAAAGAACAAACTTCCACACCAACGATGAGGAAGAGGAGCTAGAAGAGGCTTTAGAGACTGGAAGATGCATATGCACCAAGATAAAGACAAGAAGAAAGGAGAAGGTGAATACCGGTGAATGCATAAGAAGTTTTTCCTGGAAGCTCCGTCTATGTTAACCGAGTAACATGCACGTAGGGCAGACCACAGAAAAATAATTTTAGGAAAGGGAACGGGAAGAAGCTTTTATATTTGCTACATATCAAGAGAAACCCGATCATACCTACACATGCATGAAATGAAAGATCCTGGCCAAAGGAGATTTTCACGGGAATCACAAGTAAGCATAGAGGTGGACAGGGACGAGGAAGAAGGAGAATGAGCAACAATAGAATGTGGAAAAGTAGAGACTTCAGAAATTCTCAAATGGACAGATCTAAGGAGGAAAAAGGACAACTGACAAATTAGGACAAGAAAATAACACCGGAAAGGGAAAGTAGTGGACTGGGATGAAAAAAGAAGAAAAGTGGAGGCTGTTACATAGCACAGAAAAATGGAAGGGGAACTAAGAAGACACTAAGTTAATCAAGATAATTTAGAAAAGTACAAAGTGGGCTTGAGGAAGTTTTCCAAAGTTGCAATGCTTGCTCTAGAAAGCGCAAATACCGGAAAGATGGAACAAAACCCAGGCAATTACCGCTTTTTCCACGGGACGAAGCTGAGCGGGCTGCGCAGGGGAGGACAAGCTGAGGACGGGCCAGCCTGGACTGACCCTTCCCACTGCTTTCCCCCCCCCCCTCCCCCCGATCAATGCATTCGGAAGAACAAAGTCCTCCCCCTGGTCCCTCCCCTCCTAAAATTGTGCCTGCACACTTCTGGGCACCTTGCTCCCCTGGGATGGTCCCGCAGCAGCAATGTGTGACCCTCTGCGGTGTCCCCCCCCCCTCGTCCTTGCTGCAGGCTGCCCTCCCCGGCCCCCCAGCCCCCCCCTCCCCCTTGGCCAGCACTCCCAACAATCCCAAGAACTTTTCCCCGTCTTCAGCCTTCCTCTGTCCCGAACCCACCGAAAGCACTCCAAGCCCACTTCCCTCCCCCGCAAAAAAAGAAAAAAATAAATGACCAAACCCAAAGCAGGCACAGGGAGGAGGCGAGACACACACACACACCCCCCCCCCCGAGGGCTGCCCCCCAGCCTGCATTACTGCAGCTAGGGCGGAACGACGGCCCTACACCCCCCCCCCCCCCCAAAATACCTGCATGTGCTCCGAGGAGTACAAAGGACGGGCTGGGCCAGCCGCAGCCCCCCGTGCGCCCCCAGCCCAGCGCCCGGCGGCGGGGGGGCGCGGGGGGCAGCCCGGAGAACAATACACGCCGAGTCCCAACGTACCTTTTCCTCGCTTGCCGCTGGGAAACCGGGGTTTTTTCTTTTCTTTTTTCCTCGGGAGCCCGCAGTGGGGCTTTTTTGCTGTTCCGCGGCGGGAGAGCGCGGAGAAAGTTGAGTAAATCTCTCCGGATAAAGTTGTCGAAGATGAGAGAAACCCGGGAGCGATGGAGAGTTCATCCGAGTTTCTCCTTTTGTTCAACTTGCCCGAGCAGACAAAGAGGCGGCAGCGGCGGCAGGTCCCCCCGCCGGCCGCCCCCCCCCCCCCCCCCCGGGGTCCCGCACTGCCCTCGCCCCCCGCCGCCGCCCCTCCATCCCCCCGCGGCGCGGCGCGGCCCCGGCGCTGAACTTCCCTCCAAGGGAACCTCCCAGAAAAAAAACAATTTAATTCTAGACGCCGGGGGGGGTGGGGGGGTGGGGAAGGGAGAGAAACATCTCTCAAATCATTATTTCCGGTAGATGCACCTCTTTGTTTGGATTCCCCCGACTGTCAGTGAGGACGAGGCTCTGGGTAGCTGCTTTCGGTCAGTTTGATCTCACGGAATGAGATGGGCAAACGCAGGACGTAAAGACAAGTAAGTTTAAAAGAAAGGAAGAAGTAGTAAAAGAAAAGAAGAAAAAGAGAGAAAAAAGGGAAGAGAGAAAAAGAAGGAAGAAATGAAAGAAAAAAAAAGGGGGGGGAGGGAAAAAAAAAAAAAACACACACAAAAAAACCCAAAAGAAAATCATCCGGAGTTGCGAAACGAACCCTTTTTGCATGGACACGGGAAGTACATAAATAAACAACTGAAGGGGAATCTGGGAAGACTGTTGCTTCTCCTCCCCCTCCCTTCGCACTTCTCCAGAGCCCCCAGCCAGGCAGCCCCCCGCCCCGTACCCCGCCATCCCTACCTGTTGCGTGCCGCGCCGAGCCGGGGCCGCCCGCGGCCGCCCCAGCGGAACCCGGAGGGGAGGCGGGGGCCGTAGACCCCTCACCCGCCCCCCACCCCGGGCCGGCAGCCCCGCTCGGCCGCGGGTGGGAGCGCAGCTGCCGCCGGCCCCGGGCCCCACCGCCCGTCGGGGGGCAGCGGGGTCCCCGCCGAAAGTTTGGCGGGGCGGGGCGGGGGGGAGCGCGGCGGCCTCGCACCGAGACAAAAGAAGCGCGGAGCAGGAGCTGCAGCTCACCTTGGAGGGCGGGAGGGAGGGAGGCTGGGGAGCCACCTTCCGCCTCAGTCCTCCTCCTCCTCCTCCTCCCCCTCCCCACCCCCGGCCCAGTGCCGACGGCGGGGCCGCGGGACGGGCTCACGGCGTGGGCGCCCCGCCAAGGGTCGCTCCCCGGCGCCGAACAAAGGCGCGGGGGGCTGCCCGACCCCCACTCCCTCGGGGCCTCGAACTTTCTGCTGCCCCCCCCGCATCCCGGCCCCCGCCCCGGGGGCAGCGGCCCGGCCCGAGCGGGACCCCCACGTCGGGGCTGCGGGGCAGGGGCGGGAGCGGGGCCGGAGCGCGAGCGGGGCCGGAGCGCGGGGCTGCCGCCCTTTGTCGGCGAGTGCCAGGGGGTGCACGCGGGGGGGGGCGGTTAGGGGGCTCGTGAGGGCGTGCACAGCACGTGTGCGTGTGAGGGCGTGCACAGCACGTGTCAGGGTGTGCGCAGCGATGCGGGTGCAGAGGTGCACAGTGCATGTTGGTGTGCACAGCGCAGGTCCAGGTGTGCACAGCACGTGAGGGTGTGTGCACAGTGCATGTCAGGGTGAGGGTTTGTGCACAGCATGGGTGTGCAAGTGCATGTGCATGAGTGTGCACACAGCAGGGGTGCAGGTGTATGCACAGTGCGTGTGAGGGTGTGCACAGTGCGTGAGGGTGTGCACAGTGCCTGTCAGTGTGGGCACAGCAAGTGTGCATGTCAGGGTGTGCACAGTGTGTGTGAGGGTGTGCACAGCACGCGTGAGGCTGAGGGTGTGTGCACAGTGAGGGTGTGAGTGCATGTGCATAAGTGTGGGTGTGGGCGTAGGTGTGTGCACAACATGTATGTGTAAGCATGCATGCACATGTGTGAGGGTGTGCACAGCAAGTTAAGGGGGTGTATACGGCGTGTGTGAGGGTGTGCACACAGCACGTGTGAGTGTGTGTATATGGAGGAGACTTGAGGGTGCTTATGCAGGTGTGCACAGCACGTGTGAGTGTGTGAGCTGAGCACAGCACGTGTGAGTGTGAGCGTGTGTGCACAGCACATCAGTGTGCACAGCATATGTGCATGTGAGCATGTGTGCACAGCACGTGTGCCTGAGAGCATGTGTGTGGTGTGCCCAGGGTGTGTAGGGTGGCTGTGTGCACACTGTGCCCCCTGGCAGGGGCTCGGGATGGCCCCCAGCACTGCCCCCTGCCCCTGTTGGCATGGGCTGACCAAGGCCTGAGCCGTGCCCCAGCTGCAGCTAGCTTTTTAGTATTTTTTTTTCTTAAAAATAAAAGAAACTTTGAAGAAGCTACCAGGAATCGGTGATTAACAGCAGCTGACGCTTGACATGGCAGGGCTAGTTTTTCAAAGTCAGAACCAGAGGACCATCTTGAGATGGGGGGTTTTTTGAGAAGGAAAACCAGGACAGGCAGGGCACAGCATTTAGCCCTCGCTGCCCTGTTGACAGCTCCTACAGCCCCTGCTCACCCATGTCCCTTCCCATTTCCCTCCAGCCTGTGCTGATCTCATGCTAGCAAGCCAACTCATCCTTCTTCCAGCTCCTTCCCCTGCTGCCCATCTTCCCTAATTTTGAGGCTCGTCCAAACCGGTCCCTTCTACCCAATGCCATCAGTCTCATAGGCTTTCCTCAAAACATTTTACAACCCTCCAGCCAGGATCAACCTTCCTATCCTCCTGCCCCAGAGAAACTGCCCCCAGCTCCTCTGCTGCCGCACGCGATGCATGCTGCCCTTGGACGTTGCCTTCCTGTGCTCTGTAGCAACGTACTTTGCCGTTGCTTTTCATTCTGGATGGTGAGGTAAAATGAAAATACATAACATGGTGTAACACCAGGTGTGTGAGTGAAACGCCTCCTTGCAGTCGGTCTTCTGCCCTTCTGCACTGCATGCTCTGGAACAACTATCGTAACGCTTTTACAATATCCTCCTAAATTATTTTCTACAGTCCATTTCTCCTTTCCCTCCATTTCAGAGTTTTTCACCAAGATTTTTATTCTTTCCATCTACACTATTACCATGGTGGCTTTATCCATCTTTCTTTTCCCACCTCCTCACTTCTCTTAATCCTTCAGTTTCAGGGAGGGAAGAGGAACACGGACTGCACCCTGGCCCTTCTATTACTTTCATCCTTATTTTCTCTGCTTTTCACACCCACTCTCTGTCATGCATGTTTCTGGATAACCAACATGCATGCTTCTGCTAACACACGCATAATTTTTTGCTGGGTCTCCTTCCCAGATGGCCCCTAATCCGGTGGAAAGCTGTGCGCTGGGGCACAACCAGCAAACACAAAGGGCTACACTTAGCAGCCTTTTCTGGAAAAGCACAAATTGTACAAGCAGGTCCTGGTTTCATGGAATTTGGGTTTTGGGGGAAATCCAAGACACATTGCACAAAATCCTCGCTCGCTGAGAATTTGTGAGGACAGAGCTTGCCCCGTGGCCTGCCAGCTGAGCTGGAGTTTGTGGGGCAGGGAAGTAGGATCACCCACCCCCTTCTCTGCCTGCCCTTGGAAGCTTGAGGCCAAACATGCCTTTAAAAAAAAATGAAAAAATAATAGAAAAAAACCCATAAATTGCAATTCTCTACTGCAAACTATATTTAAATAAGTTATGTCTCTACCTTACTACTTCACTATGAGTAACAAAGATTAATTAATCATTGGACTGGAGGCCACCAGTTGCCTAGGGTTCCGTAATTGTGACCTGCTTACATTCGATATACACAACCAGAAGGCAGTCACAGCTGGTAATATGTAGCTGAACAGTTAACCGGGGGAGGATGACAAAAATTAGAAAAATTGATCAAAAGGGCAAAAATATCAGAAACATTTAAACAAAAGTGACTGTGTCTTACAGAAAAGTTTATGTGATGAGTAAAAGGTCATCTGTGGTCAAGACAATAAAATTTGGTTAAAATCCCTTTGTGGATCATTGGCCAGGTAAAGGCAAGCATTGAACAGTAAAAGGGAATAAGTGAGAAGCAAGAAAGAGGGAGCAACTGTTGATAATTATCATGAAATAGAAATTATATAGGGTAGAAAATTCTTTGGAAAAGTCAAAAACATGACAGAAAACTCCACGTCTGGAATGGCTGGAATTCAAAATAATTTTACAGTAAGTGAGGAACCAAGGGTCTCCTAACAACCGACGCTCATAGGCCTGTCACCAGACATAGTAATATTTTTAATCATCGTGCATAATGTACCAATAATGACACGTGTTCCGTGGGCAGAAAGATAAATACTGCACACAGATGGTGACCTACTCTTTGGTCTTTGGGCAGCACCTAGCTCCAGTAAACATCAGATCCTTAGCCCCAGATGCCTTGCACCCTGGCATCAGAAAATACTGGTACTTTACATCACAGCGATACTCAGTTTAATAAATCCCAGCATGTCATGGAAATTACTGGAATCTACCACCAATGTTGTGCAAATTTGAGAAAAGGGCAAACAGAACAACCCACGTTGCAATACTCCATTTTGCCTGACATTCATCCCTTAAAAACCAGCAGAAAGCCTGACATGGGATGAAACTCAAGGAGAACCAAGGATAAGAATAACTATTCTCATGCAGCATTTTCTCGTCTTTAACTATTCTTTTGTATTTAGGTTTCACTGCAGCTGTAGAAGGGGTCTGAGGATCTCCCGAGAGCTCCACATGCCAATATCTGGTTTGAAGAGAGCCACAACAACAAAGAAATTGCCCACAGAGCACCAACGGTTAAACATTTCCAGGCAGTGACCTAGTCTCTTCTGGCTCCCAAATAATGAGGACAAGTGACCTGACTACCTGTGTTCAAGGTTTAAATCCTTGATTCCCCGACCGCACAACCACATTCTTCTTAATTCTTTCGGTCTCAGATATCCAATCTCCTTCTGTCTCCATATGATGCTGCTTCCCAAGCCTCGCTCAGGAAAGGCTTCAGTGAAATTCACTCTAGACATAAATTCAGGACTTTTACAATCAGAAAAGGTCATGGAATCATCATATAAAAGGTCAAATGGGACCAGTTTCTCTTGTATTTATCCAGGTTGGCCATATTCTTCTGAAGTCTAACTTCCACAAAAGTTTCCCATTTTGCTAAAACATTGTGTAATACACAGTCAACCACTTCCCTTCAGAATTAAGTCAACTATAACCCTTGCTGTTAAAATGAACAACAAAAGTCGTACTTTGCTTTAAATCAAAATTTGTTTGGCTTTAGCTTCTAGTCACTTTTTTTTTTTTTTTATTTTATGTCTCGCCACCACATTACATTAACGTACAGCTAATTTTATAAATGGGGGCCTGAAAGCAAGACTGGCTGCACAGGACAGGAAACCTTCCTGCAGAGATAATGCACTTACAGGATTGTTTAAATCTCTTTGAGGGATTACTTCCAGTAACTTGTATAGGTTCCATTACATTTACCAAGAAAACACACAATTTCTTGAAGTTCACCAGCTGAGCATGTTTCGAGGCTGTGACGCTCATTTTTGGTTGCTGTGCCAATGGCAACAGTCATTCGGGAGCATGTGCCGGTGCTGTGGCGGCGATGGGCAGACTGGCACCCCAACGCCTGGAATTCCGTGTGGATGCTGTAAGAACCCACCACACCGATCAAGGCGAAGGGCAGCCCAGCCGGTGGCAAAGGGCTGAGGTGCTGATTATGTCCTGTTACACATCCTACATGTGACTTCTTGACTTGCTGTACAAGCTTTATTGTGCTGGAGGTGGGGGGAGTCTGAACGTGCATCACCTGCAGACTCCTCCAGGCTAAAGAGCCGGTGGCCGTTTACCTGTGGGTTTCAAGAGGCTGGATTTGAAGACCCACATGATCCCTTCTGATCTTTGCTCCTGCCACGTAGAGGAAATTCAGACTCTGCGAGACCCACTACACCACCACCACCGGGTGCTCCAGAAGAGAGTTCCAGAGAAGTGGTTTCAGTTCTGTTTTAGCGGCTGCCACAGTAGATGACAAGCTTCAGGAAGGAGCTCACAGAAGAGTTTGCATACATCAGCTACAGCAACTGGCTTTGGTTTTACTGTGAGAAAAGAGTGCACAAAAAGATATTTAGCATGGCTTGACCTTGCTTCCCTGGGAGGTGAACTATAACTTCCAAGAGCATCTGACCGCTTTGACTCGCTTACGAGCTTTTGGATGTTCCATGTATAGGAAGACGGGCAATACAGCAGAAGATCAGCAAAAAGTGGTCTTTTAGCAGATAGTTCAGAGCATCTTCTGGGTTTTGCTGTCCAAGGAATTTTTTTTTTTTTGCTTCCTCTTCTGTTTTATTCTTCCACATGCAGAGCCCGATTTCATCATTACTCCCTTTTGTAGAAGTATGAATCAAATCATTAGGTCGATCCACTCCTGTAAACATGAAGACCAAGGTGGACAAGCCTGCAAATGAAAGAATTGGTTTTGCATGGATATACTCTTGTCTGGAGACACATACTCAGCAAATTCATAGGATGTTTATTTTGGGAAGGAAAAAAAAACCCAAAACCCCCAAACCCAACAAATCCCTCTCCCCCCCAACTATATTATTTCAAAAGGATAGAAAAACCATGAGCTTTCCAGCACTGCATTCTTTTGAATCACCTAAAGGTTGTTCCTGACTTCCATACTCCAGAGACAGAAAATACAATTTGTAATTGATTCTCAACTACCTGCATTTCCCTCATATTTTCCCCTAAGCCAGAACAAGGGTGGTGAAATCCTCTCCGATCTTCTTTTCCACCAAATATTCATCTTGATTAAGCTAAGGAAAGTCTTAGCTCAGAAACCCCTTTAACAGAACAGGTGGTTTTTTTAGAGATATACACCAAAGCCTCTTTGTCATCTCCCTTTGTATATATTTATTTATTTATTGTCCCATTTAACCCACCCTTTTTATTTGGCGGATCAGCAACTGGACACAAACCTGGTTCCACTGTAGCTGTTTCCACCACTTTTCCCTCTGGATCCTATGGTTCTTCTAGTAGATCTTGTACAAGAATCCCTAGAGAAATAGATAATTCCCAAGATTCAAAGGGGTTCAGCTCAGCAACGTGTTCATATATGATGGTAGCTGTTGCAGTTGCTACTCCTCTCAGATTATTTTTTTATTATGAAGAATGAAAGCTCTGTTGCAAGGTGAACAAATGATCAGGCCTGTTTTATATTATTCTTAATAGGGAGTAAAAGATTACTTTTCCATATTTTTGTTCCCATTTACTCTTTAAGCATATATGATTACTGTTCAAATTGATTATTATAGTCAAAATAAGACTAATTTTGGGGAGTTCAGGTTTCAGTCTTACTTTCTTCTTCCCTAAAGTTTTAAAACATTAACTTGGACTACTTCAGTCCTAAAAATTTTGATCTATTTGAGAGGTATTAAATTTAAATACAGCAACAAAAATGAGACAGTGTATAAAGATTATCTAATGTACACACACCTTCAAAGCTGCTAGAAAAATATAGCAGTGTGTTTTGAACATTTAAGACTAACATTCTGAATATATGGGTTGATAATACCCATTCTTCTCACCCTCAGAAAATGTTCAATTTATTTCTAGTTGCTTTTCAACTGATTTAATTAATTATCCTCCTCTCTGGCTTATATTGAAAATGTCGGTCCTTCTAATTAAGCGCTTCTTTTAAGAAATCGCCCCACAGTACCAACACAGGCGCCAGGCTAGAACCACAGTTGATATGATCTCTTTGGTTCATAAATCCGTTTGAGTAATCAGCTGAATATTCCTGAAGCACGGAGACCATAAAGCCCTTGTCGTGCATTCCCGCATGTAGGGAATATACAGGACAAAGGCAGGAACAGGATTTGAGTCCCACTTACAACCCTGGCCTGGTTTAACCGGGTTTTGTGCACCTTGTTATCATGTGAAACACCTGTGTGTAGCAGAGTAATAGATCTTTGTGCCTTCATATGACCGGATAGACAGACAGACAGATAATAGACAGGGGTTTTGTGGCTGGCCCAAAGTCTAATTTGGGACTTCCCCATCTCGGCAGCAGTAGGCAGCCCTCCGAAAACATGCACTTCTGCTTCATGTGGCATAGGTGCGGTTATGCAGCCTGCAGCCTTAAAAAAAAAAGAAAAGAAAAGAAAAAGAAAAACCACCCCCAAACTAAACTAAAAAGACCCCAAACAATCTATGTCACAGCAAATGCTTCCCCTGCACGCATGAAGGAAGAGGAGAAAGAATGAAGCTGGAAAGAGCAATGCTGCTCCTCTGAGTGTGGGCATCCCCAGGGGCCAGCAAGGACCAGGGCACCCAGTGGGGATGGCTGGTGCTGGGGCAGCTGGAAAGCACCAGCTGAAGGAGGGAGTGAGCGAGCAGCCCAGGGAAGGAAAGAGGATGAAAGGCAGACATTTCCCCACCATCCTGCCAGAGGCCACATGAGCAGAAAAAGGCTCCTCCGAGCACCATGCTGCCAGGGCCACCATGGGGCTGCCTGGCGAGTTCAGCCCACCCGGCACAACATGGAGGGTTTGCTCTGCACAATGACAGGTTCTCCTGGCCACAGATCCAGCAAGCCAGCCCAGCCTCCCCACTTTCATTCTGGCCTGAGCATTGACCTCCTGCATCTTTAGGTCTTACGAGTTTGACCCTTTTCACACGGAAATTGGAATGGCAAAAATGCAGACATATACCTGCCATTGTGAAGGACGAGGGAATATAATTTGTTTTTGCAAGAAATATCAAGGTCACACTACACACAGAAATACTATAGCAGCTCTGGTAAAAACAGCATAGTAAATATAGACATGAGATAAACTAACTGTCTGGTTTTCCATTTGCCTGTGACCTCTATTACTGTTCTTTGTTCCTTTGCCTATAACCTCTGTAATTGCCTTTTTGGTCCTTTGGGTCAATATGATTATCAGGCTCAATGTTGCCACCGCTCTCAAATTTTTCAAATGAAACCTCATCTGGAAAGTTATAGCCCTATTCTGTTTGTGACTTACTAAAAAAATCGTGCCTTTAACTAACACAGAAAAGTTTCTCTCAGTAATAGATCCATATTCATAAAAGGGTAGCTATTCCATCTTACCAATTTATTTTCCTTTTGTCACTTTTAATATTTTGTCACAAAATAATTTACCTGCCCTGCTAACAGCTTTCAAAGCATATCCTTGTTTTAATAAGAATTTATTAAAATACTAACTGTACACTGAAAACCAGCATCTGGAAGAGTACCAGTCTTGAATAAGGTTACTTGGTATAAATGAAATATACGTAATAATGATGTTACTGATAAAAATTTATCTTTGTATTTAATTAGTAAGAAGATAAAATATATACAGTCTTAATTACATATGGCTTGTGCTCGCTCAAAAAAATTGAAGCGTATATCGGCCAATATTGGTAAAACAGTAGATCATTTTCCTTAAACCCAGGATTTCTAAGTAGGGATTCAATACAGCTGTCAGTGGAACAACTGCAAAAATGCCATTAATGCCCGCCCCCATGTAAACCCAAACACAGCATGCAATCAGCATATGAGGACAAGCACGCTCTCTCCAGCCCCACTCTTGCAATCTCCCATGCAAGCAAGTCCATGCACACGCACCTGACTGCTGCATGGAAGCTGTATTTTGGGAGTCCCAGTCAAGCACATGGCAAGTTCCAAAGGCAACAGCTCAAAACATTCAAACTCATCCCCAGCTTCCTTTTTTCTCTCCCCGCTTTTTCTCTGCCTGGTGTTATTTTTTAAGAAAATGTATCAAATTAAAAAATAACAAAGCTCTAATGAGCCTATTCTCTTCAAATTTGGTGCTTCACGCAACACCAGAGGTGTCACGAAAGGAAAATGTCATCCATAATATGTGACTGTTTGGAATCAGATTAGAGAGACCCATAATCTGCCAGTAACCTCTGCCTGGGAGGTCAAATTACAAATTCTGTATTTATTACACATAAACACACTATGTTTCCAGATTCTACCTCCACAGACACTGGGTTATTTATGGGGTCCATCACTCAATAGCTATTTCATATTAGACTCCAACTATACGTACATAAATATATTCAATAATACATTCACAAGGACAACAATCAATTTTTTTTTTTCTCCGCCCCCCCCCCCCCCCCCCCCAAGTGAAATAAAGCGTGGGAAAGGGCAAATGGAAGCTGCTTCCTCCGTGATGACAGGAAAAGCCTGGAGAAATCACCACATGCATAAAAAGAGGCAAATATTTACTAGATAAAAGCCAGGCGGAGGAGAAATTACTACCTAAAGGCTGCAGCTGGTTGTCTCTGCAGATTTGAAGGATCAGCTACCAAGACTGTAATTCTAAGAAAATCTCCTATTAATGGATAAAACTCAACTGCACACTGTTCAGTGTGGGCTGGGCAGTGAGAAACAAGATACTCCTTCAGGAAAAGAAAAACTCCGGGTTCTCTAATGCAGGCTACTAAATTTGCTTGGCTGGTGCAACATGTAGCCACATCCTGGTGACAACTGGTGGCTCCCATTACCAGTTCATTTTGTAAGTCACCAACCCACCACGAAATTGTAATGACTTCGGGCTATTTCTAACTGGGATTTAAATCAGTGACCTGAAGTAAAGACACTCATCCTATTACCAGCCTCCTGAGCCATGTAAATTCCAGCAGAGCATTTTTTTTTTTTAATTCTTCTTAAGCTTACTTCACACAGATCTAAATGCTCACAGAAGATCTGAGTTGGAGAAGACTCAGGCCCTAAATGCTGGTGGGAAGCCTCATTCCTTTTTCCTTTAGGGAAAACTCTAGAAACCTCTGGCTTGCATTATTCACTCACTAAAGCACCAATGCACACGATGCTCATGTGAGAGCTGTTTCAACAATTTATCTGCTTTAGAGATGGCTGAACATGCAGGTTTTATATTCTAATACATCTATCAGGAACACCTGGATACAGGCATCAAAGCCACTTCGGGTATTTCTTGCGGTGGCTTGTTTCACGTAGGCATCGTGTGCAGGAAAGGTTGGCTTAAAAGCACTGAAGGAACTTCCGGGAAATGTCTTTTGCTCTTAAATCATCCACCGCTACATCAATAACAGTCCATGAGGTTTGCACTTCCATTGCCACAGATACTTTAGAGAGAGAAAAAAAAAAAAAAAAATCAAAATCAATGTAACCCAATTTCTCCCATTTTCATGGGAAAACAGAAATCAAAAGTTCCACTCTCAAAAAAAAAAAAAATGTTTCTGCTAATTCAGAATATGAATTGCAAGGAAACCAAGGCATTAAAGGAAAAAACCAAAAACCTCACAGACAACTACACTTGAGAAGTTTAGGTCATTAGATTTAATAGTGTAAAATGAACAAACAGCTGTGAAAAACTGAAAACCCTGGAAATCACATCTGTAGCTAATCACAATCAGAGGCTGCAGGACAATTATTAACCTGCTGTTGTGGAGCTTCCAGCCACCATAGGATCACCAGACTATTTTTGTTTAACTATTTTAGTTACAAAATGTGTCTAGTTACATTGTTTCCTTCCTATTTTCTCTCTGAAAATCACATAGACAACATCTTGTATATCTCAGTAAAAACTGAGTCATTATCCTAATAAAGAATTCTAAGAAAAATAAATATTCTGAAGTTAAAATCAGCATAAAAAAAAGATATTTTCCTTGTTTTGTCATCAAGAATAACACATGTTCTAACGTCACAATATTTTAAATATTCAAGAGTAAAGGCTACTCTAATCTACTACTAATAAATATATCTGATGAGGAAAATATCCTTTGAAGTGACCACAGATGACACAGCTTTCTAGATACCAGGCACAGGAGATATTTTACATCATAAGACTAAACACCCAGTTAATGACAGCGAATAAACGATCAACAAAGTCATCCCCCGAGCCAGGCCAGGGCTGATCTCTGTGCACAGAGCTGTGTATACACACACCAGGTGGTCACGGAACACAAAATAATTCTAGAGGAACAGTTATCGGAACTCTGAAGGCTGAGCAGCACCGAGACATAACTGCAGCCCAAACAAACCTCTTCAAATTATCTCCAAATTCAGGAGCAGCACTGCTGAGAGAGGACAAAAGATTAGCACTAGCAATGTTGTCATTAAGTCACCTCAGGCAATTTTTTTCTACTGTGAGCAGCTGCTGTTCCTTGAGGAGCCCGGAGGAGGGTCTAAAAGGTGCCATGCCCATCCTTTTTGGCAGTCAAGACCACTTGGTCAAGACTTTCTGCATTCGAGAGGACTCACACGCGACTTTCTTCACTGCCCCCCATCCCACAGCACACATCGTGCAGCCTGGCCAGACCTTTGCAGAAGCAAAACACCAGCCCAGTCAACCTAGTGCTCCCCAGTAAGCACCCAGCTCTCTGCTCATGCAACGTACGGGCACCCCCAGCCCACACAGCCCCTTTGTTTATGGGGAGGGGAGATGACCTTGGAGGAGGAACCACAGTGGCCGATCAGAGCCTGCAGCTGATGCTGTAGGATCTCCCCAACCTGCCAGCTGGGCTGCCAGCCACCCTGGGTCATGTTAACTCCATGCATGGGTGCACAGAGCTTATCAGCTGGCAGAACAGAAACTGGAGATTATTGAAGATTTATATATATATGCACGTGTATATATATATAATTGCTATCGTTCTCTTGCATTTGATTTTAAAAGGTGATGACTAGGACTCTTGGCATCATGGGATGGTGACCTGCTCCTGTCTGGCAGAGGTACAACCAGCCACAGCAGTGGTTTAAATTTTGCAATAAGATCTACTAAAAAGAAAGATAAAGAAATTAAAAAATTATCAAGATTCCTCTTTCGGATCACTCCTGCACTTCCCAGCTTTAGCATGCCCATCACCCTTCTTCCTACTGACCCACGCAGCCCCAGCTGGAACCGTCAGATGCTTTGTATTCCCTCTTGCAAGCCCTCCAGGAGGCTTTTCTGGTGTTAGATTAGTCTTTGGTTTTCCAATCAATTGTGAAGAGAATTATCTCAGCTTTTACTGACAAAAAAATTACCTTTACAATCGGAATGTGCATGTTTAAACAAGGCCTATGGAGCAAAGTAGCCGAGTGCAGAACTGGAAGAGAATCATTTCAGAAGAGGAATACCCGAGAAGAAAAAGTGACTTCAGCTCCCACTGTGGGCATGCTCCAAAGCAGATTTAAATCGCTGGTGCCTTTTCTTCTTGCATTTAGTGCACTTTGCATCAAATTTTGTAAAATACCACGTCAGGTGTTCTCATGAGAATAGTATGAAAGATTAAAAACCAACCGGAACCACCAAGGTACATTTTTACAGTCTTGGGGTGCATTGTGGAAGATGAGGTGAAGCTGGTTAATTAACACATGAGCCAGTCACCATTTCCTCATCTCTGGTGTTGCTATTTAAGTAATTTCTGGGTCTCACGATGCCTCTGCTAAAGTGCAGAATAGAAGAAATAGAGCAAAACAGGCCTTTAGCTCTACAGGAGGGACAAGGCCTGGGACAGGGATGGTCCCTCGCTGCTCCTGAGCCTGCCCAGCCTTCCTCGGGCAAAGCAGCCCCCCAGCAGCAGGGGAAGGGGTTAGGACTTTTTGTAATTCCTAAGTTATGCCATTTTGAAAAGCAATGGCCAGCTCAAACCCAGCCCCAAGGCAGCACAGGGTGGCAGGGCCGGAACGCAGACGTTGGCTGCCCTGTGAGGCTTTTGTTGTCTTTCTTGCTGCTGTTGCCTTTGTCGAATCCAAAAGGCTCAGTTTGAGTTTGTGTCCGTTTGAGGCGTATGCGTTGTTCCACGTATTCAACCAGACCTCTATAACAGAACCCAAAGCAGTGTCTTTTTCCCTCTTTAATTAAGGGCAGCCTGATTTTGTTTACCTTCCATGATAAGTGATACCAGTACTTCAAACCCTTTGTTTTGGGAATGCAGTTTCTAGGACATCCTTATATTCCACTGAACTACAAGCAACGTTTTATCACAGTGAGTAATTTCTGTGATACCATCAGATGTAACACATTATCCAATTTAACACTTATTACTAGAGAATAATATATTAATTTATCCTTTAATCTGAACAGCTACTTTATTAAAAAACTTCTTTGCACAAAGGATCAAATTAAATCTAATCCCTGACATGACGCTCAGTAAAATGGACAAGCCTAAAGCAACTTTTATAGCCTCTTTCATCTCCTATATTTTTGCATATAGCAGGAAACCTTAGAGTACTGTTTATCAGCTGTTAATCAGAACTCACCCTACAAGCTGGGCACTCTCAGAATTTTAAGCATCTCCTATCTTCTATTGGTGTACATATTAAAGTAATTTATATTCCACCCATGCAGAAGGCCTTATGAAATCCTAGCCTCACCACTTGTACCCACCACGCACTCGTGCATACGTTAATTTGTTGTGGAGAAATATTCAGGGCCAACTTTGAAACAAAGAGAGTGAGAGGAAAAGAAACGCTGTTAGTGTGAGAGCTGTGAGGTGTTGCTCGTGAAGATATTCAGGGCTGGATATAAATCAAGACCTTGAGCAAAAGGTCAAGAAACTCTCTAAGAGTAGTGTTTGAGGATCAGAGGAAAGGGATGTTTTCCAGTAACAAGGACTATGTTTATTCCTCTATGAAGTAAAAAAATAACAGGCTTTGCTAGAGGAAGGGAGGTAATTTTCCAGCTTTGTAAGTCCCAATGGGTACACTAACACAATGTCTTTATTAAAACAACCCCACACACATAAATTAAGAAATCTTACTTTAAAAATTAACCAGTTAAAATTTGGTATTAAGGCCACCAAACACCCAAAATACAGAACCTCCATCCTCAAATTTGAGGGACTTAGTCACAGCTATGACGCATTGGGACAGTCTCATAAACATCATTTTCACCCCCATATAAAGGGGAATTTTGTCTTGTTTCCTTGGATTGTTTTCTACCTCTCTCTTCCTCCATTGGCATGCTACTGTATATTTGAGACTGAAGGATCCCTGCCCCATGACCTGTCCCTGCCTTTACAGAGATGAGGCACTACCAGATACTTGGAACCACAGTGACAGAGATGCTAGGGCAAACATGTGAAATTAGTAGTTTGTTCTGCAAGGGCTGAAATAATAGTTCCTTAATTTCAATTTACACAGTTGGCTTTGTTAAATGATTAGTGCCTTTAAACCTGAGAAACTAATTATGAGCATGGATGGCCAGATAAGACTGAGATTAGATAGGGCTTAATTAGTACTTTGTTACTTCTCCTAGGTTTGACTGCCACATCAATATTTTTAATAATAATAATTTAAAAAAAATCAGACTTACTTGAGCAGAAATCAAGAGATAGAGTTAACAGTCTCTTAAAACAACAACAACAACAAAAAGCCCACAAAACCCAAACCCAACATCAAACAAAACTGAACAAACAACAACAACAAAAAGTTTCTGGCAATGTATTACCTTCTTCATACCTAAAACAACCTTGGCCAAGCAGAATAAGAGGACCAAGAGATTTTAGAAAGATAATTTCAGGAAAAACATCAAACAACCATTATTTAAGCTTGTCCTTTCATAATACAAGCCATCTACTTTGCATACATCTTACATGTTTTGCAATATAGTCAGGGCACCGTTGCTGTGTTTAGTTGTATCACATACAGAGATATGTGTAACACTGAGGGTCACACAGACCTTCCAAATATTTTCATTCAATGCTCCTTACAGCCACAGAAGCTTCACAACCTAAAGAAATGCTCAGTGGTAAAACAGTCTACACTCAACAAATAATATTTTATCATCAGGACAAAAAGTTAAAAAATTAGAATTTTCATTATTTTCTAGTTGATTAAATCAACGTGTTTAAAATAGCCCAGTTAGCAAAGGAAGGACTGTATCTTCCTCTTTATTCCATACCCAAAAGATTGTAAAGTCCCTGGAAATGCATTTAAATCCAAAAAAAGAAAGCATCACAAAACTTTGCTGCATTTTTAATGATTAATAAGTATAAATTCCTTCTTCCGTGTCAAAAATGAAGAAAATTATACTTCTTGGTACAGCAAATCAAGAACCTTGTCCAGCAACCGGCTCTTCCAAGAGAACATCACAGTGGTGCCAAAACACACAAAGCAAACAACAGGGATTAAAAGTAGAATGGACCATTTTTTCTTTTCGATTAGGCTAAAAAGTGTTATGGAGACACCAAATCTGTTTCTAAAATACAGGAAGACACAGTGACAGTTCAGCTCACCAGCTGCAGCCCACCCAGGTAATCCAACGACCAGCTTGGGCACACTCCGCAGAAGCACTTTGCCACTAAACTCCGTGGTGGCATGGGGGTACAAGTAACCCACCTCAGTCAAAACTGCTGTTATGAGCCCTGAACCAGGACACCTTGCTCTTGTCCTGGGGGCTCAGGACAGTTGGTGGCTTTTCTTCTTTCCCACCGATACCAGCTTGGATGGAGAAGCCACCACTGACCCTGCAGGAACCCCTGTCCTTGGTGGCTTCCTCATCTTTCTCCTGTTCCAGACCTTCACCACACAGTCCTTGGACTCTGGAGGAGGTTTGTGAAGGTTTTAGCAGCACAGCCCTACCTGGCTGGGTGGCACGGGCAACTAACGCCTCACTAAAACAACTTACGTGGCTGCAAGTCTGCACTCAGCGGCAGATCTAGACCTTGCTTTTTAAAAGCAACTGATTCAAACAAAACTACTTTGCTATGCGGCATACTTTAACTAACACCCCCTTTCCCTCCAGATTTTATGTATTTTTAATGAAAGTCTAATTACCATCCAAATACAGTTTGAAGCAATGCATGAGGAAAAATAAACATAATTTAGAAAGTCAGAAAATATTCATTAATTATTTTTCTAGCATGATAAAAATGTATAAATTAAGAATCTGTGTAAATATATGTTAAACGCCTTAAATATATACAGATGGAGTATGCACATAATCCTCATGGTTAGCAAAAGGAAATACTGATTTACACCAGCCAATGAGGATCAGCCTTTATTTAGAAAAATAGGAAGCACAAATGCAAAACAAGATGAAAATCAATTATTTAAATCAGGGTTTCCAACTTGACAATTTAAATCATGATTAAAATTGGCAATTTAAATGACTTTGATCTAAATCAATCCCCCTGATGTGAAACCAGCCCATTTTATTTGTCACTATTATTGTTCTCTGAGCACCCTGATGAAGAAATTATTTGTAAGCGTGCACATGTAGATATTTCTTTATGAATGCACTTTGCTCTGCTTGTTTGCAATTCGTTTACAACAAGAAGAGCAATAACTACACCTTAGTGTACCTATGACACAATTCTATTTATCAAAAAAAATATTATTAAACGGGAGTTTTATTTTGTAGGCAATAATATTTCCCATTCTTTCATAGTATTAGCCTTATTACTGGATAAGTTAGAATTAACAGAGTTTCAGCTCACCAACAAGCAGACCTGCCAGTCACAAACAGAGCCACAAAAGCTTCAGTCCTGCCATTCAGCACCCAGCATCCTTTAAAGAAGGCTGCAAAACCCGCATCTGACCTGTAAGACCACAGTGTGCCAAGCCCTGTGCTGAGTGCTAGAATCGCCCAGAGCAGCACAAGCACAACCCTCAACCACCTCCACAGCCCATTTCATCAGCTGGAGATGGCTACAGGCCAAAGGCTCTTTGGACTTGCCTTTTAAACCCACCTTCCTGAAGATGTGTCATACAGATATCTCCATCCATCCATCTGTCCATCCATCCGTAATTTTTGCAGAAGGGAAGCTGAGGTCTCAAATACATGACACTTCCACAGGCTTTGCAAAGGGAGATGCCCAGGAGAAAGGATGAAAACCCAGGCCCCAGCTGAAATGAGCTCCTGAGGGGTGGGTCAGAGTCCCAGGTGGGGCTGGCCAGGGGAACAAGGTCAGCAGACGCCAGGCCGTGCTGGGTGGGCTGCAGCAGGGAGGTGAGTACCAATTAGTCATCAGAGACTCTACCAAAGGGAGCTGGGCTGAGATACAGGTGGGTGGGAATCTGCTTCTATTGACTCCCACAATAATTTGCTGACATCCTCATCTCAGAAGAAATTAAAACTTCTGCCTTTGTCTTTAACACTGCCTGCGGATAATGAGCTTCCCCCCCCCCCCCAGCTGTATACTCTGCCTGAATTAAACAAAGATACAATTTCCCATCTCTACTAGGCTCTTAAAGCCTTCCTCCTACCTCTCTCAATTACTGCCATCAGACATCAGTTTCTTGCCAGTAACCAGCCATAATTCTGCTTTACTATCCAGTCTATGCTTTAGTAGTAGTGTTTTTTTTCTAAACTTTTCTTCTTGAAGTTCACAACACCCTGGGTCCCAACTACTGTAGTAGTTTCCCCCCACCCCTTCCTCCCATGCGTCCAGACTTTCTCATTCAATGACCATTTTCATGGCCCATGAGCTTGACCCTGATGACCTGAGCTGGACCTTTTCCCCAAGTAAGCCTGTGCCAGTGTCCTTCCCAACACCACCACACGCTTATCAAGCATCTTACCGTTCCTTCGCCGCAGCAGTGAGTTGGCTGCCATCACCACATGGTCCCAGCTTCTTAACTATTTGCTTGTTACATTTTGTATTTTCTCTTCTCTTGAGAAATACAGTGGAAGAGGTCCCTGCTCGCTGGTGCAAATTTACCTGTGTTCTCTTCCAAATCCCTCGTTAATACCTGTTTTCATCTGTGATACCTGCAAGGAATGACAGAGCAGCTCGCTTGGGCTGCTGCGGTAGCCAGATTGGTGATGCCAGACCGGAGGGTAATGTTACTCTGCTCCCAGCTCATATCCATGGCTGCTTTTCTGCCCCACATTTGAACGATAAACTGCCTGAAGTGGGTCTTTTATTTTTGTCCTGTACTTGCAGTGTACCAAGGACATGAGCTGCTGAGCTATGATTAAGGGCACCAACATCTACATAACAACAATAATGCAATAGCAGAGGAGAAAGCGCTATGATTTTGTTTCTATCTAAACCTGGAATAATTTGTTAGTGGAATTAGGAAGCTTCCTTTACATAATTATCACTAAGTATATCAGCCAAAGTCTAACTCACAGCATGTATCCTCCAGTGTGATAATACAGTATTTCAGAACTATGTGAAATACAGCACTTATTATACACACTTAGCTGAGCTGGAGTTGTGACCCTCCATTGGTGACCAGCTCCAGAGCACCAGCGTGCATGTTCAGTTCAGGATAGGGAAGCAAAGGACTCAGTTTGTAAGGCTTCATGTCTGGGTTCTTAAAAGCCGGGAGAGAGTTCAAGCAAAAAACATTTTCACACTTCTTTTCCCCCAAAGCTGATCTGAGAGAACAAACCCAAAGATTTTTTAAAATACCCAAGATTCCTCCTTTTTTTGAATGAGAATGTACAAGTTTGTTCTTATTCTGTTCCGTTATCCTGTTTCATAGAAACGTCATGTATTTTTTATTAATTAATTTTAAAAAAAGAACCCCTTCAAACCAATCCAAAGGAAAGCAGCATAACAAGGTTTTCCAAATCACATTGAGTCTCGGACAAAGTCTGCAGGAAGACCAGGAATGAATCTGAAGATGCCTGTTTCTGACCTCCTGTTTTATCCACTGTACCACTCGTTTCCCTACAGCTAGAACTATGCAAGTTATTTCATTAGAAAAATAAAGGTGTTGTTTTCTTTTAACAGAAAGAAATTGCTTTCTGGAACAACTGAATATTTACAGAAGATATGTCCCTCTCTGGAAATTAAGCCCTAGAGTTAGAGCACATAAGCACTTACATGTAAACAGGAGCTACCTCATGTCATGTTAAATTCCTTTGCCTTTCCTGGTACCCTGAGTAAGCCTGAATCAGCAGCACCACAGGAGCAATACCCCAAACGCTGCATCATAGCAGCCCCTAGCATAAATTCTGCCTGGTCTGAAGACATCCGAATCTGCTTTCATGGAGCTAAATCCATCTAGATCCAGGTTTCCAAGCCTGGAGAAATGCCCAGATCCCCCTTTCAAGTGCCGTTCCCTTTGCCATTCACCGTGTCCCACACTGTCCCATGTAACCTGCTGTCAGCAGTGCAGCAGCCGCTTTATGTCTGGTCAAGGCACCCTCATTACCAACAGTAATTACAGCTCCAGCAGTTCCAGTGTCCTGGAAAGATGTGGATGTTTGCTTCACTTTCTTGAGAGGGACAGACCAGGAACCATACACGGTCGCAAACTTCAGGGGGGCTGCTAGAGCAAAAAGGATCTCTCTGAGGCTCTCTCTGACACATCAAGAATTCGCCCGTTTGAAAGATGCGGTTGGACTTTAACCCGTGCACACAGGTTTCAGTGAGCCGTGCTAAGATCATGCAGTCAGATCTTGTCTGGTCTTACAGCAATCCCACTTGTTCAAAACACTCAACCTGAGCAACAGCCTTTTAAATTATTCAGTTAGGTGCCAGCTGTTTTCATTTAGCTTTCAGAAATGCAGCCACGGTGCGTACCCAGCTTGATGCTATTTTTGAGGCAGACAATTTGCAGAGGTACCCTCATCTGAGAGCCTTGAACTAAGCTCGGGATGATAATGTAGCACGGGTACATCTTGGATACATCTTAAATTAGATTTTATTCTACTGCCACACATTAGGCAACATGCCTTTTACAAGGGAAGGGGGTGAATGCTGAAGCAGAAGAAAAAGGGGGTCAGGGAGCAGGAAAGACAATGTTCTGGGCCCGCTGTGTGGGAATTTACATCTCTACCATAATACTGGCAAAACTCCTCTTGAAGAAGGTTAGGACAATGTTTGGGAAGAAGCAAGGTCAGAAAAAGGAATGTAAATGGGAGACTGGGCAGGGGGAGCCCAGGAAGGAACTGGGTGAGTTGCTCAGAGCAAAAAGGAAAAGTAAGGAATACCAGGGCTTCCCGTTTTCTTCCAGGTCTACATTATGAGGGCACTGCCAACACAACAAAGCGTAGCTTTGCCAGCATAACACACATTTTCTCTAGTGTTTTGCTGGCATAAAAGTGCCTGATGGGACCCAAAGCGCATAGCTCACCTGGCCCATGCCAGGTCTGAGTTTCCACTTCTGCCTCATTCCTATGACTTTGAAAGACACGATGGGCTCCTTGAAACTGACCTGCCGGTCTTGCTCCTGTTTCTGCAAGCCCTTCTCCTCCTTCTCGTCCTCCTCCTCCTGGTCAAGCAAGCAAATGCTGCTTCTGATAAGGATGGAACACACAGGGGTGCATGAAGAGACTGGTCAGCATTTGCAAGCTGTCAACAAACGGCATCAAGGCCAGGTCAGGGACAGCTAACCTCTGTCACAAACCAGCGGATATCACCTCGCCAGCAGCCACTCGTATATTGTCCTTTGTGACACGAGCCATTTGGAGTTTGGGGATGTTCTGCTGCCATGCAGGAGCGTTAAGCTTGGTTTGCCAAAAACATGGAAAAGCTAGTACAAGGGGAGAAAGGATACTAGGAGTTAGTGTATTGGTAGGAAAAAAGGCATAGGCAGTGAGTCAGAACAGCGTAATCTAGCCAAAGGTGTAGTGTTGGGAAATGTTGCAGAGCCTTGCCTATAAGTTATGCCTAAATCACATTCCAGGGGGTTTAATTCTGCTGGTGGTCTATTGGTTGATTACTATAGGCTCCATAAATGCTACACCTTGCCTTGCAATGTTTATGTACAATGCACAAAACTGGGCAATTACTGAGTCCTGAGTAACTCACCTTCTGTGTCGGGGCATACCCATCTTGGGGGGTGACCGCATTTCCTTTCCTCATGTTGGTGACAAAAATCATGGCTGATGTTCAGAGCTCATTTGAGGGCCCTGGAGATAAGAGGTTGAAATGGTGGAAGGCAGGTAATAATTTCAGAGCTCTGGCATACCAAACTGATCACAACACTTGTAGACCCAGGAGGTCACATCGCTAATGCCTTCAAAGCTTTTTGGAGACCTTTATGGAGTTATTCTACATGAAAAATTAACCCTAATATATACATTGAAAAACTATCAACACAGGGGATAAAGAGCCCTTGAGAGGAGGGTGAAGCTCTGATCTGCTACTTTTTCCCACTTCTTGTGGAAGCAGATGTTGCAGAGAAGGGGGTGGCCAGCATGAAGGCTCTGCACTCATACAGCTGCTACTGTGTTGTGTACCATGCAAGCGTATGTTGCGACAGCTAACGGGGAGGCCTCCAGCTCTGTGCTGGCCTTTCAGCTCAGCCAGGCTGTTTCTGTTGGCAGCATAACACGGGAGTACGAAGCCTGCAAATGTGTTCAGCATTGCCAGCTCCCGGGGAACCCTACTTTGGTGCCGGCAGAGGAAGAAAATACAACGCGGTCTGTGCACGCAATCACATTACACACTGCTTCATGAGGAAGGGAAGGAAATGAGATGATACACAGGGGAGGCAAACCTGATTACTGAAAATTATATATACACTCTTGAGGTGAACAGTCTTCATCTAATTTGTAGGTAAATTAATGATTTACAAAGAAGCGTGGTCTATTAAAAATAAATTTTAGCAACAGACACATGCAGCCTATTAAGGTGATTTTCCATTTGAATCTTTCAGTTCAATTCTTTTCTCTATCTCTGCGTGCTATGGGATGAGCTGATAAAGAAATGGCAAAGAGCTATAAAAATGAGTGGCTCAGGAAAAAATGAAGAGACAAAATGGTCACAGTATCTGAATGGACAGACTTACCTATACTGAAGTTAAAATAGAAAGCAGAACCTTCATTTCTTCACTCAGCACACAAACAAATTCATTCAGTGTCACCACAAGGTGTTGCGGAGGCCACAAGTAAGAAGGGGATGCTGTGGAGGATGGAATAAATTAGCAGAGCAGGATTCACTGGTGATAGTGACCGCGTGTGGCTGTGGAAGTCTCTAGAGCACCATTACCAGAGTGCGAGCACAGCAGGGAAGGGCCAATTTTGCTTTGCCACTTGCTCCAGCATGGTTGTAGCACCCCAGAGTGGGGCTGGGGCCTCTCACACTGGCTGGGGCAGCAGCAGGAAACAGCTACAGCCATCTCGCACCAGCGATGTCGCGACGTGTCGCGACACTGTGGAAATGCACCTCTTTAAAGGCACCCACCACTCTGCTCCACAGCTAAGAGCTGATCTGGTGTTAGGCAAACCGACGGTCAGACACCAGTTGCGATTCCTAAAATCTGGTTTTCTTTTGCATAGACCTTCATTAAAAAAAAAATATCTTTGCAATAAGTTTGCTAGCTTTCACACTTGCTAAAGGGCCACTATTTTTCCTTCCAAAACAGAATACATTAGCAATATTGTCTATTAAAAAAATAATAAAAAGGAGTATGTTTTGATATGTCCTTAGTTGTGGGTGCTTCCTCTAGTGAGAAACTTGCCTTGCTCTGTATTGCAGGCAGCAAGGAACACATGAGTATTTCCCCTTTGTGTAGATACACACAGGTGTAACGCTGTGTGAATCCCTGTCTCAGCTGCCTTCTGCTCAGCTCTCTGGAGGCCACAACTGCTGCCACCAAGGAGCCCCCAAACAAACAACCCCTTTGGCAATACTGACTTTGCTCTAATTGAGAACAAACCCAACGCGCAGGAAACCACCAAACCCCTCGAGTTAGCTGTAGCCACGGGCGAGTGGCCCAGAGCAGCAGCGGCCAGCCGGACTCAGGTGGGGGGCACGGGGGGCTGCAGTCCCAGCCTGTCACCTCGGTGCCACGGCTCAGGGTGGTCACCTGTCCCCATCACCACCCCCTGGCCCTTTTCTCCCCTGATTTTGCCCTGTGCTCAGTCCCAAGAGGAAATCTCTCCATACCCACCCCATGGTGCCTGGCTGCCAGCCCCCTGCCCGGCCTGGCCGGGGGTGCCCCGGTAGCCGGTGGGTGAGTTCCCGGGGTGCTTCAATACCGGGGGAGGTGGAGGGTGGGAGTGGTCCCGGGGAGATACCCGATTTGCAAATGGCCTTGGAAAGGAGAGGCGTAGCATGCAAAGAGGCTAAGCAGGACCCCTCCGGGCAGCGGGGGCGGGGGCCTGGAGCTGCAGCTGGGGGGATTTTGGCATGGCAAATACAGCGCAGGGGTCACCGGGATGAGGCCGGGCAAACATTAACCTCCCGCGCCGGTGGCTTTGCGAAACAGCCGGTGCTACGTCTCTTTTCCTTTGCTCCTCCTTTTTCATGGGAAAAAAAAAAAACCAAACCAGTTTATGGCTCAAAGCCAGCTGTAAATTAACAGCTAAGTGAAACCATTCTGTCAGTGGGACGCTTTAATCGGTTTACAAAACACCGCTCAAGGTACGATGCATATTCGTAGGCAGGACGGTACCCGGGACATCAAAACACAACGGGGTCACCGGCCGTGCCCCTCCCCCCACCGGCGGGGAGCTAAGGGCCAGGACCCCACCCCCCACCCCCTGCATTCACACGGCTAAGGGCGCTGATGGCCGGGCGTTTGCAAATGCTTTGCCTCTGAAAGGCTCCATTAAAGGGAAGGAAAGGAAGGATTTGGGATGGGGTGGGGAAGGGAGGAAGTGTTTGGGATGGGGGGTGGGCGGTGGGGCCCCGCTGCTGCCCGGGCGCGGCGGGCTCGCTCACTCCGGCGGTTCTCACCGAGGGGGAGAAAAGGAAAAAATTGGGAAGAAAAAAAAAATCTCTTAAAAGGGAAAATAACAAATAACCTGCACCCGCGGTGCCAGGGCGAGCTGCCCGGGGAGGGCAGCAGCTAAAACCCCCCATCGCGCCCCTCCCGCCGGAGATGCCGAGCCCGGGGCCCCCACCCGGCACCGCGCAGCCCCCATCCGGGGCCACGCAGCCCCTACCCCCGTCACCCCTGGAGCCCCCCGCCCGGGAGCCCCGCAGCCCCCCACGCCGGCAGCCCTACAGCCCCCACCCGGCAGCCCACCACCTGGCGGCCCCCCACGCCCGGCACTCCGCAGCCCCCCACCCAGAACGGCGGCCCCGGGGGTGGGGCGGCTCGGCCACCCCTCCCGAGAAAACCCCTCCCGGAGCGGGCCGGGGGCGTAGCAATGATGACAGCCGCAGCCCAGCGTTAGGGTTCAGTTCCAGCTGATTTTATTTCCTTCCCGAAGAAAAAAAACAAAACAAAACAACAAAACAACAAAAAAAAACCATCAACAAAAAAAAAAAACCAAAAAAAAGAGGTTATTTACAGAAGGTATATCAACAATCTGACAGGCAGTGAACTTGACATGGTTAGCTGGCATGATTTTTTTTTTCTTCTCTTCTTTCCCAACGTTGCGTCGAGGGTGATCGTTAAGACAAAAAAAAAAAAAAAATCTACACAGCATATTGCACAGGATGGATGACCAAAAAAATAACAAAAAGAACAAAAAAAAGTTAAACCCTTAACGGAACCACCTCATTAGGCAGACGTCCTAGTGCCTGTCATGTTATATTAACATACATAAACACACAATCTTCTTTTTTTTGCTTATTATAATACAGACTTAAATGTACAAAGATGTTTTCACTTTCTTCATCTTAAACACAACAGCTATAAACCTGAATACATATGCTATCATCATGCCATAAGAGACTAAAACAATTATATTTAGCGACAAGTAGAAAGGATTAAATAGTCAAATACGAGAATGAAAAACGCAGTACATAGTGTCGCGAACTCAAACCGGCATTTCGATAGATCCAGTGGTTTAAACGGCACGTTTTTGCTTAGAAAAAAAGTGCAAAAGATGTGGTTTACAAGTTAAAGGTACAGGATCCCTTCTGTGTAAATGCACCAGTTGCTTTACTTCATTTCGGGACAGGTTTCTCCCCAAAACGGTAGCATACAGTGTATACGCCTGAAGTCTTTCCCTTCCCCTCCCCCCCCCGCCCCCCCCCCCCCCCCGCCCCCTCCCCGGAGAGGCAGGGGGTTGCGGGGAGGCGCGGCGGCGAGGGATGCTGTCACTTTAAGATGCCTGCAGATTGGAGTGTAAACATGGACAAAGTAGGGGCTGATTCGTGGGTGTGTGAGTGTGAGTGAGCGTGAGCGCACACGCGTGTGAGATACAACCAGCGGCCCTGTTGTTAAAATCAGGAAATCCAAACAGCGATTTACACCGATTTACACCCCCTTTATATATTTTTTACAAAAATACACTGAGAAAATAATCAAACGTTTTCATCTCTCTTCTCTTTTTGTTTTTTAAAAGTGTCAAAAGTCTACATTTAAATATAAAAAATTAAAAGTTAAAACTCTAGCCCTTCAGTGAAGGAGACATAAAAATGGTGCGGGTAACAACGAGAACTACCAAAAAAGGACAAAGAAATACAAGTCAAAAATGTTTGGCCAGTATAAATACGTCCACTTATAAAATGGCATCCGATTACATTTACAAGGAAAAAAAAAACAAACCCAAACCAAGCGAAAAAAAAAAAATACGAGGATGGAGCATCGGTGAGAAAAAACAGTCTTTTCATTTACAGCTATAAGGAACAAACACATACATACTCTGAGAAAAAATTTGGTCCTGAATTTTCTTTTTTTAAAGTCCAGCACAGATTTGAGTTGCGTTTGAATCCTTTAAAGAGTTAAGAATGAAAAAAAGCTGGTGATATTTTTGTAGGAATCAAACATAGCGCCATCTATCTGCTTTTATATTATCCTAACACTATTTTTTTTTAAACTGTTCAACAGTCTTACAGAAATCTTAAAAAGATAGACAGGATAACATGCTATATTAAACCCCACCAGTGAAATAATCCAACACCATCACGATTCTGAGTAAGAAGAAAAAAACTACTTTTTTTGTGTGTATTTTCGTGGTTTTTTTGCAAAAGCCATCGCCCTCCATTTCCCCTGTACCACATCACGACAGAAACTGTTCCCATTCGGTCTCTGTTTCAAAGGAAGTTTTCAGTGTTCTTGAAGTTTCGGCCTTATTTTTCTCTCTACATATGACATAAGGTGACTGAGAAAAGCGCTGCCGCCACCTCATCTATACGTGCAAATCCGTTTCAGTTTATTATTATCTTTCCCCCATCGTGTTTTCCAAGACAGCTCTCGAGTGTAAGTCTGGCTCTTCTCCGCTTAACCAGGATCTCAGTCCAGCTCCATCAGCCACCTCCTCCTCCCAACATCGCCGCCTCCTCGCACCGCAGAAGAAACCGGGACAGGATTTCTTCCCCCCAAACGTGAACCTTGCAAGGGGCCTGGTGAATTTTTTTCTTTTTTGTGTGTGTGTTTCTTTTTCTCCTTTTTTTTTTTTTTCCAAGCAGTTCTGGTCGCTCTTTCACACGAAAGGGCGAATGCTCAACACATCCAGTGCGCGCCCAGCACAGCGCATCGCTCCCCCTCCTCTTTATTCGCATGAAGTGGGCAACAACAAAGAACCCAGAGGTGTGTGTGTTTCCCTCACCCCCCCCCCCCCCCCCGCCCCCTTTTCTCTGTCTCTCTTTTCAGGAAATAAAAAAAAAAAAAAAAAAAAAAAAAGGAAAACCAGCGTTTCGCTCCCGCCAGTCTCTGAAAAAGCACCGTCAAGCTCGGCTCCCGGGGGGTCCGTCTGCAGCCGGAGGAGGGGGGCTGCCGGCCGCTCTGCGCGGGGAGGGCGGTCCCGCTCCTGCCGCCTCTCTCCCCCAAGCACAAGCAGTTTCCACAGCCCCTTCCCAGCCAAAAATAAAAAATAAAAATTTTTAAAAAATTAAAAAATGATTAAAAAAAAAAACCTCAAAAGCGCCCCGGCGGGGTGGGCGAGTCCTGCCGGCACCGCGCGGCTGTGCCTCCTCCAGCAGCGCCCGGCTCCCGGCTCAGTAAGTGAAGACCAGGTTGGAAATGCTGGACTCCAGCCAGTCCCCCGAGATCATCTCACTTACCTCCGGCGTGCAGTAGTCCGGGAACTCAAAGTGCGAGCCCGAGCCGGGCTCGAAGTTAAAATCCAGGTCCCGGTCGAGCACCGAGGAGCTGAAGCTTCCCAGGGACATGCTCTCAAAGCCGGGGCTGGGGTTCAGGTCCAAGAGGTCGTCCTCGAACTCGTCGTCCGACGAAGAGGAGCCGGAGGAAGAGGAGGAGGAGGAGTGGGAGGACGCGGAGGAGGAATGCGCCGTCGAGGGGGCCGGGGAGGAGGCGCGCAGGCTGGTGTAGCTGCGGTGATCCGAGGGCGAGCCGGAGCCGGAGGGCGAGGGGCAGCCGGTGCCGCCGCAGTCCCCGTCAGGCCGGCCAGCCCCGCCGCCCCCCTCCTCGTACAGGCTCAAGGGATCGCCGGCCTCCGCCGAGCTGCTCAGCGTGGGGCTGCCGGGCACGGCCCCGCCGGGGGAGGCGGAGGCCGCCGCCGCCTGCCCGCTCGCGAAGACGTAAACCCGCTTCAGCTTTTTCTCGGCTAGCGGCTTGCCGGGCCCCGACGGAGCACCCGCCGCCCCCCGCGGCTTGTACAGCGCCTGGTGCTCGGGCGGCAGCAGCGCGGCCGGCGGCTCCCCGGGGAAGGGGGCGGCCTTGCCGCCCGCCGCCGCCTTGCCGTGGGGCTTGCCGCCCGCGCCGCCGCCACCGCCCGCAGGGGAGGGCTTGGAGCCGCCGCCGCCGCCGCCCTTCTTCGGGGCGGGCTTGGCGGGGGCCGCGGAGCCGCCGGGGCCGCCGCCCGCGCCGCCGCCGCCGGCGCCGCCCCCGCCGCCCTTGTCCGCCTTGTCGCCGGGCTTGGCGGAGCTGTTGCCCGACTTCACCTTCTTCCTGGGCCGGTACTTGTAGTCGGGGTAGTCCGCCATGTGCTTGAGGCGCAGCCGCTCCGCCTCCCGGATGAAGGGGATCTTGTCGCTGTCCTTGAGCAGCTTCCAGCGCTTGCCCAGGCGCTTGGAGATCTCGGCGTTGTGCATGTCGGGGGACTGCTCCATGATCTTCCGCCGCTCGATCTGCGACCACACCATGAAGGCGTTCATGGGCCGCTTGATGTGCCCGCTGGGCGTCTTGCACCAGCTCGGGTCGTCCGCCTTGCCCCCCGTGGAGGCGGTGGAGCCGGGCGTGGGGGAGGAGGCGATGCCCAACTCGATGCCGGCCCCGGAGTCGGAGGTCTCGGCGGCCAGCAGCGCCTCCGTGTTCTCCGCCGTGTTGGTCTGCTGCACCATCGCGGCGGCGGCGGGGGGGGGGCTCGCCGGGGCTCAGCGCCGCTCCGGCGCGGGGCAGGGCGCGCAACTTCTCACAGCGGCACCGGGGCGGCGCGGCCGGCCGCGCAGCCCCCCGCGGCCGCGCACCGGCTCCCCGCACCACTTGTACTTCCACACCGGCGCCTCGTCCCCGGCGGCACGGTCCTTTCCCCCTCGAGGCGGCGGCGGCGGGGCCGCCCGCGGTCAGGCAGAGTTTCTGCAAAAGCAGCGCCGCGAGCCGCTCGTCCAAGTTTGCTATGTTTTTTTTCTTGGGGTGTTTTGGGCTTTTTTTTTTTTTTGGAGGGTGGGTGTCGGTCTGCTTTTCCCCCCCCCCCCCCTCACCACCTCGGGTCTGCCCCCACTCCCCGAAGCAGCTGGTCCGGTTCACAAGTGCTTTCCGCCTGCCCCCGGCGTTTCAGCAGAGCAGCGCGGCCGCCGCCGAAAGTCCCTCAGCGTTGGGCACGGCCAGCGCGCACGGCCGCGGGGGAGGGCGGAGGCGGCGCGCCCCCGGAGCCCCGAGAACCCCGGCTCCAGGACGCGTGGTGGTGGCGGCGGGGTCGGCAGCCAGGAGTTTGTGCAGGTGAGGTTTGGCAGTTGCGAGGTACTGAGCGAAAAGAAAACCCCTCAGGAAAAAGAAAAAAATTAAGAAGGGGGGGGGGAAAGGAAAAAATAATGATAATTGAAAAAAATCCCCGGGAAAAAAAAATAAAGAAAAGCGCTCGTGCATGAACGAGTGTGTACGTCCCCGGTGGGAAGAGCGGCGAGCCGGTCGCCCAGCCCCGTCCTCCTCCTTCTCCTCCGCTGCCTGCCGGTGCTGCTGTTGCTTCTGCTGCTGCTGCTCCTCCTGCTGCGGCTTCTCCTGCTGCTTCGGCTGCTGCTCCGCGCGCGCGGAGCCCCGCGCCGCCGCCCCCGCCCGCCGGGCGATGCCCCGCGCCCCCCGCACGCCGCGCTCCGCCGGCTGCAGCTGAGAGCGGACCCCGCGCCCGCCCCGCGCCGCTTTATCCTTTCGCAGCCCGCCCGGCGGCCAATGGCGCGCTGTATCCAACGCCTCCGCGTGCCAAGCCCCGCCCGCCGCCCCGCCATTGGCTGCCGCCGCGGCGCGGTAATGCCGGCCGCGTGCAATGGGGAGCGCGCGCGCTGACCTCATTCCCGGCGGCGGGGCGAACTTTTTAAAAGGGGCAGGAGGGCAGCCCCGCGCGCCGCCCCGCGCCCCGCCGTGCACGTGCCCGCGCCCCCCATCCCCCGGGAGAAAAAATATCAGGAAATCAGCAAAAATCATCGTAACGTAAATAATTTAATAAGAAAAAGCGTGTGTGTACGGAGGGGAGGGGGTTAACCCAGCCCACCCCCACGCGCGGGTGTCGTGGGGGACACGTACCTGCCCGCACAAAGAGGGGGACTGTGTATGTGTCTCCTTGCGGGTGGGGGTTCCGGGGGATGCCCCCCCCCCCCCCGCGGTCACACCCAGCACGTTACGGAGGGGGTCGTCACCCCTCGGGAAGCGCTGCCGTCACGCCCCCTCCGCCACGGGTGGGAGGGCACGCACGGGCGGAACCCCTCTGCGGGGGGCAAGCTTCGCGCGGGCGGTGTTAACGCTGCCAGCCACCTCATTTGGCACCCCCCACCCCCCCACCCCGGTGCAGCCGTGGGCAGCGCTCGCCACCGGCCGCTCTCGCACGCCGCAGCCCCGCCCCCCCCTCCGCACCGCCCGACCCCCGTGGGTCCCCCCGGGAGCGGGAGGGGGGGAAAGCGGTGCTCAGCCGGCAGTGCTGCCGTGCCTGCCCCTGCCCCCCCGAGCAGGCAGCCCCCCCCGGGCGCACGGAGCCCGCCCTGGGCGCACGGTGCGTGTCCGGGGGCTGCCGGCTCACCGCGGTCCTGCCGCCCTGCTGGGACCCATGGGGGGGGAGGAGCGGGGCAGGGGTGACAATGCGGTGAGGCCCCCCTCCAGGCCGCGTGGGACCAGAGACACCCCCTCTCAGGTAAAGGCCATTAAAAATGGCACTGTAAGCCCCCCCCCCCCAATTCCTTGCGTCACCCCGCAGTCACCCCACAGGCCAGGGGCCAAAAAGGTTGCAGGACAAAAACAGCTGTGAAAATTTTTGTTGCACACCAAACCGATTAAAACCACTTTTTAAGTCAGACAGAAAAAAAAAATAAAAAAAGGTTGGAAACAGCTGAAACATCTAAGAAAGAGGGCTAAAAATAAGTTACACGTTTTTTGCAAGACCATTTCTGGCAGGATCCTGTAGCAGGGTTTCTGGGGGGTGGGGGACAGGCTTTGAGTGTTGGGATCCTACATTGAACTCAAACTGTTACACTGTCACCAAGCGCTGGGAAAAATCCTGAATTCCTAATAGCTCCTGAGGTAGGTCACCTAGGTTGCTGAGAGTGTTTCCAAAGATACAAACTAAATTACCTCTTTGCTTGCACAAATAATTGTTTCCTCCTCCAGCCTGTGGTGAGCATGGGATAACCCACCGCTTGCTGCTGGGTTGAGGACACCCAGTGACATCAGTGGGTTTCTCACCTTCACGCTGTGGGAGGAGTAAATCACGCTGTGCTACTCCCCCCCACCCGCCCCCAGCCCCAAATCTGTTCTACCATAGAACCACCAACACCTGCACAGACAGAGGCTCACAGCGGTTTGGGTGTCAGGGGTAGGTACCAGCTTTATTTACACCTTTGGTATTCGTTTGCAACAGCGTGAAAACCTGGGAGTGGGAGCAGTCGGGAGTTGCTGGCTGCTCCACCTGTTAGCGTGCTATCTGAAAGGATTTCCACCCCCAGCTCTCATATTTTACATATAAATATCCATTCAGATGTATCAATATCACTTTGAAGTGCAGAGCAAGAGCGGTCTTCTCACGTTTCTACACGCACAGGTTAAAGCAGAAGAAACCGAGGTGACAGGATGAGAGGTGGCAAGAAAAAGCTTTAGAGAAGCTTTGCACCAGGTTGTGCCACCGTGTGCGAGGTCTCAACTGCCACGAATAAAAATTCTCTGTGGGTGAGTGAAGTGTTACCCCGGCGAGAGCCATCCTGTCGGTTTGATGGCAGTTGGGGAAGCGTGGCAGTGGGACTGGCACGGCACTATTATCTCCCGAGTGAAAACTTTACAAAAGTGCAAATGAGAACTGCTTCATAAAGCGAGTGTAAGAACACGATGTGAAACTCCATAAAAGCATTTTACTACAATTCCTTGGCTGTTTCCTTGAAGTTAATTGCTTCCACCTCTAATCCTCCAGCGCTGGCCTGAAAGTGCCTTCCAGCTCCCCGAATTTTTAAGCCTAGGTGTAAAGCGTGAGCATTCAGCTTCCGTCTCAAACGCACTTTTAAAAGCGTTGGCAAGATTTCTCCGCGTTTTACAACTTAAAAAAAAAAAAAAAAAAAAAAAAAAAAAAAGGCGCCTCGAAACTTCAGTTTGTTTCCTGCAGGCTCGGTGAGGCCGGGGGGCGGCGAGGGACGCGAGGTGGCAGCGCTGAGCCTCGGCTGCCAGGCGTGGGAACACGCCGAGCTAGCGAGCCCCGGGCTATTATTTATTTATTATTTTTTAGCCACGATCCTTACCATTTCCCTCCCCCGCCGCACCCCCCCCCCCCCCCCCCCCCCCCCCCGTTTCCCCGAGCAGCACTGCGCTGCGAGTTTCTATCTGAAATGCAGCCTGCTCGCCGTCACAGAGCGGCAGTGCCCGTCACATTGCCCTTGGGACGCTGCTGAAACATGTCGCGACTGACGACGAGCCCTCCCCACGAGGGTTTCAGGGCACGGCCAGCAGCACCCCTCCCGGCGCTTGCCGTGCCCGTGGAGCACGGGAGCTGGTGGGGACAAAGCTGCGGGACGGCTCTGCAGCGATGCTGCAAGCACTGGTTGCAGGTTTGAGATGGACATCGGCCCGCAGTCCCCACCGCTTAAAATCGCTTAAAATTGTCTTAAGAGCAAGATTTAGCACCGCAGCAGATCTCCTTCCCCCCCGCCATCCCTCCTTAAGCCGAAGATTACCAGCGCTCAGGCTTATTTAACTGCAGCCCTGGCAGTTGCTCTTTTCCACACCCCCACGCTCTGTGGGTTGCGAGAAGCGCTTCGGAGTCGGCTCCTACTGAGCTTTTGCGGGAGGGAAACCTGCCTGCCCCCGTGCCCCTCCCCCCCCCGGATGCTGGGATGCTGTCCGGCAGCCCCCGGCACATCCCTCCGCCCGTTAATTAACACGCACGTTAATAGCACTCTGTGACCTGAGCGGGCACCCGCGGCGCGCCGCTCACCAAGCGCCCCCTCTCCCTGTAACCCCCCACTCTTGCTCAGAGCCGCTCCCCACCCCACCCCCCCCCGCGAACTTCGCCTCCGCGCACAGCGATGAACACGCGTGGGGACAATCCTGCAGGGACTGCGCGGGCGCGGAGGGCCCGGGGGGGGTCCCATCTCCTGCCGCGGGGGGCGCTCCGCTGCCGCGCACCGCCCGCAGGGGGGCGGGGGCTGCGCACACGCGGAACCGAGCCCCCGCGGGGCGCGTTGGCCGGTGCGGGAGCGGCGGGGCTCGACCCGAGCAGGGAGCGCTGCGGGGCTGGGGGCGGGGCGGGCTCTCAGCCGGCGGGCTGCGAGCAGCGGCACCTCATTCGCCTTTGGCCAAAAAAAAAAAATAAATCCTAAAACAAACCAAAAAAATGAAAAAAAAAAACCCTAAAAACCCCTATCACACCAAAAAAAAGAAATCCCCCCCCCCCCCCCCAAAAAAAAAAAAAAGAGCCCATCCCACCGTATTACTTGAGTGTTTCTCCCTCTGCACCCTAAATGCAACTCTGACGCATGTTTTACCTTGGCAAGCTGCGCCGCGTTTGGTGGGTGCGTGGGGTCACCTCGGCCTTCTGGCAGCGCAAACGGCCACGGCAGAGGTGTGGGAGGGAGCACCTTCCCCAGCACCTTCTGCTGCCCGCTTTGGTGCAAGGCAACAAAAAGTTGGCGAGGTGCTTGCCAGGGTCTTGGCGATCACAGAGGAGCGTGCTCAGGGCTGGGAGGTGCGTGCTGAGGCGCAACGCGGGCCACCCCTGGTCCCTGCCTGTCGGCGAGAAGAAAACCCCACTGCACGATGGCATCGCCCCCATGCACAGGGAACCTTTATTCGACATGATTCACAAACACTTTGAACTCTCCCCGATAGCTTCGTGGGGAAGAACTTTTATTACTAGGAGGTGTTTTACAGGGGATGGTATTTACTCAGGAGTGAGAATCTGTCGCTCAAGTTGCACGGGAGTGTTTCCTCCCAAACTGTACGTTCACTGACACGTTACATGAACAGGAGCCCTCACACAGACACCCAGTGCTCATGTTATGAGAATGCCAAGACGTCTCTAGCTCGTTTAATACAATAAGTAGGTAAGAAGCCACTTGCGTATACATATTTATATTAATTCAGATATTAATCACTTATATGGAAATGTTTGGTTTGGGAAGGCAGCAACACCTCTCCAGAGATTTTTAATAAGAAAATATGATAATACCTTCTATCCTTTATCCACTTTGGTGACTTTTTAAGTTTAAACTTGTTCTCTAAGGATAACACAAGTTCAAAAAGCTCTGCTGAAAAAAACCCCAACCAAACAACAAAAAAACTTGGAAAACACGTTGTTTGCATCTACATAAAAGGCGAATTGCAACCCCTATCCAATCCTATAAGATATAGTAAACACTTATGTAAGTGTTACAAAGCACACATAGAAGAAAAGTTTTTACCTCCTTTTTAAAGCTGTTTTGGCGAGCTTTTTCTGCAAAGTGAAAAGCACCATAGCCACAAGGTTGAAGAGGAATTACCGGTCTGTTGCATATGTAGCAGCAGATTGCATATTCATGAGCTGCAGCTGCGGTGCCAAGGCCACCCCAGGAAGGGCAGCCCAGGAGGAGAGCCAGAGCCGGAGTGGGGAGCAGCAGCTGGGGCAGCCGGCCCTGAGGAAGGGCTGAGCCTTCCTCCCAGCAGCAGTATTAGGGAAGGAGGAAGGAGTGCCCCACTCCTCCAGACCACTGGGACCACCGTGCTTTTGAAAGGTGCTCCTCTGCTCTGCCCCTTACACTCCCTGCCAGCCATCTGCTTGCTCGCCCCCTTCCCCGGCCTTCTCCGACAAGCTTATCGCTACTCCTCTTGTAACGTTCGGCTCATCTTTTCCTGCCATCTCTACCCGCGAGCGAACAGCTGCAGGAAGGCAGTGCCGCAGAAGCCCACGTAATACCAAGAACGACGCCGTGTTTCTGCCCGCTTCCACAGCATCATGGTGTCACCCAGACTTCAGCATCCTTGATAAGACGGAGCTACAAAACCGCTGCGCCTTGAAATAAATTTGGGCTGTTTCTAAAGATCATGTAGTGGGATGTTGCATGCTACTTAATGCAGTGTGCGAACTTCTTGGTTAAGTAGCATGTTGCTTATAGTAGGTGCTCCTGGAAAGGAGGCGTAAGGTAATCTCTGCGCACACAGGGAAAAGGCTTCCTCTAAAATTTATGTCTTCACATTCCTACCTTGCTTCTTGTGAGACCATTTCTTGAGTGATATATTAAAAGTAATTAAATAATAATGAAAAAATATCTTTCATTTGATTTAGTTGCGATCACTGCCTCTTTGTTTTTTGTATATGCTGGGTTATTCACGGATGCTTATCCACAGGATCCCATTCTAAGTAAATAAAATTCCATCAGCAACCTGCAGGTGGTTGGGGTTGTCCATGGAGCCTCAGACAGCTCTGGCAGAGGCAAACTCCGGAGCAGCACCCGGCTTCGGGTTCCCCAAAAAACTCTCCCCCAGGGCTGGCGTGTAAGTTTTCCGGGGGCTTTCCTCAGAGACGCCAGAAGAGCCTGTCATCAAATAACACTGTTTACTGTTCAGAGCAGAACGTCAGAGGTAATAACTGTGATTATTTTAAATGACTTTAATTTTAGGATCTCCTGAGTCATAGGAGTAACTGTGACTAAACCCAGCAACTTTGCTCCGTTAAGATTGAGCCTAAGAGTGGCCTGTCATTTCCCGATCTTTCAACTTCAGATGTTTAGTATTTTTTATCAAAAAACTGCCTTTGTACTCTAAAATTCATCCCATTTGTTCAGCCCTGTGGTCTTCAGATGTAACAGATTAATTTTTGTCCAAACAAATTTTGTTTAACTTAATTTTTCTGATTTGGTGTTTCTGATGCAACAGCGGGTTCTGGTGAGAAGAGGCAAAATGCATTCTCATCTAAAATGAATGAGAGAAAAATGTAGATATTTTTACCATTTTTTTCCCTTTTGTGCTCAGGACAAATACAAGTCTGGCATTCTTCCTGGTTTCCTTCCATATAATTGCTCTTAATGGTGGTGGTGGTGTGACAATTAGTAAGTAGATTATTTTTTTATCTTTTCTGAATAAGTTGCTCAAATGATACCCTTCTGTACCTGCCAGGGTCTGTTCTACAATCTCTGTCACCTACCTTGCTTATGCTGCTGGTGCAGAATAGGGTTACTAATTATAATATTAAATATGAATATTTACTTCAAAAATAAATATCTTTTCAAAAGATTGATTTCTTTAAGAATTATACCTTTTGGAACAGAATGTCAGAAAAAGGTGGTCAAGTTCTACACTACCCCATGTAATCCCAATCTAGCTGTCACACTCAAGAAGCTTTTGTAGGAGTGATCTCTATGTGCAGGTGTGCTCAAGTGAGGCAGGAGGTCTGAATGTGCATTCCTTCATAGGGTCTGGCTGTATTTAAGTATGATTAATTGCCATCAGAAATAACAAATTGTCTGTATGGAACCTCAGGAAGCTAGAGTATTATACACTGTTTCTCAGTACAAGAATCAGGCATTTTCCATGTATCATTCCAAAATTTGAATCCTCAGCTCATGTGTTTCACCAATACACATGGTCTGGTGTCTTACCGAAGTATCAGAAATTATTTAAAAAACCCAAACTGCTTAATTTTGCTTTGTACAACTACCGATTTATCGAATACTGTACAAGAGGATGCTATTGTACAGTCATTTTGAGGATTATAAATATGGTAGTTGAAAAATGTGGAAAATATTGCACTCCTGCTAATCCAAGCTCTTCTGCAGAAAGATAACCTGCTGAAAAGCCCTTAGTCTGATCTATCAGGACTGCCTTTGAAACCTGAGGTGTAAATCTTGTCGATATACCAGAAAATAGCCCTGGATCCAGGAAAGACTATGCACATCCATTTAGTCTATTCTTACTCCCGTTTCATTAAAAGAAAGAAATCCTTGTTTTAATGCCTGGCTGTGGGATGAATTCCCCAAGTTAATAGTCTGCTCAGAGCTATTAATGAAGTTGCACCTTTAGATACCAAATAAGATGCTTCAAACCAGCCTTGCAGCCCAAGTATCCCCCAGATAACACAGAAGGTTGGCACTTAGACCAAATCTGCTCGGATTTTGTTGCGCCTGTTTGCACCAGGAGCCTGAGATCCTCCCTGCGTGTGTCCCCGTAACTGCTCTTTGTGGGGACTCTGAAGGTAATGGTGCCGGTGGGGCGGGGGGGCATTGCTGCAACATACCCACACCCTGCCTCTTCTACCCTGCGGGCTGGAACAAACAGCATCTGCCCACGCGTACCCCGGCAGTGCGGGGGTTTGAGGCATTCACTTTGTCTCAGGGCAGATCTCACGGTTTTCCTCATGCTCTCACCCCTGTGACACAAAGTGCCTCCTCGTGCCGCTGCTGGTGAGGCACGGAGGTGACACGGTGCCCCAGCCTGGATGTTTCACGCGGGGTGGAAGTAACCAGGCTACAGGGCTGTATCTTGCGCATCTTTTACCTGGTGTGTAAGCAAGGCCCGTTCTGGAGGAGGTGTACAGCTGCCAAGGAACATCTCTGAGGCACCACAGTGTGTTGCTAACAGGAGCATGCACAGATGCACAAGCACTGTACTGAAGGCTTCCGTGTGTGACCTTTTCTCCCTGTATATATAAAAGAGGGGCAGTGGGGTGGGAATCACTGGCAGAAACAAGTAGTGAGACTGCTGGGGAAAACACAATATTTAGACTACAGAGCTAAAAAAGACAGAAGAATATCAAGTTCCTATAGAAACAGACACTGGATACACTTGATTTTTAGGATAGATGTACACTGCAGACTGTGCTGTAGTGTAAAATTACCTGAGCCAGCTGTGAATGAGCCATCTGAGGTACCAGAAACAAGAGTAGGTGCTTTTAGGTTTTCACCCTTGATTTATGCATCCCATCAGCAGTGATTCGATGGTGGCTCCAGTTCTCCGAGGTATTTATCCAGCAGTGGGGAACAGGCTGCGGTGCAGCAGTGTCCTGCCTTGCTCTTCAGCTCTTGTCCTGCTGCTCCACTGTGCCCAGTTCTGCTCCCAGCTCCTTCTGGGGGCAAAGGCTCCTCAAGGCAGATGCCAGCAGGCTTTTGGCTCCTTTGCATAGCTTCACCAGCCCACATCTTTTTCACATCTTGAATTTTCTGCTTCCCTGCTCTCAGCCTCAGCTCTAATATAACTTCTGCACTAGTTTGTTTTTGTCGTTATGTAAAGGAAATTCAGACAGCATTCACCCAGTGTGTAACTCGCGTTCAGTCCAACCCTGCAAAAATTTACCTATGGGAAGTTTATCGATTTCATCTTCGGAATCACATGGAGCAAGCAAGCAGATAAATTGCCCAGCTACTGATGAAGATAAAAATCATCCCTCATTTAAAGTTTCTCAAGTAATCTATTTTTGTTTTTCTATTTCTTATCCCAGAAATAGGTTAATACCATCTTTACTGCTATAAATGGAAGAAGCTCTGCTGTTCTTACATAGAATATGCCGATGTATTTTGTAATTGTACAGATTTCATATCTATATTCAGTAACCGAGGTTTCAAAATGCATGCTGCTGTACATCCTGGTGTCAAACAGGCTTGAAGCTGCTTCTCAGAAAAGCTCAACATGTGATGCCAAAATTATTGCAAACTAGGGGAGCAGAAGTGGTGTCTGCACTTTGGATTGTTCACAGATTTCTAAGCAAATCCAGCCATGAAAGGATATTTGACACTTGCCTATCTCACAGCCATGGTGAGCCTTCAGAGCAGACATTTGCCTGTATTTACAATTTTTTTGCCTGCAATTGTTCTTCTCTTGGAACGCAGGGCAACAGCGCTATATTAAGCGCATGCTGATGGGAGCAGGGGAATCTGGTGTTTAATGAGGGCTGTAATATCACATGCATACATAAACTGGCTGCGTCTGATATGCCATTACTGAAACGAGTGACTTGCATAGCTGACACTGTCATTTGTAACAGGGACAAATTATAGCACAGGTACGTTTGCAGCGATATGGTAGAGCAGTTTTTCAGGTTTAGTTAATACAGCAGAGGATAGTATCTAGCTGGAGAAAAAAAAATTACCCTCCCATATTCGGAGAGATTCTTTACTGTTCTGGTTTTTGATCTTTCAAGTCGACTTGTGCGTACATGGTCCATTGGGAAGCCTTGCTCAGGGCTGGTGGCCCTCCAGGCACCTCTCTGGCAGCAGCGCTCAGTTGCATCTTCCCCTGCTAAAGCAGGACAGCTGCTTTGGGGAGCAGCACCCCCTGTCCCATACCCAGCGGCCAGTCGCCCACCAGCTCATGGCACTGCGTGGCACAGAGGAGTGGGAGCTTGCTGGGTGCTTCCCAGCCCTCGGCGTGCTCCCTGGGCTGGAACAGGTTTGCTCCCTGCCAGGCACTCAGCTGCCCTCCCTGGGGAGATGCCAGCCCCAGCAGCGATGTGGGGAGAGGGACAGCAGCTCCAGGGGGGCAGCTGCTGTTTTTTGGGGGGGTGCCAGAAGTTTTGCATGCCTCAGTCTGGGTGGCAGCCCCACGCCACTCTTTACAGCCGCCCTTGGCTTCCCAGCGTTATGATGCCCGCTAGTGAGTAGGTGAAGCAGCGTCTGAACGCCACACGTGCAATGAGCTTCCTCTTAATTGTGTGGTTTTTCTAGCCTAAAACTAAAGGGCACTGTTACTCAGGAGCTGCTGGTGACTCTCAAGGGGAAAGAAGTGACTGCTGTAGCTGTTGGTATCTTACCTTCTATTCATATTGTATTCTTGTTCAAAACCACAGAAAAGTCTTGCAGGGCCTTTGCAGTGCTGAAGGCAATTCCACCCCCACATGCTTTTCCTCCCTCTCTCCATCTGAAACAAACACAGTTCCATGGCTTGCCCTGTCCACACTGGTGAGATACAGTCTCATTTATTTGACTTACTCCTTCTCTCTTTCAAAGCAGGAAAACGCCAGGGCAAATTGCACAAACTAGAAAAACAAATCTGCCGCATACAAGTTTTCCCTTATTATTTCCTCTGTTATTTACTAAAGGAAAAAAAAAAACCACCAAAACCCAAACCCAAACCACCAGTTACCCTGTATTTATCACAGTGACTAGCAGAAAGCATGTGATTCTTCTGGTAAGCAGCAATTTACAGATGGCCAGGTGCAATCAACATATCTAATCTTATCACGCATTTGTTTTATTCGCAGCTGCAACAGTTGGTGTCAGTTAATAGGTTACCAAGCATGAAGTATATTTATTTCCTTTTATCCTGCTTCAGGGCTACATAAGTGATTTGTAAACTGTCCTAGCTGTTGAATTTACATTTAATTTTTGTGTGCATGGCATTTTTGTTATTTAGTTTGTGCCACTTACTTAGAAAGAAAATGAAAATATCTTTCAGGGAATCCATTTTGTTTTCATTTGATCGATTTATTTTTCTGGGGATTTAGAAACTTGAAAATCATCTGTTTGCTCTCTGGGTTTCTAATCTACAGTAGAACACAAGTTATTTGTCAAGTAAAAATTTGTAGGTTTTTTTAAAGAGTGATCTATCATTGGTGAGGGCTCAGTTTTGCCTGTTCAGTTCCATCAAGCCATGCAGTGACTTGGTTGCTATCAGCCCTTCCAAATAATCAGGCACAGTCTATATAAGCTGAATGTTAAACAGTGGTCATAAAAAATATAAAGAAAAAAGTATTAAATTATCTTCTTAGCTTTACAGTTCACACTGTGGACACCAGGGTGTATAGATGTATACATAGCAGTAAACTAACCACGTAAGCTTCAAAGCTCTCCGAATTCTGGGACAAAAATTAAAGAGCCTGTTTAAAATAAATGTATTTAATCCTTACCAATGGGTCTTTTCCAATTTTTGCAAGGGAGTGATGGTCTTGATTGTGTCATTTTTTTGCTTTCATTTACATCAAGACCACTTTGTGTTAGATGAAGAGTGATACAGTAATAATTCCTCTATAACTTACATGCTTATATATATATTTTGCTTACATGTATCTTCAAATCTGCTTCCCAACAAAAAGAGTATTGATAGTAAAGAGTATATTTATTAGCACACATCAGTGTAAGTCGGGTACTCTCTAAGGTAATGAAGTTGCACATGTGAGTTTAACAAAAAAGAGAAAGAGAAAAGAGTCTCAGATTTTGAGCCCAATCATGGTTTTAAAATGCATGACTAGCAGTGTCTTATCGTTGGCACAGAGCAGCATATATGTATAGTAAGTGGCAACTGTTAAATGTATGATTTTAATGGACCTGAACAAATAATTGCAGGGAATAATTTGCCTATTCAGATTAGCCCCTTTTTCTGCACACATTGTCTTGAGGTGGATTGGAATTCCCTCTGACTTTTATTCTCAATTACATTTTCACTTTTCAACACATTTCTGTTGATCTGATACTTAATCCTATATTTGCATTGCTGTATAAAGCATTGAAAATAAGATCTTTGTTTAAAAAGCCTATCAGTAGTTCTTCACAGACTAAGAATCGAAGATGAAGGCTTTAAAACATTTTGTAATCTGGGATAAATAACAGCTGGAGGCATGCCAAGATTTTGCACAAACTGACCTTTTTTCTCCACGGGCCAGACTTCCATGAAGGCTCTGCTCTTCATGCTGCTTCTTATTGCTCATCGTGGTACTGCAGGTGGGGAGACTTCTCCAGGTAAAGCTAAAATCTGCCCAGGTATATCTACAGCAGTAACCCTTGTCACTGGGGTTGGAGGCAGGATTAGCCAGATTGATTAACACATCGTAAAAATGTATGAGTCTACAGTTAGGCAAATAAGGCCATTATAGCAATTTTTAAGCTTCCAGCTTAAGGAGTTTTTGTTCTCGGAAGACGAAGCCACTGCCCTACCTGATTTAATTGTTTAATCTGAACTTTCAGAGATTGATTATTTGGATAATTGACGGTTGATGCTTGGTTACACATGCTAATCCCAGTCTAAAGCAGAAGATATTAATGCATGTATGCATGCCTACCCCTTGTAACGTTCCGTAGGTCGCACCACGTGAGCTCACCGTTGGCACTGCAGCACAGGGATGGGGGGGTTTGGCCTCATGGCTCCAGCACAGGGCTTGACTCCTGGGTGTCCTGCCTGGGCTCGGTACCAGTGGCAGTGGCACTGCTCAGAAATGCCTGCGCAGGGACACCATGTGCCACCACGTGCCACCACGTGCCACTGTGGGGCCGCTGCTCACCCAGCCTAGCGAGGGCGAGCCCGTCCATGAGAACTGCCTTTACCCTTCTGCTCTGTGGGGGTGGCGTTAGGGGTGGCTCCTGTGGCAGCTCTTCTCACGGCTTTTTCCAAGACATTTATTCTGCAGGTCCTTTCTGCATGGGACCTGTAGGAGAGCAGACACAGTTGAAATAAACTTTCAATAGCAATGTGTTAGTGACAGCAGTGATTTTTAACAGGTCCATTTTTTTTTTTTGCTGTGTGTGTGTGTGTATTGAGGCTCCGGTAACCCACCACGGCCCAGCAGACCATTCTGATGGCCCTGCCCTTGGGGCTCTGAAGGAGGCACCTTTTGCAGCCTTTCACCCTGTTTTATTCATTAAAAAGAGGGGAAGTGAGTGTAGCCCTGACAGAGTTTGAAGAAAACTCTGAAAGGTTGGAGGGAAAGCCTGAATTTGTCTCTTTAGTGAAGCCTGCCCTTGCCAGCAGCGACGGCTAGAACGTGCTTTTCTTATCACCGGCTCCACCTCTCCAGCCCATCGATGCGATTGCAGTGGTGATGCTAGTAACGGTTTTAACGCTGAGCAAAGCAAAGAAGAAAGGTGCCCCATTTTGGTGCTGCGGCAGGATGATGGTTAGGCAAATGCTGCTGTTATGTGCCCAGGTCCATCCGTGGAGTGCTGCCCCAGGGAGAAGCTCAGGGCACTGGAGGTTTCCATCGCCACACACCAAAGGGAAACCAACTTCAAGGGTGCAGGAGCACGACGACTCCCAGCCAGGCTGGTACTGCTGGAGATCCACCTCTTCTCGGGGGGCCAGGGCAAGATGTTGGGGTCTCGCAGCTCTCGTTGACATCTGCTTGCTGCCCGAGGCATGCACCTCAGCATCTTTAACACTCAGGTCATGTTTTAACTTTTTTTTTAACCTTTTTCTCCCTAAGCAAGGACAGTGAAAGCCTTTTGGAGCTTTGCCAAGCAAACATGAGCTTCAGGTGCCATCAAGGGTCTGCGGGCACCAGGATTCTACACACTTGCTTATTATATTACTATTTTTGTCTGCAGCGGTCTGAAGACTTAGTAAAAAGTAGATGGGAGATTTAGTCTTGGCAGTGCAGGGTTTGTAGAATTTTCCTTAGACACACAGGTGGGCACACAGCTGAAATGGGTGCAAGGTTGAGAAGGGTGCTGCTCTTTGCGTCCCCATGCTGGCTCCACGTGTAGAACAAACCATTAAGCACTACAGTGCTTATAGGTGCCAGAGTGCCTATCACCCCCTTTGTCTCCATCAATTTTACTACTTGAATGTAGGCAACTTTCTAAGGTGAGGCAATGCTTCATAAGACTGCCTAATCTGATGTATTCTCTGCAGTGTTTTTATTTATTTTTTTTTACCTTTTGTGGTGCAGCACATGGTCTGACTCCTAATATCGTGCCCCCAAAGCCCATACCCTGTTGCAGTGGCAGCAGTGGCCTTGAACTCATTTTGCTTTCCTGTGTCATGAGACATTTGGCTTTTGCCCCTTTACTGTAGGTACCCAGGGGTGTTTTGGCCCTGGGAGATCATCAGTTCAGAACTTACATTACTTATATTCGGTAATCTTCTCAAGCCAGTCTGAGGGCTTTCCGCAAATTTGCCAGTTTAGAACTTGAAATGGAATTGAATTAATTTTGCTTTTCAGTGACTAAGCATGCAATTATTTTAATAATGACAGTTCAGGCACCCAAGTAGTAATTATTCCTGACAGTCTACAGGTGAGCATACCCAGCTCAGAATACATTACTAAACATGTGTTCTGGCAGACTTCAGAGCAAGCAAACACAAATGAATTATTTTTTTTTTTACCCTCACAGAATATTAGTTTCTATTAAGGACTGTTTTGTTGAAGTACAGCATTTAGATTTGCCAAGTAATCTTCTGTCTCTTGGCTTGAGGTGGAGGTTTATGAGGAGGGGTAAAAAAAGATCTTTCCTTCCTTCATCTGTTAAAAGACAGCCAGATTTCCAGCCTTAAAGAGATTGTTACCAGTCTGAAATGCTGCCTCCGAAGCAAATGGGCATGAACTCATTAGCCTCAGATGAGGGATGTGAGTGCTGGTGTTTAAAGCATGCAGGAGCTTCCCTGTCCATTCATGGACAACCTTTTCAGGACAGACCGTGCCTCTTGGGCTCTGCATCTTTTGTGGCGCAAGGGAGCATGTGAGAGAAAATGTGGCTCTCACGGGTCCGCAAAATCTGTCAGAGCTCACAGGCGTCCCACAGCAGGGGCTCTTCGGTTTGTGCTCTGGGCTTCAGACCTCGTACTGCCAGCGAAAGTCCTCTGCTGGAAATCAGCTCAGGCAGGGAAAGACAACATGAGCCACTGGAGCCAGGGAAAGACCTTCAGTTTTGGTACTTACCTACCCGCAGGTCTAAACCTGTGACACACCGCAGGGACGGGTGATGTCATTGGTATCCTTGGTACTATTAGTAATAACAGAGTTTTCCAAAGAAAATTGGATCAGAGCGGTAAAATGAAATGTCTTTGATCCTCATCGGTTCAGCCAGCATAATGCACAGATGGAAGTAATGGTAGATGGGGCAAAGGTGTATTGCAGCCGTGTAACTTGAAAGCTGCATTAGATAAGATAAAAAACACTCTAGAAAAATAAAAAGAATTATTTAGAAGTCAGTTAAGTATTGATATAGTGCTGCATAGGAGATTATTAATTAAGCTGGAGAAGATGGGGAACTTTATAACGTTTGTGAGGTCGGTGAGGCACGGGGTGAGGGAGATCAGCTCGGGGGGCTGCTGGAAGGGGAAGGTCTGGGCTGGAGGGGAGCTCGTCGGGAGGTTGCATAAGGATGGTCTTGGCCTTGCTTCTTATTTACTGTTTTCTTTAATGTTTTGGAAGCACATTAAGGAAATCTGCTCAGAACACAGAGAGGCAGTGCTAATAGGAGGATCGGGAGAACATATAAGGAGAACTGGTTGACTATGTGAACGGGGCAGGAAAATGGGATAAGGAAGTGCAAAGGGCAAGTCGGAGCCGGTGCAGATTACCAGTAATCATCGTTACTGGGGGGTAAATGCACAGCGGCTATAAACGACCAAGGCAGATAGAGCAGCTAGGACGTACCAGTCTGTCACAGCAAGATTGTCATCTAGTGCTGCAGGCACAGAAAGCCATAAGTTTAATCATTTCATAAATCATAATGATCATAATGCTTCTAAGATCAATTTAGGCTTTTTTTCAGCAGAGGTGGCAGAAACTGTTATATAAAGCCCTGGTAAGATACTAGTGATAAACCTGGGATACTAGTTATCCATTTTCAGGAAAGCTTAATTCAGACTAGTGTAGGTTTAGAGAATCATTACTCTTCAAGGGAGTAGAGAAACTTGATGTATGGATGGAAGCTAAAAAGGATTGGTGTCTTTATTTTGGCAGACTAAAAGTGGAGAGGGGATTGGACTTCTGCCTGATTAAAATAAAGAGCAACTAGAAATAGGGAAACAGCTCCAAAAGGGCTAAACTAAGAATGGGGTTATCAAAAGATTAAATGGCTATAAAACTGCTATGAGCAAATTGAGAAGTACTTATTAAATCCAAAGTTCTATATGATGAAATTATGTGGAAAAAGCATTTAAAAGATAATTTAAAAAGGTGGCCCAGCAGTCTTTAGACCATGTTTGTAAAGCATTTCTTTAATTTTAACCTTAAGCCTGGCATTCTGTAAAAACACTTTTCACACATATTTACTGAAAATATACATTTTAAATAGATAAGAAAAAAGATTTTCTCTTGCCAAAGAGCGTGGCACTGTTGGTGGCACTGCAGCAGCCTTCTGTGGTAAGAAGCGTGAGCACGGGGGAACGCTGCAGCCTCAGGCTGGGTGGCGCTTCCTCGGCACGTCGTGCCCTGCCAGCCACGGAGCCAAGGCTGCGCGGGCATGAAACACCGCCAGTCACTCCGGAGGTGGAAGAAGCACAGCCTGACAGGCAGCTTCTAATTTTCTGAAACATTTGATTGCCAGACCTTAAACCCCAAACACATGGGAACTTCGATATTTCAGAAATTCATAACTTGGTCCCATCATGGCAAATTTTCACAGAGATACAGTTATTTGGGCTATCGGATTTCCACTCCATGCTTCAGCTTCCTAACACAGCTGCCTGTAAAGCTTGATGCTTTGAGCTAATGGGGACAAGATGCATTCTTCCTTGGTCACGGTATGAAAATGGACTTAACCAAAACATTTCAATAAAATGCCAGCCTTGGGTAGATGTGTGCCATGAAGCATTTCAGCCTCAGTCGTTTTAAGTTTTGTAACAAGGTAATTAAGAACAACAGTATCGCACAGTAGGAAGAGAGTGTTAATTAATAACTCTTGGAATAACTTATTTTTACACAGATTAAGATTAATTTCATAATACCATACAGAAGCATTGGTATCACATTTTTATATGAATTAGGATTAATTTCATAATATGGTAAATATGCACCATTATATTTATACTTTCATAGATACACATTATATTTCAAATGTAGAATTTCAGTCACTAATTCGACACATTCAGTTGCTTAAACTTAGCACTAAATAAATATCAACCAAACAGCAAACTCACCCACCAAAAAGCTTGCTCAAGGTCCATGGAGCTAAGAACATCAAACTGGAACAAAACCATCCCCTTCCATTTCAGATGTTCACAGCCTTGCACCAGCAGCGTCTGCCTCACCGGACCCCCGGTCCATGTGGATGTGCCAGCCCGTGTGGGGCTGGGGCTGCAGTGGTACCGGTCGTGTTTCAGCCATTGGGGAATTAGTTCTTTGATAGCAGAAAAAAGCTCATGTCATTGATGAATGATGAGATGGAGCAACATGAATGAACTTTCTGGAAAACGGTTAACAGAGATCAGAGAAACCTCTTTGCAGAAAAGTGTTTTAAGATACACTTAAAGCATATGTTTAAACATGTTAAAAAGATGGTTTTGAAAAACCTCGTGAATCGAGGCTTCTGTTACTTTTGAAGCCATTTAGTTCAGTATTTCAACTATCCCAGAAAGGAAAAGGGGATAAATTCAAGATGAATGTTAATTGCATCTAATAGCTCAACTAGAAGAACTGGTTGAGCTTCATTTGCTGATTTTCTAAAAAATCATTCATTATGTTGTTTAGCATAACAGAACTTTATAGTTTCTGATAAGATCAGAGATACACTGCATTTTGTGTTGGGTCAAAGACACACAGAAACACAGTTCCCAGCCTCAGACTTTAGAGCAAAGGAAACGCTGCACATAAAATCCCAGCCCTGGTGAGTCAGTGGGACAAGATAACCACTACCATGCTTTTTAGGTTCCAAAACAGAATGGTACATTTTTATTTCCCTCAAAAAAAGAGATCGAAATTCTATTTTCTTTTTGATTGAGCTGTATCAAGCTACTTCAGAGAAATAAGAAATATTAGCAGGAGAAACAAGGACTTTTCCAGGGCCATATAAAAATAGAGAATTCATCAAATAGGATTATGTTGAAATTTTAAAGCAAAAAAGTCCGTAAGGTGTGTGTGACTGTGAAGTGCTTTCACATGGCTCGGGAAAGAGCTGTGGACTGAAATGCACATCTGCTAAGTGATGTGTGCTTGCTGTGTACTTAATATAATTGCGTTGGAGTTCCTCTGAGTGGCTGAGAGTCCATCAGGCATGGTCTCCTGCTTCCCAAGAGCAGATGCTGATGAAAAACAGAGCCTGAGAAATGGGGTAAGTCTGGGGTGGTATTTCCACAGATGCATCCCCCTAGCGCTAGCAATCGGCAGCTTGCTTGTCCTAGGTGGAGAGCAGCAAGTTTGCCTGCTTGTGTTCAGGTCTTAGCATGAAGTGCAAGTGTGGTTTACCCCCACCAAAAAACGTGGAAGGTTCCTGGGTGAAGGATGAAAAGGAGAGTGAAGGTCACTGGGTATACGGTCCTTCTCTGCCTGCCACGTGCCGGGCACTCAGGTCTGAGCACGCCTGTATGTGTGCACTGTTACCCGTGAACCGTGCACGGGAGGGGCTTGCCAAAAATCCACGTGCAGGTAGGGAAGGTGGTTCTCTAGATGCTACCTTCTGGTCTACTTGCACAAAAGAAACGTTTCTTTCTTCACACAGGAGCTTACGCACACCATCTTCTCTTAAGCACAGGCCATTTAGAAACTCAGTCCTAGTTGTTGCTATCAGCAGCAGCTATGTTGAAACCAGTTTTAATCATCTTATTAATTCTGAGTAAGAATACTTTATTCTACAAGTAACTTCACAGCTTCAGAGGAGTGAACTCCACTGTATGTGGTATAACAGTGGTATACAAGTGCAAGTGCTCTTACAGTTCAACAGTAAAGCAAGTTACAAATCTGCATGTAAAATGGTTTCCATTAAGCTGGCGAACAAACTGATGATTTGGTTAATTCTAACTAAGTGACTGCGTTGCCACAGCTTCACAGCTCCCAGCGGACCAAACGTGAAACCTGCATTACACTGTGATTTATTGCCCTACTTATTCTAGAATGTCAGAAAGATTATTTGCAGAGAAAGCTTGCTGAAGCTCATTAAAAATACATATTTTAGTGTTAGGAAAGCTGAACTGACATCCAGGGTAGGGGGAACTCTGTGCCCAGAGAGAGGGACTGTGCAGGAGGCTCTAATGGGTTTACCTGCAGCCAAGCCGGGCACTCAGAACCATCTTCTTTTGACCTTTTGGTCTTTTCCTCAGAGGAGATGTGGGTTAGCTCCTTGTCAGCCTGCAGCTAGATGCTTCTTCTGATGCTCTGCAAGGCAGGGTATTTCGACCCTGAGCCTTATACCGCATACACACAGGAGAAGTTCAGGCTGGGACTTGCCCAAGGAACGCACCTGGATGGGTGGGACACGCAGCCGAGCTCTTGCCCCTGCAGGGAGGAGAGCCCAGAGCACGGCACAGTTGTGCCTGAGAATGGGAAGGTGAAACCAGCCATGTGGCTGCCAGACTTGTGGCACTGCGAGGGGAAAGGTAAGAAATATGCAAGTTAAATCAGGAAATACAACGGCTTTTTAAGTGCTTATTTAATAAGTGAATGGGAACGGAAAAATATTTAAGTAACTGTGTTAATTGATTATGTAGTGACGTTACACCAGCCCATGTAATGTTATCCAAATATTCCTACACAGATTTTTTTTTTTCCTCATTTTTCACAAAACCCCAGATGCTGGTATTTTTTTGGGGTATTGGATACAGTATTAAGCAGTTTTATATCACACAGAGCCTGATGGTGGACACACTGTGGATGAGGGCTGGCATGGGAGTAGAGGCCAGAATGGCAGGTCCCCTGTGGCTATTTCATTGACATAGCTGGGTTTTACTACTGACCGTAAAATGGGAAGAGAGTCTTTTGTCTGTGGCTGTACCATCACTTCAGCTTGGACCAAGAGAGTACTTTGAAGCACATCTTTCAGTCGTTCCCCTTTGCACTGCTGACGTTCACATCGCGCAGCCCCTTTGCAGCAGCACGCTGGCCTCCTTTTTGGATTAGGAGGATTTTGACCTTTTCAGGATTTTGACCTGGAAGACGTGCTCCGAATCTGCTCCTGTGGGGCCAGACCAGTGTTAGTACCAAGTAAAGCCCCAGAAATTTATACAGGGACAATACCAGGTGCTTGGCATCAAGTGTTTTGCTTTAGCTCTCAGTTGCATCACTTGCTGATGCCCGGGAGCCTAGCCTTTGCCCATGACAGCCCGTACGTCATACACTGCCCTCTATAAACCCAGCAAGCGCCATCCTGAGGGATAATAGGATTTTTTAGCCCAAATTCTCCTGACTGCAAGCCTCTTCCAGACTCCCACTGCTCCACTGATTAGGAACAGTCCACCACCATTTCAGGAGCCTGCTTCCTTAGGGATAGATTTTGAAACTTAGTGCAGAGTGTGTAGAAAATTAAGTCAATACCTCTGTTTCTTCCCATTTTTAAGTGAGTGAAAATAGAAGCCTGGAAAGACTCTAAAGAAAACAACTAGTAACAGCCATGAGTCCGTGACCACCCAGTAGTGGAAACAGGGGGTTTGAGTGTGGGGAGGCTGTTTTAAATCTGGAACTGATTGCGTTCACTTTAGCACTTCCCTGCATGCTTGTTTCTATTTGCAATTTTTAATTCCAATTTTTATTTTTAGCAGGGTGCATTTTAATGGTTTAAATGAACAAATTGATTTATTTTCTAATTGCAAGCAATAGTGATCGTTAAAACTGCCTTTATTGGGAGCACGGCAATTTTAAATAAAATTGTTACATGTCAAACACACAAAAATACACAGCCACGTAAAAACTGATGAGAGCTTGGGGTTCTGGATACAAGTATGAATTGTTTTTATTAGACAATTAAGGTCTTGAAAGTCTGGGAGGATTTCAGGCTTCTGGGTGGGCTGTAGCAGGTTGATGGCTTTTTATTTGCAGATTGCTGCATTTGGTCAATATGTGCATTCAGTTTTGTCCTTTTATAGAGGTTCCCCTACTTTATGCCATATTTTTTTGCTTTTTATTTCTCTAGGATTGTTTCATTCAGCCCTGGCACCACTGCAGTCTTTCTCAGCAATAAGGAATACCAACTGAGGCACAAACAAAAGCTGAAAAGACAGAGGCCCCAAATGGATAATCTTGTAGATTATTCCATGATTAATTATCCCAGATTTATCAAATGCCACATCCAAATAAGGTCAAACACGTAATTATAATCTTCCTCAAGACAGGCAGCCGCCCCTCTGCACAAGCCCTGGTTCCTGTTGCAGAAAGTTTGAGCTGACTTCCATTAATAACATGGAAAAAAGGAGTAAAGCTGATCTGTTCTATGTACTCAACATGTCAAGGAGATCATTAGTGACTGACACCAAGGATGTGCCACAGACAACAAGATGTCTCTGTTGTGCCTGTCCTTTACTGACATCCCTGTCGCATCCTATTCACCCACCTCATGCAGCGATTCTCTCATGCTTTGGATCAAAAAATTTCCACGTTCTTGTCGGGGGTTGATGCACATCGCCATTTTGTTCTGGTTTTCACAGATAGTTCTGTTTGCATTTTAATCACGTGAATGGAAAGGGTTATTCAGAGCAGAATAATCAGCATTGCAATATATATCTCTGTATTTCTATACTTTATCTGTACCTGGTTGAATATCATCTTTTTAATAGGTTATAAGCCCTAAGTCCCAGAGGGAAACTCACAAATTCACTTCATTTCCCTGATTTCACATTTAGGTCTCCACGTTAGCTATAAATGTGTAAACCCACATGGAGGTAGTTCCTATTTACTACATAGCTGAGGAGGCAAACGGCTCTTTTTTCTTTCACCATATGGCTGAAGTGACTCGCACACAAGCAATTTGTTCTGATTCAGCTGTTTCAGCAGGAAGGATTTGCAGAAGCAGGATTGGGAAACACACAGGATTCTCTTTCACTTCTGTGACAAGAGTGATATTTTTAATTAGCCCCTGTTAGTCTTCCGAGGGCAGCTTGTAAAAGTTTAATTCTCTCTCTCAAGTCTGAGTCCCACTTGATAAAGCCATTTTTTATGTGTATTTAGGGAGCAATTCTGAAAACGTTTTCAGGTTTTTAGAAAAGTCAGTTCCCTGGTAAATTCTGTTGAAGAAAAGTAAGAGTTTGGGATTTTCTTTTCTCCCGGTAGCCTTGCCTTACATGAAGCTTATGGAAGATACAGGGAGCAGGGAGGGGTGGTCAACATGCTACTTCACTGAAATCTTAAGAGAACCAGCTGTCAGGAAGATCTTATACACTATGTGTATATTATTTTAAATACCTGAAGGCCCAAGGTTGGTACATGGGGAAGGAATAAAAAACTAGGTCAACTAATAATGGACAGGAAAAACCTGTGGATAAGGTATTCCCTGTTACTTGGTTACACAAATGTATCATTAAAATCAAAGCAATTGGATTTACTGAAATCTGACAAGTAAAACGAAAAAAACCCAAAAAAGTCCATTTGAAATAAATATTAGCTGGTTTAAAAAAAATAACATTTCAGTACATGCATTGACTAAAAACTACAACCAACATAAAGAGAGAAAAAGCACAGAAGGTAAACCAGCTTTATTAATTTGCAGCAATGCCCTGAGATTTTAAAATGACCTCAGCTGAATGAACATGGTGTTGCACATGTTTAGGAAGGGGGAACACAACATCCAAAGGACTTGTAAAATGTTTTGATTTGTAATTTAACATAATATGTGGGATATATTTGGCGATGCCTTCAAAATTCAGCTCTACGACAGCACCCTGTCAGCAGCGCTACGGTTAAGAGCCTGTGAGAGCAAGTCCCTTTAATGTCATTGGCCCTGCAGCCTTCAGTTTAATATTTAAGCTGTTTCTAATTGTGTTCAGCTAAAACTTGGCATCTAGTTTATGGGCTTGGATGCAATTTTCATTTCAGTAAAAAAGAAAAGGCGAGAAAAGAGGCAAAATTTTAATCTGTCCTGTTCCCAGAATTATGAAGTGGTAAAAGAGGTAAAAGTTTCAATGTTTCCGTCACTTTTCCCAAATTTGTCCAAGTGTGATTTCTAACCCTAAACGTAACGCAATACAACACGGTGTAGTACAGCGCACACACGCACACAGATACATAGCCAAGAACTAACCAAAACACCCAACTTTGAACCTTCTGCAACAGACTTCAAGAAAACCAAATTAGGATCTTGTTCATGGGGGGAGATCTGTGCTTAACGACTACAAAAGGAGCTCTGCACGTGTTTCAGGAAATTGCATTAGCTTTCATCAACACCAGAAAACTACAGTGAAAAGTCCATCTTGGAAGCAAACCCTACTGGAGGCTTCAGGAGAGCTCCCAGGCTGCTGTCGGTGGATGTGCCCCATCCTGCGTGTCACATCACGGACCCCGGGTGCCACCAGGGCCATCTGCCTTCCCTCCCCCTTTCCCCAGAAAAGGTTGCAAGATCTATGCTCCAGCCTGGCAGGGCTTTGGGGGAATAAGATGCCTCTGCCTGTTCCCAAAGAGCCAACAGGACTGCAGGCAAAGCACCATGGAGAAACTTCCAGTTGGTGGCTGTGGCAGCTGTGGCTGGCTCCACAGAGCTGGTGGCAGGGGCAGTGCTCCCTCCTACCTCTCCCCTCCCACGGCTGCAAGGGGTGGCGGGAGTACATCTTCTGTCATCTACAGTCCACCTTTCCCTTAGGAAGAGCTGCTGCTTGGAAGACCACTGCTTGAGGAACCGCTTATCTTGAAGCCAGAAGGTGAGGCCATGGAGATGAGCTCAGCAGAAGAGTTGGTTAGCAGAGTCGAGCAGCAATAGTCACCCAAGCAAATCCTTTAAGGCAGGGAAAGTGGCGTCCTTGGCTTCCTGGAGTTTGCCTAGACTTCATGGTTCTTCCTGGCTTCTAGCAGAGATCCCAGAACAGCAAGTGAAAAGATATTATTCTTGAATATCAAGCGTACAGGGCTGCGGAGGCACAGCCCCGGTAATGGAGGAGCGTGGTCGGTTGGCTGTAAGGGGGAGGAGGAGGAGGGCGCAGGCATCTCCCCGCCAGACGTCTGTCCTGATTTTGCCGACTGCAGGAATAGTGGCCTTTGGGGCATTTAATAAAAAATGATTAAGGAAGAGACAGGACTGCGGCTGCATTACTCATCCATTAACCAGCCACGCACCAACAGACATTTCTCCCCCTGAAGCAACACAGCACTGGACATAGAGCCTTTGCATGGGTGTTCTGCTCTTTGTGTTGTCTAAGAGCACTGCACCTTAAAGACACAGTGCAGCTTTTACCATTTTTATGGTTTTCTTCCAGTTTGTTTGGGTTTCGGTGCAAATTGCTGCTTTACGACAGACCTCTGTATCGCATCCACTTTAATGCTGATGTAATGTAGTGCAAGTAGAGTTATTTCAGGGAACACCAGCTTGGTATGCTGACTGTTGCTACATTTCATGCTAAGACTTTCTGAGGACTTGACAATGAACTTATGATGTGTCTTGCTGAAATGTACGGTCTATGGGAGCAACTGTGAGAGCCAGACGAGTTCTGGCCCGAGCAAGCACGGCATGTCCACTGGGATGGGTGGAAGCTGATCTGTCCTAGGCCAAGGGTAATGCAATATAATACAAATTCTTTCAGCGAGTGACTGGCAAGCTAATTTATGGGAATTTCTGATGGAGCTGCTCTAGCTTTAGGTATAATTTAGGTAGGTAGACACAGGGTGAAGTTTTTCAGAGTGACGTTTCCCAAGGGAACTTCCGAAGTCCCTGGTGGGGTATTGACTCCGAGCTTCAAACAGTTCCCGTATTTGCCAGCTGTAACTTTAAAGTTCTTCCCTCTAACTTCCCAGATGCTTTAGCCACCAAACGTTCCCAGTGAATTTAGCTGGGAGCTACAGAGCACCGTGCGAATCAGTCTGGGTGGTTAGATGCCTCAGCGAGAACTCAGCAACGTGCTCCCGCTGATTAGGACTTGCCTTTCAGAGGTGTTCATCCCACTACTTTCTCCTTTCTGGAGCATGTCCAGAGCCATGGGGAGGGGGGGGATTAGTATAAACCCACCAGGTTTGTTTGTAGAGAGGTGATTTACAAGCAATATTTTAAAAATAGTGAAAAATAGTTTACCTAACCACTGTTATTAATGGTAACAGCCATCAGCTGTACATGACCACATCAACTATTGCACGATAGAAGGAAAACTGCTCCATAAAGGACAAGTTCTGTTTTGCAAAGAAGAAGGAAAGAAGGAAGGGGAAAGGGACCATTAAAGACCTTCATGCTCCCCACGATAATGCTATACATCACCCCCAAAATGCTTGCAGGTATACACAAGGCTCATCACTCCTTCTAGCCCAATTTTTGTATGCAAGGTCATCCTCCTGGTGCTACCTTAGAAACTGGCCTTATTCTATAGAGGACATTGAATGATAACACTGCGAGTCAGCTGACTGCTGTGTCACAGAGCTGCTGCTTTCTACATTATCGCAACTGCCAGAGCTCTTACTGCTGCAGTTTTCTAGTCGCAGTGCGGCAAAGCAGACGCATAGAACCAGGCACAAAGCAGCATAGATTTTTTTTATTCTTGCCTTTTTCATATGAGGGAAATTTTCCTGATGGTAGCGTAGGAACAGACATGCAGCCTGGATGTGTTGGCTTCAGCCTGGCAGCGCTTTCAGCTGAGCAGGGACTGCTCGGAGCTCTGTACCCAAATTGCCTCTGAGGAAGAACGCCTGTTTCCCACTTTGTGTACTAAGAGGGTTTTTTTTTTTTTTTCATGTGGCGATATACCTGCAGCAATAGGACAAAGGAGATGGCACTTGTCACTGTTTGTCCGACTGGGGCCTTTGCAGGCACTCCATTGCCGAAGCGGTGCCAGCGTCCCAGGGTCATATAGATTGGCAATACAGATGGCCGCAATTTCTTACATCAGTTAGAGCAAAGCTCAAACAGGAAACCAGACTCTCTGACCTAAATCAATCCCAGTCCTTCTGGATACAGGGCAGCAGTCGACTAGCAATGACACAACCAGCCATCAAGTGGAGAGTCTCTGGGATTGCAATCTGTATGGAGGCTGAGAGAATGAAACCCTTTCGGTTATCCAGTCGCTTCTCCTTCTTCTAATACTACAATTACTACAACTACAACTACTACTGCTTCTATTTTTCTTGCCTGTAAGAAGCTATTAATTGTGCTTGGTCTCTGAGTGTGTATTTGCGTGGATTAGCCTGCCTATATCACAGTCCTTATCTGCTCCTGCTGGAAATCAGGGCACGAAGTCAGCCTGCTTTAACAGTTGTTTCTTGCTGCGTGATGCTATGCAACTAGAAGGGGTTACACTGACAACAAAGGAACAAGCACAAAGCATCACTTTCTTTGCTGGACTGTTACAGGAACATAACTCTTCTTCGATATGATGCTGTGGTCTCTCTTCTCTTTGCTTCTTTTTTTTTTTTAATTCATCTAATCGAACAGACACCATCGTGGATGTGGTTTTTAATGATTTGGAAAAGACAGCCTGTGGAGACTGCGATTTGAGACAGCAACGCATTTAGGTTATTGCCAATTTGAAATACTTGGTTTGTGAAGCACAGCCCTAAGGGACAAGCTCAGTAACTGAGAAAGAGATTGTAGATAAAGAAATAAAAATGACAAGCATAATGGAAGCTCTGCAAAAGAGACTGTCAGAGAATCAGTTCATGGATGGCAATTTCACCAGTCTGAATCTGAATAATTCATAGATTGAAATTACCCTGCTTTCACCTTTCCATTTAAACCGGCATGATCTGAATCTCTAATAAATTTTCAAGATAAAGTAAAATGCCAATTTGAATCTGAAGAGCTTTTAAAACCAGATGCTACACCCTGAATCTTTCGATACCTTTCACAATTATCCTGTGAGAACTGCACTTCATCACGAAGCACCATTACCAGTGAAAATTACTGTGATTACAATAGCAACAATAGAATACCATCAAATGATCTCTAATTTACCTAATTTACCAAGGCTGACTGTGTGCCCATTGTGTTTCACTACGTCTGGCACTGGATCAATATCACAGTGGAACAAAAATGCCTTAGTGTGTGCTTCCTTTTGGTACCTTTAACTTTGACAGCACAGGAAGAATCCATCTCCCGTTAAATGTTTTTACAGCCAATCTACATGCCTGCTGTAGGATCTGATTGATTCGCCATGATTTTCTTTAGTTCTTGGGTATTGGATGTCATTGTCTTACTAATTTGTTTGTAACGTACACTCATGCACAAAGACTGCAGCGAGCCAGTACCAGCAGAGAGACCCTGCACTGCTGCTGCAGTAGCTCTCGCAGGGGAAGCCACAGCGAGTTCGGTGCCTTATGTGAATAATTCCTCGTGCCTGAGTTAGAAATGCTTTCTAGCATCACTGGTCTTGGTCATACTACATGAAAAATGTGGGCAAAAGCCATGGTCAAGAAAAGCGATCGCGTGTAATACTAATAAGATCCCCCCCACCCCCCCCCCTCCTATTCAGCAATTAGCATGTGGTTGTGAGAGACGCGCTGCGACTCCTTCTGTACATGTCTGTATGTAGGTACGCATGCACATACAGAAATGTAAAGATACTCTGCTTTGTGACTATGTGCCAATCACTGAGGGTAACAACTTTCTCTGACAAGCCAGGTGCAGTGTTTTGCCACAATCTGCTCGGTTGTGACAAATCTTTTTTTCGGAGGTGTATGTTTCCTATGGGGTGATGCGTGACTTCTGGAACAGTAAGTACCATTTATGCAGGAGCTCGGTGCCTATAGCTATGCTACAGAATAGTATTGTAAGCATAGTTAGAGTCCTTGTGGCATAACTACAATGTGGAGAAGTGAGAAACATGTACAGCAGGCTAGAAACAGGCAGCCTTCGTGGAGACGGCTGTATCTGCTGGCTGGCTGTGAGTTGTACACTTCAGGCTTGTTTTTCGTTTTAATAACCAGATTTACTCTGCCTGCAGGGAATATTTTCTAAGGAAGGAAGGTAAGCCGTATTTCTTCTTATTTATATGACTCTGTTGTATTATTTTTTTTTGGGGGGGGAATGCATGTTTATAGCACATAGTTTTATAATACAATATGATCTTGTGACATCTAATTAAGTGTTTCAGTATTTGTTCACAGTAAATCCAACAAGAAAGCATATTTAAAATCTGGCTTATTATTCAAAATACACTTGTAGAAATGCTACGCAAAAAAGAAGTTAAAGATAGAGTTTGTATTGAGCTTTGACTCTTTAATGTTATTAAATAAGAGCCTACCCTACCTAAATAACAATGTTGTCAAAACCTCTGAATTTTAGATATTTTGTCTTCTTAAGACACAATTTACTGCACTTCTAAATTTCCTATACGTGAATGGAGGCTGTTCTCTAGAGGTAGAAGAGGCAGAAGGTTTTACAGCTTGAGCTGTGATAACAAAGGAATTTGAAGGGGCATAAAATATGATTATACAAAAATCTTGGATTTTAGGTGATTCAGTAATGTGATTTAGCAAACTGTTTTTCTTAGACAACATGCTCTTGAGTTGCTACACTATCTGGAATTAATTAATCCATTCAGTGCTATATTTATGTTCTTCATTTTCACATGGTATTCAAAACTTAAGAAAACATCTTTGTGCAGAGCAAAGACTGGAACTCTGGTGAAAGTGTAAAACCTGTGTTACGTTACTGTGGGAATGAAATTAAGAGATTCAGACCTAACTTTGCTGAAGAGAACTAGGTGTTTCCGTTTAACTGCTTTAAGATGAGCACTTTATGTTCTTGTGTACAGAAATATACACACTGATGTAACTACTTGTACTGCAAGGATCGTGCAAACGGGAATGTGAGCAATTTGCAAAATACCCTACAAATGCCTGCTAGCATTTACGTTGTTATTATTATTATTACTACCACCACAACCTTCTAGTTACACATACTGTCTTGAAATCATGGTCTGTTAACCATTTTGATCCTATGGAGTATTTGCAATCAGAATTTTTTTATCAGTCTTATCTGCTGCCACAGTCTGCAGAGTGGCTGGCCGTGGGGCGCTGGATGTCCTCATGAACAGCTGCAGTGTATATCTAACGTAGCCTTTACACGCTCCTGATGGCTTCATGTAAGGGCCCCATCCACACCGTTCTGTGGATCCACGCTGGAGTCCTCTAACTTCCTTTGTGTTTGTATTATTGCGTTTTCCATGTGCCACTGGCTTTCCCCTGCTGCTCCACGCTGGCCTCACCCACCGCCTCTGCAGTGCAGGCCAGGCCTCACGTGTCTCAGTGTCAGTGACCGTAGCAGTGGCCAGAGGATGCTATGACAGTGGCCTCAGGAGGGAAGGGTATCACTGAGACTTACAAAGTGCTCTGAAAAAGTGTGAGAACCTCAGGAGGTAAATGCTGCCCTGTGGGCTGGTGTGTGTTTCACGGAAGGCAGGACTGCAGCCTGCCAGCAGCACAGGTTGCACAGGTATATGGGGAAAAAAGCATTAGAAACTTTCTAGCCATGGGATCACAAAGCCAATATAGCAATATTACCCCGTAAAAAGCATTAAAATATAGTCAGCTGTATCATCCATGTATTCTCTGACATGGCTATAGCTAATCAGGTGTAGCTGCGGCTGAAGTGTTTAAGGTGTATAATTGTATGTGCCAAAAGAAATGGCAAACTGCGCAATATTAAAATTCTAACATAAAGCCACTAATTTTAACCAGTAGTGACTCACAGTGAACCTCCATTATATCACAAGATGTATCAGTCTGGGTTTGTGCTTATGTTTTTCACCCTGTTACACTTCTCTATATATGAGTCTGCAGTGGCAGTAAGGGCCCTAAGCGTTTCTTTATGTTAGAGTGCCCAATTAAACACAAATATTCACTTGAGTAAAATTCCCCATATGCATTTGGTGGCCCCATGCCCTCACCTGCAGCCAGGCAGGGATCACGATACAGTCACACGTGTGAAAAACATACCGGAGCCTGTTCTACTACCACTGAACTTAACAGCAAGACTCCCTGTGTCAGTCAGCATCATAAAAGATGGATTAATTAATTTCCTTCCATTATAGCCTTCCTCTGAAAGTTGTTGCTGGTTGGTTTTTTTTTTGGTTGGGTGGTTGTTGTTGTTTTTTTTTTTTTTTTTAATTTATTTTGTTCTAAATGTCTAGTATAGTTGACAGAACATTGAACAGAAGATGCTTTCTGTTCATCAGTACAATGACCTGAGCTAAACACACATTGGAACCAGCAGCTCAGGACAGGTGTATTTGCAGGTTGAAGGGACCTTCTTGCCTGTACTGTTGTTGTGTGTTCACTTGCCTGTCGATTCTGCATTCTTATCAGCTGCTATAAAACACACAAGTTCTGATCTGTAATGTTTGTATCTATTTGGACAAGAGCCCTGAGGATAGGAGGGCCTGTTGTGGGTTTGGTTGTTGTTGTTGGGTTTTTTTTTTTCACCTTACAGATGCTTTGAATTAATTGCAACTGCCTATGGAAATATGATCCCCTAAGAATGTAGAGAAATGCATTATTGATAAGTATGTATAAAATACCTCTAGATTCCCCTGCACTCTGTCTGCTAGAAATTTCACATCATTATTCCCAGACCAAAATATTACAAGGAAAGAAAGACTGAAGTGACTTGAGAGGAAAATGGCATTTCCAAACCAAGCATTGCAACGCAGGCAATTCAGTTAAACAGAAGAAAATCCAAATGGCTTCCTAGATACAATTAAAACACCTCAACAGCTTACTCCCTTTTTGATGCCATGTGATAACTGCAGGATGTGATAGAGGTAAACAATTTTTCAGTTTCATATTAAATTATATAGATATGATCAAAAAACACTTTTGGCTTTAGAAGTATCCACAGTATCAGTTCAGCTTCTTTGTGGACTATAAATGTACATCTGGTCCGTGCTTTCAGCTGCATGACTGTAATGTAACCAAAAGTTCTGAAAGTTGAATGATTTCTGACCAACAAAAAGGGGGAAACAAATTCTGGAATGGGAACTGCAGTGGAGGCAATGGGTTTCCCAGGTCTCAGGCCAAGAGCTGCTTGTTGTGGGTTTTCTAGATCCTGTTAAACTCCTCCTTGTGTTTGAATTTGTCCTAACGAACACAACATTAAAAATGAGCAGGAATTCAAAATATGGCACCTTGTGTGCCTGAAACCTTGGGATTTTTTTTTTCCTAACTACATTTGATACTCTTTCTGCTACAGGTCTTGGTCTCAAAGTTTAGCAGGGAATTGTAGCCACAAGCTTATTTGCAACAGTAGACCCCGTTGGTAGGTAGCCATGCACAGCCAATGAACTGGCATCAGTGGGAAATGCTAAATTGGAAAACGCTCTTACAGTGGTGGTGGTGGTGGGAATATTGATAGACCATAGGATTGCCACTGTGCTGTTCACTTATACTCCATATTTCACAGAGATTGTGCAGAAGTGAATGTACAGTCAAAATATTTCACTGAGCCCTTATACTTAGTGAAACGTTCAACAGAAAAGCCTTTTTTCATACTCACCCATTTCTGTTTCTTCTGCCTCCTATGCTCATTCAAAGCCCGTCTCCAGTGGCACAACAGCCACAGCAAACCAGCCACCCCTCCGACCTGCAGGCAGTAAGTGACGGTAAGAAGCTTCACTGAGATGGGAAACGCAGGCGATGCCACGTCCTCTGCTCCTAAAGGCAATGCCCTGGCTGGTGGGGCTACGGGAGGGCGGGGGGATGCAGAGGGGCCTTAGGGAGGGGAGACTGTATGCTACATACTTCTGACTCCTATGCTAAAGGAGAAGTGGAAAAATGTCATTATTAAGTAACTAAAGAGGGGGTGGGACATCTTCGGTCTCTGTTTTCACAGGCAGCTCTTCTGTAAACCTGCCGTATTTATACCTGAGCATCACGTATTGAAACTCCAAGTCACCCAGAAAATTTAACTTGTCAATCAATATTGTGACCAAGGAAAAAGTTTCCATAACCCAATACACTACAAAAATGTTTACTCACATACATATACCCAGTCCCAGCATTACTCTTCAAAACCAGCTTTAAGGTCTTTTTATTTGCACAGAAATGTAGCTACCTGTGCCACTGCACCTGTAATATCTGTAAGCTGACCATATGTTTCATATGAGCTGAAGCAGCTAGATCCCATTTAAATTACCGTTTTTGGTAATGACATTTTTGCCTTTCCCATTGCTGATATAGCTTGGCCCATATTATGCATAGAGTTAGCATGGATCATTGCCATTCCTTTTCTAAAAAGGAATTAGCTTCTTCAAAGCTTGTCTGTACTGAACTTACCACCTACCTTTCCATGAGGAGCAGTCTTGGTCTTTGGCAAGCTGATGGGCTTTATCTGGTTACAAATTGCTAACAGTTTCTTCTTTTTTGGTATTCCGTGTTTGGTTTATTGCATTTAGGAGTTGGAGCGCATCCTTTCCTCTGCCACAGAGCTTGATGCTAGGCGATCACTTAAAACAAACTTTAATTATACGCGCTTTGTCTTCCAAATGCCCAACAGCTGTGTGTGACTTGCTAAATTACTGGGTTCTTGCAACAGCTTCTGAAGTCCACAGGAGTATGTGTAGGATGGATTTCTCTGTAAAAGAATAAAACCCTGCAACTTTCTGGTGCTTCAGATTGTTTGCCCCAATTTAGACAATACTTGTGACCTTAATCTCTGGGTCTTTATTTTATTTTATTTTAAGTCTCTCTAAACACAATTCTTTTCCCTTATAGGGCACTTTATGAAAATAATTTCATTAACAAATGTGAGCCAGATGATGAATAGGTGAGTGTTAGGGGGAAATCCTGCTGGAAATGAGTGCTCCCATCATCAGTGCTGTGTGTGGTAAATTAGGAGCAGGTTCTTCAGGAAACGAGCACAAAAAGACTGAATTGCTGCTCGTTGAGAGTTTGTCTTGAGCACAGAGTAAGTTTTGTGCCCCATGCTGTTGGTTCTTCTGTCCATCTCCGTCATAATTTTCCCATTTTGGAAAGCAATCTTCTTGTCACAGCATCGCTGCCCAACCCAGCCACCTTTCCCCCGCCTTCCCATTCCCCGTTCCTCTCCCAACAGCTTTGCATCCCACCGCTTCCCACTTTAGGGCCCAGCCCTTGCCCTGTCAATCCTAATCCTCTCCGAATAGAATTTTTTTTTTTTTTTTCTTTACTGTCCCACTTTACACTCCCCTTCCTGCCCTCCAGTTGAGCTTTTGTTTCCAGTTGCTTGGCATCAGGCTGGTCCTTTATTGTTCCACTCTGGCCTTCAACGTATAGGCAGCCCCAAGCACCCAGAGGGAACACTGGGTGCATTTCCCAGGAAGAACGCCTCCTTCCTTGTTCCCCATCTCTGCCGAGTCCTTCAAGGCACACAGGCACAAGAACACTTCCCATAGTTTTAAGCAGGGGTAAAGCCAAGAGCTTACAAACGATGTGGTAGTAACAATTAATAACAACAACAAGGGAAACAAGGAGGGGAAACTTCTCCTCATGGAAATGCCCTGTGTGGAAAATACCCACTGAGTGGTTAAAATCTGGCAGGACTGTAAGCATCAGAGAACAAGGTCATGTAAAGGAGAAGTGCTGAGAAGCTTTAACATAGTCTGAGTTACCTGCATATACCTCCTGCACCCATGCCACGTACAGATTTGTATGTGTATACCTTCGTACAATTGGGAAAAGAATGACTTTATTATGCATATCTTCTCTTTGAGAGCAACAAGAACATCCTAATTCTGCCTTTGGGAAATATATATATGTAATTTTGGGGGGCTTTAGATCACTAGCTAATGCGCAAAAGTTATAAAATTGACTACTCCAAAGAATTTTAACTTGCAGGGGTTATTTGGGGATGCCAGGAGCAAAAAATAAAATATAATTGTCAAGAGGTCTCATAAATGTGTGAAAAAGACTGGATACCTAACCATAATAAAAATTTGTATTTATTTATAAAGCATTAAAATGCTGTCTTAATTTGGTATTGAAAAATTCCCAGCCTTCCTACTGTCTTGGATTTGGAGAGGTCCTTTCATTTTCAACTACAGCAATGGCCCAGGGACTCCTGGCAGGTACACACTTCTGAGCAGCTAGTTTATCTTAGTTGTAGATGAGTAGTCCACTTGCCTCCACAATTTCTGTGCGTTCATAACGATCGGCTAGGCTGGAAAATATTTGCAGTACTACGTATTTAGCCACAATACCTAACAAGAAAAAACGTCATTGTGCAAAGCACTGTTTGAAGGGAAGAGCAAAGATCTACACTTTGGAGTTGATTTTTCTCCAACTGATTTAAGAACAGTCCCTAACGTTTGAGAAAGCAATGCGCCATTTTGGGATAATCAGAGGAGGTCATTTTTAGAAAACACAGAAAAGATACAGCTATAAGCTGTAAGTTGAAAGATTCACATTATATATGCAACCCAGGTTTTGAAGAACCTCACTGCAATTCTCTTATCTATTTTTATCCAAAATGCAAATGCACTTGTAGTGATGAACTGATGATTGCATTTAGAAGAAAGTGTGACTCCTCCCCCCCGCCCCCAAATAACTGTAGATTCAGACCTTGATCAGGTGTTAGAAAAATTAAAGATTTAAATAGCAATAATAATTTTGAAACTAATTGGTCACTCTTGGAGCATTCATAAATTTACATATAGCAGAGTGTAATCTAATTTGAATGTAAGCCTTGAACAGACTTCCATCTGCCAGCATCAGTTCTTAAAGCTCCTTGTGTCTTTTATGAAGATTGAAGAATTTATCAGGCCTGGGTTGGAGTGACTTCTTAAAATGAGGTAGCCAATATTCTGTATTTTTATCAGTGGTCACTTAAGTGTAATGCAAACAGATCATTCACACTCATGTAAAAACCTACCAAGTAGATAGAGCAGTTTCTGGATTTTTATTTAAACAACTCACAGTAAGTCGCTCATTTTCATCGCCCACAGACAGAACACTGCATTTTTAATAGACAGTTCTGAAATAAGAAAATCTAGAAAACAAACCGATATATCCTGGAATATCAGATGTAGAGAAACTTGATTTGGACAGACACACAATTTACACCATAAGAATTCATGGATATCCCCATTATGTGTGTCTGGGTTGTAAAATTACTGTAACTGTAAAAGTTGGGCTCTTTTTTTGTTCTGTTTGGTTTTTAAAAAAGGTGATTATGAACTACATCAGGGCTGTGAGCTCATTTAAATCCCTTTACAATCCAGGTTTAGTCAATATAGCTGCATCAGAATGAGAAAACTATTTAAATGAGTGAGCTGAAACTGCAGTTAGACGAAGGAACTTGGTGGCTTTTGCACAATTAGGAATGTAATTTTTATCGGTGATGGATGAATGTCTAGTTATTTTAGAAGTGTCCGTCACCAAGTTTCTTAACAGGATGATACATTTACTCTTTCCCCCCATCTTTAAAGATTTACTGCCACTTGCAAAGTACTTTCATTTAATATTCTTTCCTACTCCCAAATAGGTTTATTCAGTTTTCTGACAACTAATCTATACAGACAGCACAATGGCTACTGAAACTGTATTTAATAGCTTCTCAAATATTAAATTTCCCGGTTGGATTAAAATGTAGCCCATTGGGAAAACTTGAAAAATCAGCACATCCAAATGGCAGACACAGAAGGACCTGCCAGAAATTCGAACTCGTCTGACGCTGAGATAAATCAGAAATCATGGGTTATTGCCTCTTTCTCATGATATTTTCAAAGCTGATGGCCACTAGAGCCTTGCTGCTGCTTTCATTCTGTGCTGCTCGGTTGGCAAGCTGGAGCATGAAACCTTTCAGGGTTGGCAAACTGCTTTCTGCATAACTTTAGATCTTGCCTGTGCCTTCGCATCACAGCAGAGACGTGGAAGGATCTGAAGCAAAACCTGGAGATTCTATATTCAGATAAAATCTAACTACACAAGGAGAACGCTAGGAGTGGGGCATGGGGGGCGGGATTGAGACATGAGGCAGATGTTAGAAGGGATGGGACTAAAGTCTGATCTTCATTGTGTCTTAAGAATGATTGTTGGCAGGATACGCTACTGAGCTATAAGCCAAAGCATCTCATTGAATGCCTGCCCATCTTCTAGTTCCTGCTTATGACCTCTTCACCATCAGCAAAGGTATAAAACTTCACTGAGAGGCATCTTTGCCTTCACCTACCTCAGCTCTGCTGAGCACTGGTCATGCCCAATGTGCTACGTTCCTTGCCGTGCTGTAGCTGCGCTCGCACTGAGCACGGCCTCCAGAAACCTGCCACTTCCAGCAGCGTTTCTTTGCTTCTCCTCCCTGGAAATTGTCGTTTCACTTTCAGAAGCTAAATCAAGAGGTATTCATTTACAAGCGACAGTAACACTTCACCAAGCCCCCCACCCCGCTGCCTGGGTGCTATTGGGATGGGCAGACCCGACCTCACAGCCGGGAGCCACATCCCTCAGCAGCCCCTGCCCCTTGTTCAACAGACAGGTCACGGTGTCCTCCTAAGGGCAACATAGGGGGAGAAATGATTCCTCATCAGAAATGTGTCCTTCTAAAGCAGACCATAACACTATTAAAAAATTCATTTGTACTCCTCAGAAGTAAAAAAGGAAAAAAAAAAACCTCAAAATTGGCAGCTGGCTCATAAGCACCATGGCTGGTACCTCCATGGCAACTTCACGCATAAAGAATCTGAACTGGCTTTCTTAATGATGGGAGCTCCTTTCATTCTTAAAAACTTGCTGAGGCCTTCAGGCTTGTAGCTTCAGGTAGCTGTTACTTGCAAAAGCTACGGAATACAGTAGTTAATGAGTATAAGGAAGAAGGGGTTAAAAAGGAAGACAAGAAAAACCAGTTTCATGCAAAGGTGAATGAAAGTGAACCAAAAATTGAGTTCCATACTTTTAACTGTTTTGCATTATTTTTACCACATCTTTGCATAACTTCTTCTGGTCAGCAACAAATCTGGGAAAACACAGAAATGTCTATGTTTGCTTGTGTTGCTAAATTTTTCCAATTTGCTTCCGTGGCCATTAGGACTATTACATTATTCCAGCAACTGGAGAGAGGTCAGCCAGCCCCCACCACGGGGCTCCTCCTGGGGAGCAGGGTGACAGGCTGGCCGTGCCTTTTTCCTCTGTGTGGTCCAGCCAGACTCCTCCAGTATCTGGGCAAGTACACTTACCTGGGTGATTTTCTTATCTATTGTTATATTTTGACATATTTTTGTAATATTTGATGACCAAGTACTAACTATAAGCTAACACCTATGCCTACTGCAGTCGATAATACAGTTTCTTCCATAATAAATATTTTGTAAGTGGGCTTACAGAGAATATAAAGATAATTAATTCATGATAAAAAGTACATTTATACTTATATTCATGTGTGCACATACATTTGCAAATAAGTATTTTTAGCATGGCTTTAAACTACTCATATGCAAGCATTTCACCTTGTTTTCAACAAGGTTCTGTCGCTTGTTTACATTTTGACACTGACAAGGGGAATACCTCTACTTGCTTTTGCAATGTTTTGTCTTCCTTTCTGCTGCTTGGCTTTGCTGGTGAGAGAATGTAGATTAGTTTCTAAATAACTGTAATTCCTCAGATGACATAGTGGTATACCACAGATCTGAATTTCAAGAGCCACTACGGTGTTGGGTGAACCAGATTTATTAGCTATTAATAGCGAGGCTATTTCAGGCATCAGAGGCTGCACAAGAAAACCTTAAGTGCTTTTATGTTGGGTCTCTATGCTAAACTCCTAACTGCAATCTCAGCAAATTCCTTCTGTGTTTGTGGAAATCAGTTTCATAACATTTTCCTTATTTTCTTTGGATAGCCTTCCTGAATTTTAAGTTATTCTTCTAACTCAGATATGTTTGGTTTATGTTTGCATCTTTCTGTCTGATACTCAGATTCCATCTTTCCACGGTGATCATCAGGTTTTTTTTCTTTGTCCTAATACTGCTTTAGACTATCAGCAAATATTCATCTGAGGAACCTGGGGCCAAATTTGGCCAGATTTGGCCAGATTGCTATAAATAAATAGGCAGATGTTACTTTCCAGCTGTCTCCCATTGCTGTCCACACACGCTGATAAAATGCTTGTCTACAATGCTGAAGACTGAAAGGAGACAACAAGGCAAAATTAAAGTAGCAGAAAGATACACTATAAACCCCAAGAAAATTAGCATGTGACAAATTGCATCTTTCCGTTAAAAAGAATTAGCTTCCAACCACTGAAGTACAATGTGATACCTATTTATCAAGTTAAATTGTTTTCTTATTGCAAAGCACAAGCTTAATTACAAAGATCATTTACATATGGATGGCATTTGCTTAAGCAATATTTCTAACACTGTATGCATAAATATGATCTAATTTCAATTTTTTTTTTTTTTTTTTTTACCCCATGCTTTCAGAAAATAGGCAAACATAATGCTGGAAACAATCTCCTGGATGATCAAAATGCAGCCCCCTACTTACCCAGGGAACTGTGCCTGTAGCATTTTCCATGAGCTGAACAATCCTCATCATTAAATAGCTCGAGTTGTTATTTTTTTGTCCCCACTATTTGTATTAAAAAACTACTCTAGAACCTCACCACTTTTACGGTCAGAAACCTTCTAATTTCCAGCCTAAATTTATTCATGTCCAAATTACACCCATTTGTTCTTGTGCCAACATTGTCTACTAGAGTAAATAGTTCTTTTCCTTGCCTACTGTTTACCACTCTATTGTGTTTTTAGAGAATAATTATTTCCTGTATCAGCTTTTGTTTCTGCTAAAGTAAACACACAAAAATTTTGCAGCTTTGCTCTTAAAACACATTATCTCTGGTAGTCTCTGCAGGCTTTTTTTTAACCTGTTTCATCTTCCATGAAACATGATGAAAAAAAATCAGTGCAAGATCTTTCAGGTGCCTTAAGCAATGGTACAGATATTTTCCTTTTCTCTGCTAAGAAATAGCTTAACTGGTTTGTCCTTGGATGGTATTTGCTTTTTTGTGGTTGTATCCCACCGGCAACTGAACAACCCTGCAGCCAGCTAATATGCGTACCTAGATCCATCTCCTACATTGTTTACAACTAATAAGCTCCTAGTTTATAGCAGATTTTTTTTTATTAATCCTCGAGTGCACGTCTCCACTGCCAACACTACACATTTAAGAGTCAGTTTAGCAGTGTGTATTTTCAATGTGCTTTTTCCAAGGGTAACACGCGGTTGGGATAAATTGATGCTAAAGATAATGAGAAAAATAAAAAGGAATAATGGTGGGAGAGAAAGAGAGGCACTCAGCACACTGAGAGCACCAGGCACAATGTATTCAGGAATAAGGAATTTTCACAAGTGCTTCAGTGTAATAGGGTGAACCGTGAAGGTTCGAGGGTGGTATGGCATGTGCAGTACCTCAGGAAATTATTTTTTGGTCTTATGGAAAAGCTGCTTGAATATTCCTTTTTAGTTGGGGAAAAAGCTCTTTGATGCATTAGAGCAGGAGCTCCCGAAGGCACCTACGGAATCTATCAAGGTGGCGTGAAAAGAGCGTGGGGGAGCATGCAGCCCACCACCTCCTTCCCAGAGAAGCTAGGGAAGATGCTTCTGGGTTGCATTTGCTGCCGGAGCAGCTTGAACATCTTTCCTGGCGTGCACCTGAAGCTCAGCACACAGCTGGCACAGTCACAGGAAAGCAACCGATGGTGGTATCTAAAGCACATTAACTTGGAGAGTCTCTGCATCAGAGTGCTCCGCAGGGGTGGTATTAATCACAAGGCATTTCCTAGAAGTTGCACCACTGCAGATCTGCCTTTTTACTTGGTTTTGCTTATTTTTTAAAGTTGGCATTAACAGTTAAAGACTTGAGACTTTACAGAGTCTGTGTCTTTGAGGCAGCAGTGCAGTATTTTCTTTACATGACTGTTTCAAAATCAGTAGGATTATTACATCAATACTCCTCCGGTTGTTCACAGTAAAAATACCCCTTTGATACTACCTGGTTGTAAAGTTTCCATTCATTTTGGAATGAAAAACATGTAACACTTAGGTTTTAACAGGCATTGACATTTTCAGAAACAACTTAATGATTTGGGACTGCAAGTTCAACTAGCTAGGAACTTGGAAACTTTGAATCTTTAAGAAAAGGATTGACATTTCCTTACTTTGTGGCAGAATCCAGCAATTTAAAAAACACTTTCAGTTGTACAATTATAGAGAGCGGAAGACCAGTGTATCCCCACACTTACCAGCAAGAGCTTCACCATTTGTTAGAAAGATGAACTACGTTTTTGAGGGATTTTTTCAGAGGGAGGAAGATTATTTAAAAACAATCTGATAGGTATTTTTTGTTAAAATTTTATGTAACAGTGCTGGAATGAGAAAATGTATTCACAAGAGTTATCTGCTAGGGCATGCAGCTTTACGGACTTCTTGAAAAATCTTCTTGTCCATTTTAAATTTGAAGGGAACCTGCTATTGGGAGGGGAATCTCTATCTCTTCAGGATTATTTTATTAAGTTATTAAAAGGCAGTTTTTCTTGATGTGCCCTCCTTGACCATTGCAATATAATGCCTTCTTTGATGTTGAAGTGGTGAAGCGAACATATTAACTTTTTGGCGTATTATTAGTAATGTTTAATGTGTTGTATTCTGTTTAGGGCATCCCTGTGGAGCTGATGGCTGTGGACTGACGCCTGGTGTACCAAGCAGGTCTGCTCTGAACGCCTTTCAGTAGTGACATAACAGCTTTCACCAAAGGAGGAAGAACTCTTGATATTTTTTATTTTGTTAAGCTGAGTTTGGAAGGCTTTAATTTTATAAATCCCAAGATCTGTGACTTAAGTAAACCTAGCACAGGCAAACAGTGGCTTCAAAAAGTAATTAAATTGATATTTCTGTCAGAAGAGTTTAATTCCCTGTGACCCATAAGTCACTATATTTTAGAAATATTTAAGACACATTCAAACATCACAAACTTGCAGGGTGCAACCAAATGATCATTCTGACTTGACAAGATTAATTTTGAAGCAGTTCTTACCCCTGACTTGCCTCTTTCTTTTTTTGCTAGTTGTAGTTAGTAAAAGTATTTGTCAAATTGGGACAAAGCTTTGTCATCAGTCCCTTCTCTTTAGACATCGACAGACACTGTGCTGCTAAAAGAAAGGGATTTGCAAGGTGCCTTACAAAGGGGAATATGTCACATGAAGGAAGACTTGCAGTGGATGGTAATACTATCCTACTGGGTTTAATCTGGTAGAGGTGTTAAGCTAATTAAGAAAGAATTAAACTATACATGACAGATACCAGTCCCATTGTGTAACATACTGCTGGAGGATACACAGAACCACCGGGGTGATGAAAGCGTTGCAAGAAGGTATATAGAAGAAAAATAAAATGTAATTGCTGCATGTGAGTATAGTGAGTTTTGCAGGTTAACATGGTATACTTGTTTGACAAGATGTTCTTTTACATGGTATAATTTTGCCATTAATACTGATTCTTTATAGAAGATATATGTGAAGTGATTTAAAATAGCTTGGGGGGGAGGTCAGTGAAGAGCATGGAATCACCCTTCAGCAGTTATTTATATGGGAAATGTTTGCATTATTCTCTTTATATAAAGTAACTTTTTTGTCTTTTTGTGCAGTACCTTCTGATGCCATTTTAAAATTAAAATCAATCACATTTTTCCAAGCTAAGAAAATTTATATTTCTATGAGAAACTGGCCTCACCAATAAATTAATATGAAATGCCGTTTGGCATCTATATGAAGCATCCAGAAAATATTTTCTATGTAAAAAGGAGAGAGGTTTCTTTTCTCAGTTATTTTCTCTCCATTTCTTGTGTGGCGTTCCTTTCCATTAGCTTTCTTGGAGCTCTGACTCAGGGCAAACAGATCTGTTGCTTTCTAAAAGATGATTTATCAGTTTGGAGATACAGAGACAAAGTTGTATTTAGGCATACAAATTTTCGGTTGTCTTCTCCATAGTTTTATCCTATTTCCATTTCTTTATACACTCAAGTCACACAAATCTATTAGACAACCTCATTAGATACCTCAGTACTGTAACGTTGGTGAGATTAAGAGAAGAGGGATAAGGTGTACGTACAGCAGAAGATACGCTAAGTTTCAATTCCACATTGTAAGGAGCTCCACCTTGATTCAAGTGCAAAGTGGGAAAAATCCCACTCTGGGAATTGGAGGCCGTGCATCAGCACAGATGCTGTTGTGCCACACATCTGGGGGGGTATGTGGTAACTGACGGGACAGACCCTGCGCCTTGCTCCAGCACTGGCTTCTGCTTCCCCTCTGGTCTCAGACGGGAGTGGTTTAAAATAATGAGTCTAATATAAAATAATAAGTCTAAAATAATAAAAGTCTAAAATAATAAGGCTTTTGGCAATTTGTTCCTGCTTCAAAGTAGTTTAATACTTAGCACAACTCCATAGCAGGCGAAGATTTTTTTGTCTTTCGAGTAACTCCTTAGGATCAGGCATTTCAGGGCATATCTGAACCCCTGTAGATGACTGGAGCGTTGTACACAATCAGTTGTTGACGTGGTTAAGAGAAGACAGAACGTGTGCTGTGCACAGTGCTTGTACGTGACTAGTGAAACGATACAGCAGGTCACAAATGCGTCCCACACCCGCAGCCCACGCATTGCCCGCTTCTTCACACACAGAAATACAACAGGCAGCACTGCTTTCGGAGGCTCTTTGGGTTCTTAATGGAGCAAGTAGTCCTAGGTGGAGCTGGGAAGTGAAGGAAATTTTACCCAGCGGGAGCCAAACGGCAGTCACGCAGGAGCTAGGGGGGGATGGTGCAGCTTGTGAAGGTTTATCATATCATAGGTTACTGTCATTATGAAAGAAACTCATTAAATAAATTAGAATAAAAAATGTTAAAAAAATAATAATAAATTAGTAAATAAATGACCAATTCCTCCCTTGCAAGCACTTTCTATAAGTATATGAGACATCTGCAAAACGGTGGAGCTGAGAGGGAGATAAGGCTGTTCACACTCCGCACTCGAGCTGGATGTGGGTTACTCCCTTTCAGGTGTGTGGTCTAAGCTTCAGGTGATGGGAGTGGTTCCATGTTTTTTGAAGTTTTGTTTTTTTCTTCTTTTTTCATCTTCCTCCTGGTGCTTATCACTCTGCTTTCTCATGAACGGTGTCACTAGTAGAGCACTAACCAGCTGTCTCAGCAGGGCTCTTTGCATTTTGCTACCAGGTGTATACTTACCCTGGGTCACCATGCTTGCTTTTGAGTTACATGCTTTCCTCTCTATTTGAGTTTCAGCTGAACAGTCTGTTCATTTAAAAACACTATCAAAAATGAGAAAAAACTTACCCTTATGAATCACTTGCAGGTTCCCCTCCAAGTTGGAAGTTGTTCTTCCTTTTTTCCAATCCTATGACTTTATTTTCAGCTTTGTTGAGCCTTTGCAGGCTTTGTGTCCTTTCCAGAGTCCTGGCAAGTGGATTACTATAAATAAGAATAGATTCTTAGAGGCTTTCAGTGTGAGTAGCCAGGTTGAAAGTCCTTTTAACAAATTCAATCAGTTTAATTATAAAAAAAACCCCAAATCTTCCAAACCACTCTCCCTTTAGTAGCAGCACAAAACCGCAGGTGCTCAAACAAAAAGGAAATAGCAAATCCATTTATTACTTCAAAGGATAAAATGTTAATAGAAAGGGTACTTTTAAAGTAATATGTGTGAGTGCTATACACATGAACGTTGAATATATATATTCCCTTAAAATCATCTAGTAAGGAAATAAAATGTCCATTTGCATTTTACTCCTGCACATAAGTTTATTAAGATAATATATGTATCTGTGTATGCTGAGCCATTGCTTTGCATCTGCCTCAGCCTGTCCAAGGTGTATGAATATTGACTGTTTAATGTACACCCCATGGTGTATTATTGCTTACTGAAAGCATAATACTGCATGACCTTGTTTTTTCTGTTAATTATATTTTTTCCCTTGTAGAAAAGTAAGTTTACTCATTCTGAATCGTGCCAAACCGCATAATCTGGAAAGGAATATTGTGGCTCTACTTGGAAAGTACTAATTGGGCTTCAGCCATCACTGGGAAAGCTGTATAGTCTTTTATTATTTTAACTGGCCAAATGCCCTTTGTTACCACATTAACAGTCTCCCTATGGTGCCTCTAACTTTGGTATTATTTTCACTTTTACGCTAAATTTGACCAGATGAAAGACACGAACCCTCCAATTTTGAAATAAAAAAATAGCATGTTTTGTTAATCCTGTACTTTAGAGGGAAAGCCTGTGAAAATGATAACCTGTGTCTGCTGTTTTTGTTCAGTAAACCCCTCCTGCCAGCTGTTCTCCTTGGCAAGAGGAAAGATAATATTTTGGTGTCTTTAATTTCTCCATTTTCGAGCAGAAGTTTTGCTTGTGTCATCATTTCAATCATGCATGTTAACATCAGCCTGGCAAACAATACTGCCCTCTATAAAACCTCAGTTTGGCCGGTATCGCTGCAATGTTGCAATAAAGTTGTTTTAGACTATTAAATACAACTTGAGTCACTGACCATGAACTATTGCAGGTGCTCTGGGCTGTGCCTTGAAAGTCCTAAAGACGACAGTGACACAGACCTATAGGTGCATTTTGGTCTGATGCCACTGGGAGCTAGAGACACAAAGTATCTGAAGAGACGGGGCAGTTGCTCACGCGCCTTTGGTCCCTGTCTCACCAGGCAGACTGGACAAGGATCAGCAGATGGTAACTTAGGTCCAGCCTTAGAAAATGAGAAGGGATGGCCAGCCAGGAACGCTGGTGCTTCTGAGACACAAAGCGGCCACCTAAAGCTCTAGGCTTAGGCAGACACGCTTCCCACATCGACACCATCCAGCTCACCACGTGTACAGGGAACGCTCTCCCTCCAGCTCAGTCTTTGACTGCAAGCTTTAAATTCTGCTGAAGCAGAAAGGGTGTTCTCATCATGTTTAAGACCATTTAAGAACATCTTTCTCCATTTTCAGGTAACCTGAAGGCTGAGTGGTTAGAGGCATATTGGATCCCACACCTTGGCAGAGGATTATTTCTGCATATGTTCTGGGACAGCTCAGCACTAAAGTCTTAGAAAGGAATAAATAATAATAATAAAAAAGTATTGATTCTGCAACAATTTGTTTGGATCCCTTGTAGGTTTCAAGGATTTCTTAAACTCCTCGAGGGGCAAGATAAGCCAATTGATCAGGATAAAGCTAGGTTTCAAGTCTTTGCTTGTCTAGATGTTAAAATGGAGCATGGGGGAAGACAAGGAAGTCTTTTAAAACAAGAATTCCATTCATTTGTGCTCTACTGTAATTATACCACTGTCTTTAAGCCTTCTGAGGTTTATGGGGCTTGTGACCTTCCCAGTATGTTTCATAAGGGAGACAGTATATCCTTGCACTGCCCCCCACCAGAACTGAGCCCTTCCATCCGTTCAAGTTGTCTTAGGCAATTCACTGACCACCGTAACAGCTCCTTTACAGCCCTCTACTTGTACTTGATTGTGTAGGGCACATTCCAAGCAAAGTGGGGATAGTTCCTGCATTTTGCCTACTTACTGCTGCTGTAACAGCTTGATGTAAAGGCTGATAACAAAATAGATGATGCATGTTGATGGTGCCCAACAACCACACTAATGCTATCATAATTATACCAGAATGCAAGTTTGCTTTTAAATACATTTCCCCTGGCATCTCCAATATGTGGATTTAGAAACGAGTCTTTTTCCAAGTTTTAATTTCCTCTACAAGCATATAATAATTCACTGCCTTTTCCTGCCCTTCAGGTTAGCTCTCATCACTGCAGATACAGCTACAGGGACGTATCATTTGGCTGAAGTGTTCTCGCCTGCTGGACTGCCAGAGCCTTTCAGGGTACATTTCTGGTAAGGTAAATCCATTAATCAATGGCAAAAGCACTAGGGAAATATATTTTAAAATGACAAAGGCATTTGGGTAGCACTCTCACAAGTTACTTGCCCAGATTTCGCTTTTTGCAGTTAGCATGCCTCATGCAACAGCCTGCCTGGTTCCCCTGTGTTTCTAGGTCATTATTCCTGGGTCCTGCAGTTTCACCAAGCGGTTCTGGATACTCGTCCCAGAGACCTTGGTCAGAGGAAAAATAAACCCAGCCTCTCTGGAAGGGCAGCATTCCTCCGCTCCTGCTCCAAACCACCGCCACGGGTGCCATGCTGTCCTGCACAGCACACAGTGCAGTGGCTGGTGCGGCATCGCCAGTGATGCACCGGTCCCTGCCCCAGGGTTAAGTTACTGGCACTTGCCAGCTGTGAGCTGGGTGGAAGAACTTGAGCACCTTTCCCCTTAGGAAAGGCAAATATTGTAAATCACAACGATACCAATAAACAAAGGTCACCCATTAAGAGAAAAAGTAACATCTTCAATTTTTAGACTTTGCTCAGAACAACTTGAAACATGTAGACAATCACATAGTCTTAAATGAAAGGAAAAATAATTGGGCAAAAAGCCATCCCTGCCCACAACATTTGAAGCAGGCCAGGAAAGCCATCTGACCTGTTGTTGGGGTCCTGTATCAAACAGCTACACTGACAGTAACTGTAATGAAATTAGACTTATTATATAAACATGAGCAACAACAAAAAAACACCCCCAAAAAACAACAAACTGAACAAGAAAGCCACTATGGTAGTGATTGAGTTTAAGAAAAAGAAAGTGGAAGCTTGTCAAAGATGTATCAGAAGTGATAAATCCAAGAGGAAGATACTTCCCAGCAGCCTGAAGTCTCAGAGTAAATACTTTAGAAAAAAGCTGCCATGGTTAAACAGCAGAATTATATTAAAAAAGATTACATCCCTCAAGAAGGGGAAGGTGAAAATAGGACATAAAGCATAAACACATCATATGCCCCAAAAGACATTGACAGCCATCAAAAGCTCATAGTTAATCCTTTCTGTAGCAAGCAGGACACCTGCCAAAGAGGTAGTGGGAGCAATAGATTGCCAAGATAAAAAAGGAGCACACGGGGAAGATAAGGCCGTGGCAGTGAACCGCATGAATTCTTCACATCCCTGTTTGCTATAAACTCAAGGAGGTCCCCTTGCTGGAAGCCTTCTTTATACAGCGCACATCGGAGAAATCACTGAAAATTATATATCAGTAGGTTTCTAAGAAATAAACTAGACAGTAACAATTTCAAGGAACATCCAAATCTGGGATTAGTTGGGCATGGAAAAGGGAAGATACAGAAGAGAGCTCTCTCAAAGCATGAGCACCAAAGACAGATCAAATAGGGAATGGAAGCGTTTGCATCATGAAAGGCAGTGAAGAATGTTGCATCGAATCATTAGCTGATTCAAAACAACTAAAACCCAGAAGTATTTCCTCATATTGCACATTGGTAACTTTGAGTTTCCTTGCTAAAAAATGTTGTGGCTTACAGAATTTGACATGAGTTTAAGATCTCTTGGACAAAGTCAACCACCAGAACCTATTAAACAGGAAGACTCTACCTCTGACTTTGGAGGTCACACCACAGGAGCTGGGATCATAGGGCAGGCAGTTATCACTACATGCTCGTCATTTTATAATAACCTTTAGTAATCATCCTCCACTTTTCGCCACTTTTCATCACTTTTAGAGCCAGAATACTGGGCTAGAGGCACCTTTTTTAGCCTGGGCTGGGACAGTCCTTCTTTCATCCCGCTTTTAAGTAGCTCCCGCAGTTTGTGGAGAGCCTTCTGTGGATTCATCTGAGTCAACCTGAACAACAAGAGTCAGATCAAGGACTCCAAACCAAATTAAGACTGAAAATGCTAAGAAGTAAGTAAGAGAGCAGGGTCAGGAAGTAATATACACAAAAGATAAAGCAGAATTAAACTTGCATATAGTCTTTTACTCTTAAAGTAGTAAGTGGCACCACACATGAGATGACAGAAAATAATTCTTCATCCCTGTAAAACACAAAAAATACTGTCTTCCTTACAGCAGGTGAAATGACAAGAAAATTGCAATGTGTCCTTAAAGTGAAAGAAGCTTAATTCACAGATTAAATCTATATCAATACAACTAAAAAAGAGCTCAGCAAGTGGATAAATAATTATGCATAGAAAATGAAGAATAAATTAATATATAGAAGTAGTATCATAAAAACTAACCATTACCTATCTTTTTTTTTTTTTTTTCAAACTAACTGAAGTAATCCCATAGCTACATAACCCATATAAAACTGGTCTTGGTCATGTCAGTCCTCTGTCATGAAAAATGACTGAATATAAAACGTCCTTTCATATTTGTTCTGTAAGTGAAACCCTCACATAGTATGAACTGCTCAGGGTTCACGGGCTTCCACAGGGCTATGAGAAGCCACAGAAGCTGAGAACCTGCCCAGCACGTACCACGTTGGCTGGCACAGCAACGCCTTAGATCCCACCTTGGCAAAAATCAGTTTTCAATGTGCTCATTGCAGACAAGAATGTTAACTGACCATTACCTGAGATCCTGAGATCCTGGCACACCAGACTCCCCCAGCAGAAGAGGAGAGAAGCGATGGTGCAGAGCCTGCAGCGCCCCATTCCTGCAGCCCTTTCTCAAAGAGGGGGTCCTGGGACCGGCGCAATAAAGCAATACAGGAAACCAAAGCAGCTGTGCGATGTGCAGCTTTCATTTCCACGCAGAGCAGTGCACGGCTTCAGTAACTCAAAGCCCCTCGGAACCCAAGCTAGGACGAGAGGAATTTCTCCCACTACCAGCCCCTATGAATGAGCATTGCAAAGCCCAGCTGTCAACCTCCTCCTTCGTGAAATGCTGGAAGATTTATTCACAGCTAAACCCACGTGTTTTCTAAATTGTCATCACAAAATAATAAAAAAACAATCAACAAAAAAAAATACCCAACAGCAAAGATAGGACTGAGCTGCTGTCCAGAGACTTTTTCTTCTCACGTACCATCAGAGGTCCTGCCACCTGACAACCTGCTCCAGCCACGGGTCGCTTTCATGAGATTTATCATTTGCTTCAAAGTAACCAGACCTCAGGCCCATTGCAATTATAGAGCCCCCTAAGAAATTCATCCTCCAATTGTCATTCTTGGTTTATCCAAGAATTAGCAACTTCTCTATGAATTCTTCCGCCAAAATCAGTAATCTTGTTAATCTCAGCCCCCATATTTCTGTTCCGCTAGCAAAAATTCTCACAGTGCTCTTTCCCAAGAAAGACAGAAACCTTCTGTTCCCTTTTTCCCATACACTCAAGAAAATATCCCTGACCATAAATGATTCTACTACATTTATTCCCAGCAAAACCCCTGAGACTTAAATAACTCACTTCCAGTTTCCCACCTACATTTTCATTCATTCTAATTTCTAGGTCAAATAACTGCATAAAATAACTTAAACTTGATAATATATAGGAAAAGTTTTGCTTTGATTTTTTTTTTTCATTTTCAACCACTGAAGCAGAGCTATAGTCATTTAGCAGACATCATAACTTGAAGTTAAGCAGTATTTTTTTTCAGGATGTACAGCTAGAGAGAATTTTTCCATTATAAAGCAATTCCCTAATGAACCATGATTAACGTATCAGGTTGTTTACTGTGTAACATTGAAAAAAATACAAACCATATTTCATTATTGTATGAAAGAGATATGTAAACACGCAAATGTTTCCTGTTGTTATAAGTTTTAAGGAATGACTTCTGTAAGCATTTATCTATAGTACATCTAAATTAAATAGCCCTGCTAGAAGGAAGAAAAAACATTTTGTATTCATTTAGTCGTTAAACAGAATCAGGAAGAGTGACTAAAATAATGGTTCCCGATTATTCATTACCATTACACTTTACTTGTTGGAATAAATACCTGATAAGAATCGTACCAGAACTATAGCTGTTAATGAATGATTAAAGGCTAGGGAGCAGATGCAAAGGGAAAGTAGAACAACAATACCTCATTTGTTTTTTTTTCTGGGGACACTTCTGTGGTTCTCCTCCATTCTCTTCTACTGAGCCTTGCTTTCAGATTTCTGCAGTGCAATGGTCTGAACTGGGACTGGATTTGGATTCTTTCCTCCCCCATTGAAAGCTCTCTTTCTTGAAGTGTGACCAAAAAAAAATCAAAACCTTGACAAAGTTTATGAACTGAAAGTAATAACAATGTAAAAAATGCCAGTAGAAATATTTTATTTAGGTGATTTTTAAAACATTTCAACTTGTAATCTGGTTCCAGTACATTTTGTAACTAAACACCATTTTACAGAAAACCAGAATTTTTAATGTGAAGTGCCAAAATCCCATTTTATTACATTTAAAGTTTTCAGGGCCTTGACATCTGATTAGATCTATTCCCTGCAAAGTTTTGGTTTAGACAAATAGAGGCATTTGTGGTTGAAACTCATTTTGTCAAAAAGCTCCAGCCTGGCTTTGCTGTCCATGGTAGTCTGCGCAATATCGCAGGGAGCTTCTAGTATATGCAATGGCTTGATCAGCTGGAACTTGGATAACATGCGGACATGGTTCTAACTGATCCCCAGATGACTAGGAAATCTGTGTCCCGTATGCTGTTTAAAAAGGGAGGTTTAAAAATGTAATTAGATAGGAGAAAGAAACAGAGCTGGCTTCTTTTTTTGAAAATCACCATCCTATTTTTTATCAAGTCAAACCCCATATATTCACCTAGTCCACAGATCGCTCCACAATCACTTACAAGCTTTGTCATGTACTACCTAAATTCACCTGGAATTTTGTTTTATTGGCATCCCAAGAATTTAGGTCACAGAGAAACCAACTTGAGAACCCAGGAGATAAGTAAAAGCATCACGGACGAACACAAATCAGCACGCAGGCATTTGTGGCACAAATGAACACTTCACCAAACCAACGTCTCTCAGTCTACATCAGTCTGCAGGTTCCTGGTTTTCTTTCTCTTCCCAGGGGAAGTGCAAAGCTTTACGTAGCAAATCAAAGCTCCCTGACTCCTCATAGGTAAATTTTCACACATCTCTTATAAAAAGCTCACAGACCTCTAGGACCCATGGACTACAGGTGGAAAGCAGCACCAGCACCAGCGCTCCAAACTTGTTCTCACATGGAAACTCTTCCCAGTGTGCACAGGCTGTGACGTGCCCTGGCACCACTTTTAGAAAACCCATCTTTTACAAGTTCAGCTCCTTTCTAGTTACACACACAGGTGTGTGTTTGTAAGTGACTTGTCCAGGTGACAACAGGAGACCGATGGACTGTGATTAGAAAGTAGATCGATGATATAGTCCTATAGTCCTGTGTTTTCTGGTTCCAGTTCAGAGGATTTTACCCAACCACTTTGAGAAAATTTCCCTCCTGCTCAGTAAAGAATTGTGCTTGTGGTACGAAATAGAAATGTTGTCATGTTTCTTGGGCATAATGAAGGGCTCGTGGCATGAGCAAAGACTTTGACTTTACACGTAAGCCTTACTAAGACTGAGTTACCTTTCCAGGTGGTGGGAAAGAAGGGGAGAGCATGAAGAGCTCTGCCAGAGCAGTTTCCCCAAACCCTGCAGTGGCAGTTTCAGAGGACTGCCAGCTCAGCTGTCTGCCTCCTGCAGGGGGGTGCCAGCCCACGGCTGCTCCCATCGCTCTCCTGACTGCAGACCGCCCCCCCCCCCCCCCCCCCCCATACAGCCGGGGCTCCTTATGACACCCGCACATCAAAAACAAGAGGAAAATTCAGTGCCTGGAAAAGCCCGTCTCCCTGAATGCAGGGCACAAGCACTTGGTTGTCTTCTAGCAAATGTATCCCTGCATTCACCTGGTTGTGACAGTCGATTTGGGTTAGAAATAACCAGAGCTTTTTTGGGGCTGTGGAAGGGCAGGGTTCACCTCTGAGTTGTTGCAAGGCTCCATAAACAATTTACCAAGAACAACTGGAGGAGGGCACAGGCTGCGAATAAGCAGCTGGGGGCTGTTAAGGTGGCGTTGCCAGTGAATGGCACCGCTTCCCTGCCCTTTCACTGAAACAGAGCTCGAGCATTCGGATAATCAGTCACAAGGTCTGAGACACGGGAACGGTACCAAGGAGGTGGGCCAGCACCTGCTGCAAGCGTCCCAGGCTGGAGCCACGGAGAAGGACACCTGCCTGCCCTGGGAGCGGGGCAGCAAGAACCCTCCCGTGTGTCTGTGAACGGGTATTTTTGAGAAGCCTGTAACTCTGAGTGGCATTTTGAATGAATTTTCACCAGACAGCCAAAAAACCTCCTGCTGTCAGATGTGCCCACGTACCAAGTCCTTGTCGCAACACACAGAGCTACTACAGTTCCTCAGCAAAATGCTTGCAAAAATATTTTTAAGATGTCAAAACCATCAACCTTTTCCCTGAGCTGCGTTCAACAAACTAGTTTGATCTGAAACTTTTCACTTGGAAGCACACAACAGTTTTGGAGATTTCAACCCCCAGAATGAAAACTTAGCACAGTTAATGGCATCTGAAATTCCTGAAGGCAAATGCTAGGCTGCATGGTTCTTTTGCCTAAAAGTCACCATGTCTCGCCTTTCCTCTTTTCTTGTATCGAACCCTAAGCCATCACCTTTTTTCAGTAACACTCGGGCCAGTATACAACACTAAAGCATATAGAAACGACTGATATGAAAGGGCTGAATAAAGGCATTTAAAAAATAAACCAGAAATAAATAATGTCTTAAGAATAACTGTTTTGTTTGCTCGCTGTTAGACATCTGTTCACAGACACCGCAAATGAGCCACATTGTGTTTGGGTTTAATAGTAATGACTTTGCAGGGGGGCCTTCTTTCTCCTCATTGTTTTCTCTTGATTTCTAGGGCAAACAAACCTTCCCCCCCCCCCCCCCCCCCCCAGCCCTTTAATAAATTAAAGCTGTTATAGAGTTAGAAGTAAATAACTGCGTAGTATGGAAACTTAAATCCAGCAAGCCTCAAAAGCTATCCAAGGTCCCACCGTTCGTGCAGCATCAAACCCTTTCTCACTCCCTTCTCCCCGGTAGTCCCCAGGACCAGTCTGCGGTGACTGAGTAGAATTCAGGGCAAAACCTGGCCTGAAAAACATGGAGCCAGCCGTCCTCCTCCTTCCCGCTCCCTGTCATCTGCTAACACTTTCAGACAACAAATAGCATACTGGATCCAAACTGTTTATTTTGCAGGGAATGCCATCTGCGTGGTGGCAGCTGGGGTGGGAGGAAAGGCACGTAGATGGATGAACAGCGATAAATATAGATGGTAGACAAAATTAGGAGAAGTTCTGCTGCTTTCCAGTGTTCTGGATCTTTGCATGCTTCCATTAAGTGGATACAGCTCTTCTTAAGCTGGTGTTTGAACATCTGGATTATTTAGCATGACAGCAAATTTGAACAGAGATGTCAAACAAGCCGGTTTGGGCAAAATGCTAAGACTACTGAAAATGCTGAAGTAATTTCTTGTTATATTCCATTTTTAACATATTACAGTATACTGGAACTAGCAACAGAGGGAAAAAGAAGATGAGAGTATTATCAAAAGGAGTATGTCATAAATCATCCAAAATGAAAAATCAGTGAAGATCTGGAGAGAATATTTCTTTCAAACCAAAGATAAAATCATTGTCCAGATTATTGACAGATGAACCCGAATTCTATGAAGGAATTGCTGCCATAACATTTTGATTTCCAATTGCTATTCAAAAGGACCACTTGCATTTGAATCAACCCTTTTCACTGTATTCCAGAAAGGATAATTCAATAATTAAACCCCCATTTCAATGTATTCAGTCCTACAAATATGATGATGTCAGAGGAAATTGTAGAGGTTGAAACTTAGTTCATATCTTTTCACAATCAGATTGCTAACAACAATTGGCCTACAGAGAACCAAGAAGGCTGAGGTAGGAAGGACCTCTGGAACTCAGCAGGTCCAAGCCCCGGCTCAAAGCAGGGTCCATGCCAGGGTCCATGCCCAGTTGTATTTTGAATTATCTCCAAAGACCCAGACTCCACAACTCTCTGGGTAACCTGTTCCAGTGTTTGACCTGGAAAAAAGTTTCTTCTGTTTAAATGGCATTTTCTTTGTTGCAGTTTGTGCCCATTGCCTCTTATCCCTTCCCTGGATACTAGCAGAAGAGCCCAGCTCTGCTTTCTTTGCTCCCTCCTCTCAGGTATTTATACACATGGATAAGATCCCCCTAAGCCTTCTCTTCTCAAGGATAATATATTAATAAATATTAGTAAAACATTAATACAATATTTTAAAATGCACGTTTACTTACATTGGAAGCGCTACGGAAGTATCTTCCCTGATTTGTTCATGGTTTTCACATTGAATACAGCTCCCAAGTTACTTTTCAGGAAGCCCCGTTGTTAGGAGTTTCACCAACTGCAGCAGGAGACCTGACTTCAGCAGTGCTGTATACTTCCAAACTATACCTAGGTAAGTTGTTTGGTAAGATGTTCTCCTCTTCCCTTGAGTGTTTAATTAGAATAGACACACAGTTCAATTTTTTTTATCTCACTCTTGGGGTTTTTCTAAAATTCATTAAACTTAAGAGCAATCAATAAGAAGAAGCGAGCTCAGTCCTTGAGCAAGTTACAGCTGCACTACACCTGAAGGAACTAAACCACACAGAAGCTTTTTAATGTACTTTAATTTATGGAAGTTGGATTCACATCCCCAACTTGATTTGCCTTAACTTTCTTGGCTGTCCTTACTTAGAACTGCCTGGAAAGAAATGTTTCATGTTCAGTGCTGCAGTTCTCTGCGTGAACGACTCAAGGAGAAGGAAAGGACACGTCATACTGGTAAAGAAATTTAGCTGATGTCCACTTCAACAAAATTTAGGTAAGCAGAAGCATAAAACTACATACCCATGACAGTTATAACATTGTCACTCCATCATCTCTTCAGATTTCCTAAAATGTGGTTCTATGTTGCAGTAATATTTGCCTGTAGCACAAGATAAGACTCTCTGTCATGATAACGCACAGAGATTTTGTATTTTCATTTAAGCATTCAGTCTTTCAGAGCTGATACCCTGTGCTGATAAACAGGTTTCTCAACAGACAGCATGAGGTTCTTACCACCAGCAGTACGTGTCTAAGCTAGGTGTGGAAAGCCACAGCAGCTACTACCTCTCCAGGGCTGCAGCTCCATGTCTGCCTTCAGGTGACCTCACTGCCAGGTGACAAGCCAGTTCCCTCCTCCCTGCTGGTCGAGCTGTCCCACCTTTATCTTTGCATCACCTTTGACACTCGCCATCGAGACATTTCTGCGTGGTCACCTTCCAGAAACCCACCAGGTGTGTCTCTGCGGGGTCAGACTCCCGCTGCCTTAGCGCCCCGAACCAGTGCAGTGACCAGGGTCAGGCAGCACCCAGCCGAGCCACAGTGCCAAGACCTGACCACCTTTGCACGCTGGATGACACCCCTGGAATATTCCAGGGGTATTGGGAAAGTCAGCAGGAAGTTCTTTGGTTCAGAAATGGGTTCCAAATGCCCAGAGAGCCAGCTGAAACCAGAGGATGGCACACTAACTAATGAGCTAATGGTAAGCGTCGGTCAGTTTATAAACACTCTACAGCATTAACAGGGTTTTCAGAGGACCTGTTTATTTGAAATACAAGCCACAGATGGATTTTTATATAAATTTGGGAGGCTCATATCTGAAAGTAAATCATACTTCCAGAATCTCCTAAATATATACGATCATGCACAATTCTCCTCTACAGTGTTCATGATGGATGGGTAAATAAAGGTGAGCTAACATATATCACCTAAAAATGAAAAATAACCAACACTGCCAGTCCTCTATGGGGGACATATTACAGCCATTCAGCTAATTCCTGTGAGCTCAGTTTCTGGCCTCGGTGGAGCAATTCTCTTTGTCCATTGCAGTTTACCTTAAAATCTTCCAATTTGATTAATGACTCAGATTTTTTTTTTCTTGAGGAAGAGCCTGGAACCACAGGTCATCTGCAATAAAAAGGAAAAAGGTTTTCCACCACCTGCAGTGAGTGGTTTACAGAACAGCAAATAAATCACAAGTAGATTATTACGGTATCTTAAAAATATTCAATCATACTGTTTTGCACAATTTTTTACAGGAATTCTCAAGATCTCAAGTAAGCATCTGAATTCCATTTAAATAAAACTAACCTTAAAACCCCCCAGTGTTCTTAAGTCTCATAAATTTTTAGATATTTTTAGATATTAGACCCCTCCTCACTGAAAAGTTCAAATATGTTCGTAAAAATTTAAAGTTTATTGCCCCATTTAAGGTTATGTGAGAAAACAAAGAAACATGACTCTTGATATATAACTAAGGGAGAACCATTTATGTGAGCTGGTTCTTATTCTTCTATAGTTCATACCGTTCATACACTTCCCAAAATGAAAATGGAGTCAATGCAATGCGTCAGGCTCAGGGTTTGATAATCCAAGGCCCTTTACATCACATCAGATATCTTCAGCAGGCACCTTCCATACCGTCATTTCAAATCTGCAGCAGAGAACCTACAGCAAAGCAAGAGTACTATGTGTATCCTCGTTTTCTTGAACCCTTTTCTGACACAAAGGCTTTGGTTCTCAGCAAACACTTTCACATATCTTGGTGTTTGTGGATTTCTATTTTTTTTTAAAGTGACAGGCACTACACATCATTTTTGTTCTTATAGAAATATATGCCAGTTCAGAAATGGAGCAATGGTTGAGCTGGGTAGCTAGTTTAATGAGTGAGCTCAAAAGTAATTTCTTCAAAGTTGAGCTGGGTAGGTAATGAATAAGCGGATTTGGTAACAAGGCACCTTACTGAAATGGCCAGAGAGATTGTCACAGGGCTCCCAATGGCCTTTGGAAGTGCCTCCTCTCCTGGCAGAACCTCTAATGGATGATTCAGTTTCCACTTCAACCATCTAAAGGTACTTTTAACTAAAATACTGTATATGGTAGTTAACTGGGAGCATGTTAAAACTGAGGCAAACTGCAGTTATTCGTTCTGAAGAGCGAGCGTACTTCTGAACAGCCCAGGGGAGCAGTGCCGCACAGCTGCTTGTACAGCAATCCCTCCTCACCCAAATTTTCTGTGGTGGAGGAAAATAAAGCAGCATTTGTTTGGTGCTGTAGACAGAGATCTTTAAAAAAAAAAAAAAAAAAAAAAAAGAAACAACCCCAAAAAACTAACACCCCCCCCCTCCAAAATGGAAACAGCAGCCATTCGTGCCATGAGAAAGGTCTTGGCGACAATACAATTTTCCTGGAAGAAAATCTGCAATAGCTCAGGATTTCCAGAAGCATTTTGGATTCCTGGGGAAGAAGGAGAGCTGTTGGGTTTGTTATGGTTGCAAGTACCCCAGAGCAGAAATGCTGATTTCCCAGCACTCTTCCCCAAACATCGGAGAATGTTCCCTCCCGTACAGCTGCAGGACGCTAGGGAGGAAGGAGCGGGATGGCAGCCTGGCTCCCTTGGGCTGACAGCGCTGGAGAGGCAGTCATGGAGCACAGGTGTGTTCTGGGGATGGGTTACAGAGGTACACAGGGGTGCAGGGAGAAAACCACATGCATCACGACTGACTGCCTCAGCCAGGCTCTTCCCGGTCGGAACTGTGTGTATGAAGCGCAGCCCTACACGCACTCTCATAGAAAGCAGTTTTTCGTATTATGGGAATCCATTAGAGATGGATCTGAACTTTCATTCATCCCCCTGCCACCTTTGTCCACCGTAATTGCCAGGCACAGGCAACACAGTCGACTTGTCCCCATTTTGTTCCTTCATGAGTCAGAAAGTGTGTACAAGGTGTAGCAGAGGCTGGAAGTGGTCAGATTAGTGAATGGATATGCTTTTAACGTAATGAATAAAATATCATTCAAAGACTGATTTTTTTAAACATCCTTTTCCACTGCCCAGTGAGCCTTGCTAAACAGGTATATCAGAAACAGAAATTACTTTTGAGCTGAATTTACCACTTCATCAGGGGGTCGCAGTTGGCGGAGAAAGCAGATGAAGAGTCTGAAAGAGAAAAGAGTATGAGCAGCAGCAGTGAAAAAACCCCAACACTGAAACATAAATTCTGTGGTTCAAATGAGTTTCTCTGTTGTTCTCTTGGGAGAAGGGTCACTGAACCTGGGCAGATGCCTTCACTTTGCTGCTAAATGTCTCCTGAGGTTTCCCCTCCAGCCTGTGGAGAGGAACGGAGTCCTGCAAGAGGCGGTGAGAGCAGAAGCCTGGGGTAGCAGCACCAAGCACTGCCTGGAGGAACCTTCCTCTCATACACTGCTGAAAATCAGGACAGTGCCTAGCTAAGTGAAGTACTTCACGTGGGCTGTTCCACTTTAAAAGGAATCGTTAGCATTTTAAAAGGGAAGACAGCAGCGTTACCTGAGAATAATTGTAACAGAATCCTGGAAATTCAGATTCTTTTTTTCACACATATTCATTGATGCAAATGTGGAACCTGACCCAGAAATTTTATTCAGGTGAGTAGTCTGCCTTTGACTTCAAGGGGATTCTACTATATATGAACAAAGCAATCAAGTCAGGTTTTGCGTTTGCACTGTAGCCTCCGTTTGTCTTCACGTGGGACGGTCATGTTGTAAAAGCTCCCAAATCATGTCAATTTGTCCAGACAAGATTTCAAATCTCCTTTTTAATATTCAGCTTCAGCAGTACGGAGAGTAACACTGCCAAATACTCCATAACCATTCTACTGCAATTACTCACATTTTGATTAGAAAAGTCTCATAAATACGATTTCACGTGGGTGTTGTCACCTGCTCTGTGCTAGATACAGCATCTCCTCCATGCAATTAATTACACAAACATTGAAAAACGAGTTTATGACCTGGAATGGAGTTTTGATAAACTCCTCTGAAGACATAACTGAAACAGCCCAGGAGAATCCTCAACAGATACGAACGATTTATGCATGTACAATAGTGCACACAGCCTCCAAATAAGCTAAAGACCTGCCAGGATCAGCAGTAATTCAATATCTGCTTTGAAACGAAGAATGTGAAGGAGACCATAACTGAGGAATGGGGCACGGAATCCTCCAGCAGGGGAAAGGCAAGGAGAACACTAAAAATCTGGGGGATTTACAGTGTCCCTGTACTCCTGATGGGCAAAAAGGTGAGGGAGGAACACAGAACAAGAACGGTTCAGACCCCAGACATGGAAAGCTGCACATCCACAGTGCTCTGCTGTTTCCTTCTTTGTTGTTGGCTTTTTTTTTTTTTTTTTTTAAATTAAGATGATAAATACTTGGCCTTCTGAGTCACAGGTCCAATCCAGCCATCACATGAGCTACACTGCTATAACAGGAGTGATCATAACACGTTCCCTTTTTGCCTTCTCTTCTGCACAGGCTCTTTGTTGACTGTCCTGCCACCTCGGTTGCACTTGGGTGAGCACTACTGCTGTGCTCAACTCAGGACTCTGGCTCTCTTGTGGCCGAGGCTGTGGCTTCACATTGCAGCAAAACTGACATACCAACCAGCTGCCATGATAAGGGGTGTCCCCTCTTGTACGTACGTTGTCACCACCTCCCTCATGCCAGTGGTTGTCCTTGTCTGCCCCCGGGGTAAAGTGGTGCAGGGAGATGGCCAGCACCAAGCCAACCCTCGCCAAAGAGGCAGTTCTCAGTGTGGTGGCATCTCAGCCAAGCCAGTCATTAAACAGCAGCAAGCAGAAGCAATTGCTAAAAGTTATCGGAGTGTTTTTTCACATGTGGGCTAGGAAAGAAAGAGGTTGTGGTATTGCTGTGGAAACCAAATGGTTCACCAGCATGGTGAGCGCTATTCCGAAAACATTATCTTCTCTTATTCCTTGGAGCAAATCACTGGGTGCCTCATACTGGAAAAAAACAATACACTAAACAAACCAAAACAGTAGGTTAGGAGCTGGAAAACAAACCCAGCTAAACATAAATAAATCACGGACGTCTGGTAACATAGTAAAATTCCTGGCCGTTGTCATCTGTTACTTATTACAGTTTCATTTACATTGGAATTTTCTTTGTTTCCCTGCAACTTCTGTGTATCCAAATAATTACATTTCTATTACTGTATTATTTCAAATCTAGTCAGTAAAGTGAACAGAAGAGCCTATCTCTGCATTATTCTGGCCAATATTACATTTTATTACATAAGAAATGGGAATTAAATCAGTTTTAATGCACCACTTTAATAAGACGACAACTACAGTTCTAGATTGCAATTATGGAGATAATTACTATTTCATTGGTACTGCTTAAGATTAAGAACACAAAATTTACCTTGGATGAACAGTTCATTATCTAAGATGAACTGAAGCTATTTTTCTTCTAAATCATACCTTGGCTTGTTTTATTTGTTAACTTTTGACTGTTTAAATAAGGCATAAGGAATTTTACAGGTAGAGTATCTCAAAACAGGCTAGCTGGTTAAACATCAAATTCCTGCACAGTGATTTGAGAGAGGAAAAAAAAAACAACCCCACATTAATTTTGAAACAGCTCTGGAGGCTGAGTATAAAGATTATTAAATGTAAGTTTTATATATGCAGAAAAATTGCTTTTGCATGAATTCACTTTTAAAATGTTAATATATGCATAAGAAAATTGTGTTTCTTAATCTCTGAAGAAACACTTATCACTAGGAACCGCTTAGTTCTTTTCCTGTGCTTGATTTATTAGCTTATGAAATTATGCTAATAGTTTGCATGTTAATGGTTTTGGGGCTCAAATGACCTGATTTTAATAATGAAGTAATTTATGCAGTAAATGTAATCAGCATCTATGAATCTCACTTAAAAGAACATATCGGTGATTACCTACGCTAAAAACAAATGACTGTCAGCATGGTACATGCTGTATGTCAGGACAGGGAACGGGGACGCGTGCAGCTCAGCACACCCTTTAGGCTGGCTCAGTCCCGCTTCGAGGAACCACACCAAAGCCTGCCACTGCAGCTCCAACCACCGCTTACAGACAGACCTTCGCTTGCAGACTGACCTCCTCACATGGTCACCTCCTCAGGCCACCGGCCGGGGCAGGGGGTGGACAGCACCAGAGCCGAGGTCTCACTGGGACCCAGCAGGAATTGCCCCATGAGCAGAAGACCTCTGCGGCATAGAGACCTCACACAGCTGGATGAAGGGGTTCGCAGGAGAAAGGGAAAGCGTTCGTTGGGGGAAGAAGTTGTACGTTTTACAAATTACAAGAACAGACGGTGCTTTTATTAAGGATTTGACCTGCATGGCATATAAAAGATGCAACCCACTGCAACACTTAGGAAGCCTGTGTGAAACATCCTTCACAAAGATTGTTTCCTAAAACATCTGTATTGACAGACCTGCTCAGAGGAGGTATGTGAACTGTGCCTCTGTTCCCCTCCTTCATTTACTGTGCTGTTCCTCAAGACGAGAAGAAATGCAGGACAGGGCTCTGAAAAGCAAACAGCAGCACTTTCTTTGCAGTAACATAAGCTTGTGTTTTGATAACCTGCTGAATACTGATATTCATTTTGGTATACATAAAAAAAATCAAAAATATATTACTAGCTGCCAAAGATGATCTAACTGTTCAAACACCCAGACAGAAGCTGAGGGAGGTCAGATTGGACACTAGCCAAAATGTATACAGTCAATGGAAGAAAACCCATTGATTCAGCAGAGATGGATCATCTCTTCCCCAAAGAAATGCCTAAAGGCCAGAAGTCCTCTCCCCTTCCACAGACCAAAACTGAACAGCTATATTTTGTAATTAATAAACACATTGCTTGCACTGTCTCAAGCATACCAATACAAAACTGTCTTCAATCACCATTTCCAGTTGTTCACTTCACAAAGTGAAATGGTGACACATTCTGGAGAGTGGCTAATGCTCCTTACTCCAGAATTCAGATATTGGTGTTATGCAATTTATTTCACATCTTAAAGGGGAAAAGAAGCAGATGTACCAGATACTTTAGCATTTTCTTATGTTTTATCCCAGTCATAAACAGACTCCATGTAAACCCAAGGCATGTATGGATCATGCAAAAATAACTCAACAGAAGCTGTTCAAAGCCTGCTCCTTCCAGAGACCAGAGGGGCCTCACCAAGTACCCGGGTGCGTACAGCACAGGGGTAAGGCTCCGAGACCCTCATTTAGGGGGCTGTGGGTAGAGAAGGCAAACCACACCCAGGCTGCTGCCTGCACAACGCTTCTGAGGATGGCAAAGCTGACCCTCCGCATTAGCCCTGGATAGGGACTGGGCACAGCAAGAAGGGAACTGCTGAAAGCATCCCTGTAGGGACAGGGACAGAGCTTACTCTGCAAAGTCCCCAGCTGCTGAGGAGCCCAGGCTGGGCTGAACCTCGCTAGTATAATAAGAGCAAACTTGATCAAAGCCCGCGTGTTTGCTTTAGATGTGGATGCCATGCACGCTGTTACCATAGAGCTGTGACAGCTTAATGAGCTATCGCCCATCAACCGAGCGGCTGCTACCAGGCGCGCGCTCCAACCCTACACCCTCTCTGGAGAAATGGGGAGTTCAGTGTGGGGAGACTCTCATCGACAAGTCCTAGCTGTACCGAGCTGCCTGCTGCAGTCCCTCTCAGGCCCAGACATCCTCATCTTGCCAAACAGGATTTTGGGATTTGAAAATTCCCCTCCTCCATTTCCCTGTGTTGTGCCTGGAGGACATTCCCCTGACAAGAGGGACCTGCTGTCGGCGGAGGCAGGGTCAGGAAGGCAGCAAATAAAAGGAGAAATTTCAAAGTTCAGACAGTTTTCTTGGCAAACTCTAACAGCTCAAAGGGGTATCTGTCTGCTGTTTACTTGGAAATCTGACAAGAATAACTTACCGCTGACAAACGAGGCTCACAAATGCCACAAGCCCAAGCCGCAGAGCCCCGAGCGCTGGTGCACGCTTCCCATCAGAAACACAGCAACACCCGGACAGTCGGCATCTGCCTTGCAAAAGCAAACAGGAAAATCCCGGCATGCTCCCTCTTCCCCATTGTGGGAATCTCAGCCTCCCTGGCTGGCTGAGGGCTCGGAGCCCTGGGCTTTCGCTGGCCGGGAGAGGTGAGGCAGTGCTGCCGTAGCTGCCTGCTGCTCTCGATGAGATGGCGGCTGGGGCTGCCCACAGCCTTGGCTCTTGGCAGCTCGAGGGAGCCATCCCAGCCACTTCTGCAGAAGCACTGAGGAGGCTGTTGGCGTTAGGAGACTCACCTTTGTCTTGCTGCGCTGCATTCACTCTGGCCGAGAGCTTTCTGCAAGGGGAGGGTGAACAGAGGCTCGTCCCTGGCGAGGAAGAGTGTGGAACCTGGAGGGAAGAGCCGGGGACCTGTGGTGCTTTTTCATCTGCTGTGGCTTGGGAAGGGAGGCACAAGGAGGAAGCATCTAACCATGGCTACTCACCTGCAGCGTGGACAGTTACTGGTGAGCGTTCATACCGACATTTAAAGACCCACGAAAAGCACAGATGCACTGAAACTTAGTGTTTGCAAACATACTTACCTGCCCTGGGTATAACTTGAACACTGTGACTCCAGAAATCAGCCTGGTAGAAACCACTCCTGTATTTACTTCTCTGCATTATAGCGGAATGGAAACACATCACAACATGCACAAAACGCTAGATGATTTGAAGCTATCGAATTGTTCATTAGCTGGGTTAAATAGCAGCAGACTGTTAGCACAGCCATCTTCATTTCATACTAGTTACGTTTCTTACATTGTGTCTTGATTTAATATTAGGCTTTAAATACTTCTGGGCAAGGATTTGTTTCCCTATATACTCCTTCTACCCCTAGTAAATAGGCCTACGTTCCAACTAATGCCTGCAGTTTCTAAAACACAATCAGCAATAATATTTATTGCTTTTTTGTGTGCCCATCCAGAAAAAGAAAATTGTTACCAGAATAACACTCAGAACAATAGCAGGATGCAAATGTGCACTCTATTCTTCCAGCCTGCACGCTCTACTCCAACATCTTGCCAGTTTGTGTGGAAGTCAGCGGGAAACCTGACCAAATGAGGGCTTCTGATTTGCGTCCCAGGCATCTTTTTGCTGGATTTATCACAGTTTTCTTTGTCTCTCTTCATATGCTAGGAATGTTAAGTAAGCCACAATGGCAAATCTGCACACTTGGTCAAAAAAGTCACTGTGATTTCAAAATAGGTGTGAAAAACACCATGTTGCAAACTGGGAGAGGAATAAAAAGATAGGATTCAGTGTATTCATGATTTTTAGAAACCAAAAGGTGAAAAAAAGCCCAGCTTCCAGTAACACCATGGAGCCTTTCCTGAGTCTCATCACTCCGTTTTAATTTTAATTCCTGGAATCTCAACAACCCAATATTCTTGTATTTGTTTGCACTCCTGCCAAATGCCCTGATCCTGCCTGGGGATGGTTAACCATAGGGATACGGGGTTCTGCACACCTCCTTTTCTCTTCCCCTCCCCACCCCTGAATCAAACCTTCCTCCTTCCATGCTGCTTCACAGCTCTTTGCCTCTTCTTCCCCACCCATGGCCTGCCTCTTAGAGCATCTTTCATGCTCCCCCCTTCCCAGCAGAGCAGCCCCAGGCCAGGGTGACCTCTCCCTCAGGATCTTTTGTCTGGTGGTGTCTCAGCGTGGAGTGACAGCCAGCAGGATCCCCACCCCGGTGCTTCCCTAAGCAAGCAGTGCTCACACAGCTCATGCTCCTGCCTACGGGCTTCTCTCTTTAATGTGACATTGATCATCATGACACAGAATGGTCACAGATATCACTTCCTAAAATTCAGGAATGTGACAGCTAGAGACAGAATCACTAGTCTATGGCCTGAAGACTATATGGATTATTCAGGTCAGGATAAATCAGGATGGATATTTGCCCTACTTCCATATTCTAGCTATTAATAACCAAAAGCACGCCAGATTGTGGCTTGTTCTGTGCGACTGCACAAGGGAGCAATGCTCCCTCCCCCACGCCTCCACATACACATGCACAGACAAATATTTTTGGCTACCATTTGAAAGCCATTCGCAAAGGCAGCCTCTGAGCTCAGAGTCAAGCCCCAAGCACATGGAGGCCCTCCTTCGCCGGGCAAGAAAGGGAAGCCAAGGCAGGCTGTACAAAGATACGGGAGACTTCTCCCAGCCTACTGCCCCAGAAACCCTAAAGAATACAAGCTGCTGCTCTCCCTTGTTTTCTTCAAGCCATAGCAGAGCTCAGTCCCTTTGCCATGCAGTGCCACAAAGTCAGCATCCCTTTGGGAAGACCGTGGGGGGGAAGCTGCTGCACACCCACCTGGAGCAGCACAGCCACACTGCTCCTGGAAAGCTTTCTGTCCATCGCACCCAGACCGGCTTTCGGTATGAAGCAGCAGCACTTCATCCCCAGTGGTCAAACAGAGACATCATACAGTTACAGAATTAAGTTGCACCTTCTGCAGCTTTAAAATAGCAAGTGAATTATTCACCCTGCCAAGCCAGCACTCACCTTTTAGAAGGATGCAAGACAGAAATCGTACAGTGTCTCTTTGCAGAATAGCTTTTATGAGCTGTCATTAAAATTTTGGAAGACTAAGCCTTCAGATGCATGAAGCTCTTCTAAAATAGTCTTTCAAAAGCTGGCTTTTGCTTTTGGTTGCAAAGGGAAAAATAGAGATATTTTTCAGTCCACTGACATGGAAGAACTGCCTTGACAGCTGAGGCAGCTTCCCTGAATAGGATCCCTCTGCTCTTGGGAGCTGGAAAGCTATTCTCTGCCATCCCTTTTGGGTCACTTATGCAATCTGCTCTAGCAACTGGTGCCAGTTCAGCTACAGACCAGACTATCTGGACTGTCTAAATGCCATTCCCTGGATTTGCCTAGGAATAACGCCTTTATGCTTCCCTCAGCTGCTCTGTTCATGGCCTACTCCTGTACAGCATTACTGCTGGTCCCAGTCTGCAGCATGCCACCAGTTCCCATCTTAATTCCCAAAAGAGAGTTCTTAACACTACAACTGCACCATGCAGCAGTTAGGCGGTAGTTGAACTCTCTCCTCTGTCTGTGTTTCTAGACACTACTCCATGTTTTATTTATCAGCTAAAAGCCAAGCAAAGTAACAAGAGCAGGCCGAGTGCCAAGAGCAGCACATGAGCCTCAACAACACTCGTTCCCCCTCTCCTGCTTCTCCCGCACCGCTTTGCCCATCGTTGACTCTGATCTTACACGGCTGACGTGAGGCCTCAATGACTGCAGTTCATAATCCCTGTGCCTTTCGTCCTCTGCCGAGCATGGTGCTAGTATTTCCAAGCAGTTTCAAACAGGCTTTTCCTGCTCAGCTCATTTAATAACTAGATTTGCTAGATCTCTAGCCATTATTTGGCAGAGGGCATAATAAGTACTTGCCAAGTCCTGTCTTGGGTTACTCTTCCAGAGATTTTTTGGGCTGGGGAAATAAAAAGTGTCCTTCGCTTTGTTTCAGTAAGAAAACATTTTTTTTTTTTTTTTTTCTTTTTCTTTCTTTCTGCTGCCTTTTATTCTAATCATAATATTATCATGGACAGAGACATCTTCAAATAAATACCAGTCAGAGGTTTCCCGAGGACCTAAACTGAGAGAGTGTTAATAAAATAACAGAAAGCTCACTCTTGCCTCCCCCCTGCATTGGATTTTCCAGCTAAAGTAACTGTACTTTTGCTTACGAAGGCACAAGTTGAACCAAATGTGCCACAGCAGTCCAGGAATCTGGATACGCTGTTAATTGCTCAGAGCCACATTCTGATTAACATGGGTACCTTCATTTCCAGGAATACTGGAGCCTTCCCACTGAAAACAACAAGAAGAAAAATCTCCAGGCTTGTCACATTAAAAGATTAATGAGAAAATGACATGCAACTTGGGGACAGAAGGAAAAACGGTAGCACCTCCACATTACAAACATAATTTTAAATGGACTTTCAAGGAGGTAAGAGAATGAAAAATACTAGTGTTTCCTTCTCCTTGCATCCCTGTTTATTATATTTGAGCAAAAGGCCCTTGCATGCAACATGCTTGCACCTTTCATATGAGAGCACCAAATTTCATATTTGTGTAATGCATAAGTATGGTAATCAGCTGCTTAAATATTTAAATAAATAAAAGCTGTTGATAACATGGTGAGCAATGTTCAAATACTATATGAAAAATAGCAGAAAATCTGCAGGAAATGTATAATTACACAATTTGTTAAGCCTTTGTATTTTGCACTGACGAGACATCATCTTGTTTATATATATGTTTGCAAACGAAATCAAAATGTTCATCATTTGATACTTCATTTGCTAATTATAATGTGGGATCGAATACAGCAATAAGCATCCACAATGAATAGAGGCTGGTTGTAGCTCCAGAGTCAGCTTTTTCCGTGTTTGAATCTCACTTCTAGGTGGACATGATCCCATTTTTCTTTATTCTCTCTCCAACATTTTTGAGTCCCTGTTACAGTTCCAGCTGTCAGCCCAGCAGACACCAACTCACACAGGTCAGGTCTGACACCTCCCCATCAGGAGTGTCGAGCTTTCCCATAGCTTTTGAGCCACAGTCTTGTTTTAGTGAGATGTTGAGGGTCGGTGTTGGAAGGGTTCCTGAGGTCTCCTGCTTCAGATTCCAACTGATAGGGACAGGCAACAAGGAGAGACAGCTCCCTCCCACCTTCTTCCTCTGCTCGTAGATGAGCTCCATTCAAAACCTTTGGACTACCTCTGCTTCCTTGGGCTGTCTGTGCCTTTTCCTGCATGTCCTCTCCGCCATCCTTAATGATACATTATTAATTCATAATTAATCTGAATTTAGAAAGGTCAGCAACCCAGATTGTTGTTTATCCCATCTATACTACTTCTCCTATAGTATATGAACATTGCTTGCCATGTTGCGCACAGCTTTTTGTTATTTAAATATTTAAGCAGCTGATTACCATACCTCTGCATCACCCAGATATGAAATTTGGCGTTCTCATATCAAAGGTACAAATACAAAACTGACATTGTATGCGAGGGCATACATTTGTTCAGATATAATACTAGCTTTCTGGCTAACAAAAACAAATCTAAAAAGTGTTTCTCTATAACCACTACTTATTTTTATTATTCCCTGTATTACACAACATGTGATAATATTTAGGGATGTCTGCTGGAGCTCTTTATTTTTTCCTGCCTGATGTTCCTAGTGTTATTTTCCTTTCTCTATACTTCAGAGAAGTGCTAGTCCAATAAAACACTTCCTAAGGGAAATTCCCTTGCAGCAAGAACAGTCAGCAAGAACTGATACCAGACAAACAGGAGGAAGGCATATCGGAGTCAGCTTCCCAAACGAATCTAAACTCATCCTCATGCTCCTCTACTTAAGGCAACAGCTCTAAGCTTCAGTGATGTGACCAAGAGATGCAAATGTACTAACACATTTCCTGGAAGGCCACTGCGAGACAAGCAACAAATTTGCAGCAGCGTACTATAGACTTACCAAACATATACGCAAAATTATTACAGTAATATTAAAATAACAGACTGCCCCTTTCACATGTCTGCGCAGCTTGTGCACAATGGGAGCCTCTCAGTCTTCAGTGTCTCTGGACACTACTCCTTGATCCAAAAAAAAAAGAAGCAACAGCCTCTCCCTCTTTCTCCCCTCCCATGACTATTTGAGATTCGCATGGTTTTATTTGCTTCACTGAGAAATGGAAAAAAGACTAAAAGGACAGTCAAACACTCACAACAGTTTACTTGGGTTTTTTTGTTCTTACAAAAGGGTGATATTTAACACTTTAAAATCATTTTATTTACTCATATAGCAGAAAGTAGGAAGGGCTTTGGAGGCACAACATACATTTAAATCTGGTTTTGCAAAGGTAACCAAGAAGGGCTCCCAGAAGATAATTCTGAGAGATCAAAAGTCAGTTTAGCTCTTGGACACAACTTGGGTGTTCTTTACTGACAAACATTGTCACCTAATTCCTGGGAGGATTTCATCAGCGCTACAAAAGGACAGCAATAATCCCACTTAAAATGCCTTCTACAAAAATACTGCTTTCACCAAGGAACTGATTCACTAAGGAAGTCTAATTTCTTTAGCCAGCACCAAAAATCCAAACTCATGCTCGTCTCTGATATATGTCTATAAAAGATATATATATGTGAAGGAGCATACATGCACTGATTAGTTGTAGCTGTCTGTATATGCTAATCTAGGAATAATTTATGTTTTTATTGGACCAAACAGGAAATCAAGGGCTCTAAGAGAAATCCTGATTGTACAGACGTTCTTGGGCAGCTTTTGGACCCTGCCTAGGACATTACGTATACTTCCACACTTAAACATGAGCATTTTCAGTGAACAGATTTCCTATAAGAGCAAAAAATTGAGAAGATTCTTTATGAAACATCAGCCATGTCTTGAGAGTTCGTCACATATTTTGACAGTAACTCACCAGGCCCAAGTAAAATATTTTACTTAACTACCTCTGCTTTGAAGCTGTAAGCAGAAAAAATATTTTTCTTAAATGACTGATGAAGAACCTATTTTGGTCACAGCATGATGCTGAGCCAGCATAACAAAATAGCTCAAGCATCAGCTACCACTGTGTACTGGGGTGCTTGAGAAGTTACAGTTGGGTTTCCAAGGTGAGTTAAAAGCCTGGGATATGTTCCATATAGAAATGAAACACAGTATCTCCAAGTAAGTGGGGGCTGCTTTTTTTTTTTTTTACTACATCAATTACTAGGAATTCAACCATGAGCATCTAGTGACTCAGTCACTAGGGAATATGAAGCAGAAGTAGTAATACATTTTTGGACACTAGAGGAATGCACACATGAATCTTGAAGTTCAGAGATGGTCTGGGTACAGCAGAGAGGTTTATTAAACTACTTCTCAACAGTTATTTTCCATCCCTTCATCAACCCTAAGATGGATGCAGGAGGTTAGAATAACAAAACTATACATCAAACATTAGAGATGAAAAGACTTTCACCTGCACCTTTTCCTCTTCTTCTGCCCCACACGATGTACAGCAGGCTAGAAACAAAAGCAAATAATCACCAAACTTCCAGACAAACAACCTCAGCCTTCAAGACTGCTGTGGGCTACAAAAATAATCTTACACTAAGTATGCAGACAGACCTTCCTGAGAAGACATCCTGCACCAGGAAAGAGACCATACCTTGTGCTGCAAAGCCATCTCTTAAATAGTTGATAACACACCAGTCTGTATTGGCTGGCCTATCATCCTGGGAGGCAAACTGGGGAGTATGAATGGGCAGTCGGAAAAAAAGAAACTAATCTTGGACCATCGTTGCCTCGCAAGTAAGCACACTTGGCCTTTGAACTGGTTAAGCCTTTTAGCCTGGCTACACTCCAGTTCAAGGGTTTAATAGTGCTTTGGAGATGCAGTTATGGGCCACCCACCTTACAGACTGTAATGGTGCTGTAATGAGCACAGTTCACTCTTAGTTCCAGGGCAGAAAGAGAGAGAGGGACACAACATCCCGTGTATCGATGACAGCACAAGACAACAATAACAACAGCACCTTTCCTTCAAAGCTGCTTTGCCTCTGCTTTTTCTGGTGGGGCAAGATTCAGAGGCACACAACTCACCAAGCTGAAAACCAGTTAGGACTTCCACATGAAGCCTGGTATATGGGCACTATGGTATGCCACAGGCTAAGGGTTAAAAGCCTCCTTCTGTGCAGAAGGAGCTTCATTTTCCAAGCAGTGGTTTGGAGGCTCACCCACACAGGAGTGAAATCATCAAACCAAGGTCAGTGATCTCACTCAGGACAGCCCCGGACCACAAAGCACAGGCGTGACCAGCTTCTCTTAAAGTTCAGGAGTGCTGGGGAGTGCTCAGTGGCCAAGCTGGTGACTGGACATTCTTCTAGAGGTAAATTTCAACTACAGATGGGAAAATGATCGAGGGTCAGATATACACTGAAAATGATGTTCTGGAAAAGGAAGGGAAGAGGGAGGAGGAGACTATTGCTAGCATAGTGGAGAGCAGGGAGAGAGGACACACCAAAGAAAGCACACAAGGTAGGGCAGAGAGCCTCCATGACTTTAAGCTTTGAAGCTGGGCATCCCAGGAAGGCCTGGACCTCTTGCCTGTGCCTGGTAGCTGAGCTAAAATCTTTAGTGACAGAAGTAAAATGGACCCCCGAATTCTTACCCCTCAGCCGTACTTCCCTGGCATTTGGCTCAGGATATCTAAAGGGGCAGGAGCCAAACTTTTATGGTTGTAGGCTTTTTAACCTGGGGCACAAAAGCTGGCCAACGCTCTTGGTGGTTGTACAACAGATGGCAGCACCCCATGTGCCACAACATCGTCTGGTGAGCTGCAGTGCGGTCTGCAGCATCTATCCTGCAGACACCCGAGGTGATAACAGAGGAGGCTGCTGAACGGTCGAAATAGGTGTCTTAGGCATACCAAGGAGGTGTAGGTACCATCTGCCTCTTCTTGTGTTCAGTTTAACCCAGTTACTATCAGTTCATCAGGATTATAAAACTTTATTACACCCACCCACAAACCCAAGGAATTAAAAAAAAAAACCAGGAGGGGAAAAAAGTCTCTCTTGTTCAAACACTGGAGATGGAACAAGAACAAGCCTGGTACAAACATTTCAGTCAAATAAAGAGGGGAATTCAGCAGATGCCAAGAAATTTATATCAAAGAGTCTCACTTAGGAGATTGCAACAGCCTGCATAGTAGGCTTCAGCATAGTATTTTCGGATGACATACTAACAACAAAAAGTGATGAAATTTCACATTGTTCACAGTGAAAAGAAAACACTAGTTCTTTTTCCACTGTCTTTGCCTCAGTTTAATCTTGCCCTGGTATATTTTAACTTAAGCCAATTTGGGATGTTAACAGCATACAAATATGCTTTTCCCATGAGCTGCCAGGCAAGGGTTTTTTGAGCTAGAATTGTGTTAAGCTGATTACTTCTTTTAATTTCTTCTTAATAATACAGCATTTTTAATTGTTTGAATCCTAACAGCTGATATAGCTGTTTATAGAGTCAGGGAATGCAAATGAAGACTGAGAAATACTTTCAATATAAAATCAGAACTCTCTTTATGCCATGGCAACAGCAATTTTTCATTAAATTATTCAGGGTTGCTCTCTCCATATTGACAAGATCATTTCATAGGGAGAGGAGGTAAGGGAAAAGAGAGATCTTACTGAAGAAACAGAATTGTTATGACGAGCAATTAACAACATATATCACAGTATGTCACAGCGGGTCTTCTCTTTTCATTCCATGAAAATAGACTGATTATAAAAATGCTTCCCATTTGAGTGCCTCAACCCTAATGCAGTTTGCATCAGGCTGCATTTTCCCTCAGGCTGAAAAATACTGACATCGACAGGAACACTGGATGTGTTGAACCTGCCATCACCAGCCTGAAAAACCTCTGTCCTCACTGTTGCTCATAACATCTAGTGAACTGCCTGCTTGCACAGATGGGGCTAGCTCAGTTCCATTACAGAATCTGCTGTCACATGGATTCACACTTTGCCATTTCTCCCAAATATTTGCATTTTTCATATGCTGGGTTTTTTTTAATGTCATCTCTTGCCTTTAAAATCCATGCAAACCAGTTACATCAAAACCAGTTCTGAACCTCCACCCCACAGGCACCTTAAATAAAATATCCCTAATGAGTGGCAATACTATAAATGCACATTTACACAACTACATTAGCTGCATTTGTAGTTCACAACAAAGGTGGTGTCAACAGAGCTGTGACAAAAAAACGTGTCTTGGTACATGACACCGGTTTTGTTGTTGGTTTTTCGTACTTTCAGTGCTTATAGGAACTGTTGTCTTCCCCTGTGACTATCACTACGCACTTTCTTAGTGGAAAACAAAATGGGTCTGTATTTTTCCCCTCTCCTTTTCTGAAATTACACTCCTGGCCCTAAAGAGTTATCCTTTTTACCGATTAGCTAGAGAGTGAAGGTGTTTCTCCTTCAAGCACACAACCCAGAGAAAAAGAAACAATACTGAGCACTAAGTCACAGCTCAGTAGTAGGCTTTCTAAACGACTTGTGTCTAAACTGACACAATTTACAACTCTGTGTAATCCTGGAGTGCTAACGGTGGCCCAAGGTCTGGTTTTGAGCAATGATTCTAGGTACGGCTACAACTTGTGCTACTGGGAGGTTTTAACTGAAGAAAGAAGTGTACAGAGATCCTGCTGTATGACTGCCTAATCTGCCGTCTGCACTGACGTCCTCTGTCTAGACCTCAGAGGGTTTTCCTATGGGGAAATGGAAAAAATTAACCCGCAGCATTTTCTCTACTTCCAAACTCCTGGGGTATCTTCCGCCTTTGAAATCCCGGCTTCCCCATGGCCGCTTAAACAGCTGTGTAACGTTTGTACAAAAAACCTAGGGTGCCAAAAGAAAATCCAACTCAGAATTTTTCTCATTCTGATTTCTCTTCAAATTTCAAAAGCATTAAAATGGCACAAATCTGGAGGTGTTACAGAAGGCAGTCATGGGAAAAAAAGTGTAACCACTTATTTTTTGGTCTAGAAAATCAACCTTATTCCCAAAATCTATACTTTAACAATACTTCATTTTTTAATCAGACTTTGTACCTGAACACACTGAAAGAAAACAGGCCACACTCCTAACGTTGTTGAGGGAAAAGGGTAAAAGTAAAAGGGAATCCCATACGTGACCACAATCATTGACGAGTTGCACTTTGCATACCAGGACCCCCAAACACTAAAGGTGCAGGAAAAGCAGGAAAACAGGACAGAAGGTGCAATTTGATTTTCTGTTGGCAGTGTTTGGATTCTAGTAACGAGCCCCAGTGATGGCATGGTACTAAAGGCCTTCAACATTCAAAGTAGAAACAGTATTTTTAAAGTCCATAAGTGTTAGCTAAACTAAGTTTTCCTTCTCTATTTTTCTTAAGATTATCATAGAAGGAAAGGCCCCATCTTCAAAAGGCATTTATCAAAGATTTCCCTATAAAAGCTTCAAAATGTGGCTTGAAAAGCCACATTTGCACATTCTGAAACCTTTTCATGCACAGCAGGACACCCGTGAGCAATGGGCTCCCCAGTACAAGCACATGCTGCCCAAGATTATGACATATGCACGCACACTCAGCCAGCAAGAGATGTTCAATCCAATGGTTCCAAATATTTAGACCGGGATTAAATTCAGTTTAAACGTTGGGCATATATTGCTTTTTGGTACTAGCCTACCCTCGCCTCCACCACCTTTGAAGCCCCTGCTTACAAAATCTGATTGGGGATTTCCCTGTCAAGGTATCTTAATTCTAGCCCTTCTCACAGCTCGTGGGCTCCCTCCTCTCGTGGTACCCACGTCGGGTTGGTTTGGGGTTTCTTTGTTCTCATTTGGTTTTGGTGGTGTTTGGGCTGACGGGTTACTTGTGTTTTGACTCCCATCAGCCTGACCTATCCAGAAACTTGGTAAAAATGCCAGAAAATGCTAACAGAATGATCCCCATGTCCACTGGTTTCACGATACGTGCATTTCTCTGCTGAGAGATGAATGCCTCCTGCCACTGGCCAGCCCTGCACCAGCCAGGGCACAGCATCAGTGGAAAGTACAGAATCACAGCAGATTAGTGGTTAGCAAAGCCTAATCTTCTGCTCTAATTCTGGGGAGAAGGGAGAAATATATATATATATATATGCTGCTATAATTTTCCTACAAATTACACATAGCAAGGAAAATAACATTAAAATCCACTTCCAACACATTTGTCTCTTCCCTGTGCTTTCCAAAGGCACCTTTTCTAACCGGGCATTCAACTAAAACCAGTTTAGTAACGATGGAGGGTTTACTGTCATGTTTGGAAAGTACACACTTGTCATAGAATGTTTTGCATGGTGTTTTACATCCAGTGGTTCAATTACTGTATTTGAAAGCTTAAATGGACTTCAGGCAGAAGTGCACAAGGGCACAACTTCAGAGGAAGTAGTGGCTTTCCCTCATTTTATAGGTCAATCATCCAGCACTTCAGCCTAACACCGACACAAAACGATGCATCTCATTTCTGCTTCAGGTTATATTTGCTCTGTTGTTTTTATAGAGCCACCTACAAAGTTTCTGGAAGCAGCAAGTCTGGTGGCTGTCTACTCTAACAGTACATATCAATGTAAATGAGCTGTTTAGCACATCAGCTGTTCTCAGGAAGATTCACTGTCTAGAGATGTGAGATAAGAGCAATAAAAAATAGTTGTTATTTAGACAACAAAAACGGCAGGAGATCTTTGCTAAAGGGTCACTTCTAAAAACTGTTCTCTAAGCACCCCACTCACCCAGATTACGGGGGTTTGGCCTGCCTGCTGGCACTGAAGGTGTATTTAATGCTTCAGAGAAGTAAGGAAAGGAAAAGCACAAGCCTGTTCTCCTCTATGGATTTATTCATCATGGAGAAAAGCCACTGAAAACGGGGTGTGTTTTTCCCAGACTATTTTACATTCAAAACAACAGCCCTGTCTGCACTGGAAAATTCCACAGTATGTGGAGACCTACAGAGGGACTGAATGAAGGGACCTGGAGGAAAAGGTACACGTAATTACACTGAATAAGGGTAACTCTGCTCACAATAAACCTCACTCAGACCTTCTGAAGTTCCTCCAGAAAAACTGAGAAAGCCAGATTCTAACTTGTCTGATATTTCTAAAATTAATAATATTGCCAACAAGCCAAAACACGCCCACATGCTTCTCCACCTGCCATCTACCTCTTTTCAGATGTTCTTCTGTAAGATAAAACAGGTTTAGAATGCAGAAGTTGCATAGTTTTAAAGAATCTTCTGCGGTAGTCAGTGATTTCAGTGGAAGTTGATTGTGCTCAGCTCCCGACAGAAACCAGTGCCTGTGCTGAGCCATATGCGCACACACACGTGCTTTAACAATGACACAGATGTGCCTTTGCCCTGTTCATCAGGTATTCGTAAACTCTTCAGCGCTAGTTCAAGCTGTATTGCTGGGAAATCACGAGCAACCTGAGAAAGGGCTTTCTACGAAGTATATGTGCGCTCAGTACTCTAACACTTTCCATAAAACACATTTAGTGTAACACATGCACGTAAACACAAACTGTCTGTGCAGGTATCATCAGTATTCAGAAAACTCGTTAAGAATGACTGTATCTAAATCCTTGGTTTGCGCTTGCAATTCAGACACTAGTAGAGCTGGGGGAAAAAAAAGCCCTGCAAGTTGTAAGAGCATTCTGGGAAGCAGGCTGAAAGCTAACCAGAGCTTCCACTTCGCCTCTAGAATAGCCATGTTATAAAAATTTTACTCTGAGTAAAAGAGCCTTTCCAGATGTAGCTAGATAATACTGAACTCTGTTTCCACTAAGAGCTTTAGGAATAGTATTAGCTCACATGGAAATAATTTTTTAACTAGCTGGGAGTGGTTCCCTAACAGTTCCTGAAGCTGTTCCCCCATGCTCATATCCCCTCCTCTCTGGCTCATTTTAGGAGCTACACCCAGTGTGCAAAATGACCTCTGCACCTAAAGAGGCACAAACTATTTTATGCATGGAAAGAAAGGAATATCATGACTGACTGGCTAAAAACACCATAAGAGCCAAACCAGAACTTTGTACAGTTTTTACCTGACAAAAGCAAACAAAATTAATCTTTCTTAATGATGCTGTGATGAAATATGATGAATTTAGCTTTACAGGGTCCTGGAACATGATGACAAATGCAGCTTCTCATATGATAATGTAAGAAGCTGAGAAACTCGGTAAATACAAATGTATTTTCTTGAAGTCTGTAAATTTGAAGGTCCTCTTCATAGACCCTGAGGTCAGAAAAATAGAAGATTATATAAAAATCAGTGATGATGGAAGAAGAGTCAGTTTTATTTAGACCTGGCAGCAAAGATTTAGTGCTTTCGCCCATATATACCGAACCATCAGGATCACTTTCCTATGGATCTTTATCTCACCTTGTCTCTTAGTAGATTCTTTGGCCTGTTCACTTGGGTTTTTTCTACCATCTATCTGGGTATATTGCTGAGATATTAGAGTCCAAAATACCACAGCAGTCAGAATAGCTTATTCTGGGAACAGTTTATAAAGAACGAAACATAAACTTGCAAGATGGGGAAAGAAGAGATTGAGACCTTCAAATTCCAGTGGAGGACAGCAGGTGGATGACAATCCCAATGCTGGAAAAAAAAAGAAAAAGAAAGAAGTAAGGGGATTAACCAGAAAGAATAATTTTTTTGCAGAATTATAAATGCAGAGAGTTATTTTCCAAGTAAAAGACTACTTGGGTAGATAATATGAATTGGTCAGAAGAAGAGAGAGACGAAAAAAATACAAGAGAGAAAGAAAATGGGACCACATTCTCTCTTCAGTTTAGATATTTCTTAATCACTGTAAGACACGGACCCTCAGCCTGGCAGTCACACACCAGCCCATTTTCACTCCTCTGTGAACTCCAGGTTTTGTTGCTGCAGTGTAGTAGACCTTTCACCCTGCTCTGCCATGAAGTCCAGAAGGTGTAAGAGGCTTAGCAACTGCTCCTGACTATTAATGTTGGTGTAAGGAGAATACTTTAGTAATTCTGGCAACCTTGTGCTACCAAAATGTTTTACAGACTTCTGTGGATGCTCCGATGAACTGAGAGTGCTGAGCTTGCCTGAGTCACAAACAGGAATGGGCATATCAAAGGTGGTAGGAAGGGACTTTTACTCATGCTCTTCCCTACTTAGGATCTGGCTCATGATATGAAGCCATACACTTCAAGGAACCACATCCATTTACTTTGCAAGCTCCCTTCTCTCTATGACTATAATGGAATCCGGGTTTCTACACTGACGCTTTTGGTGAGGTCTCCATGAAGGACCATCACTGTGCGGCCATGGTCTCCCACAACATCTGTGTTTCACTATAAAACCAAACCCATCACCAAACGTAGGACACGCCACAGCACAGCCTGTGCAGACTCTGCACTTGCCTTGTATTACCTTGTATTTCTGTGACCAGCCCCAAGTGCAGCCACGGCACTGACTGACGTGTATTTCTCCAGCTCGGGTTGCCTTGAACATGTTTCTATACCCAAATAGAAATGTGCAAAGTTATTCCTCCTACAGGCTGGAAAGGAAGAAAATAAGCCAGTTGTTCTAAGTATTGTTAAATATTTAGGAGTAAGACCCCCATTTTCAGGATGAATGAATGGCCAGAGCTATTCAGCCCAGTTACATTATTAATAATTTACACTGTCTTTCAAACTGCATTAAATCTGCCCAATGCATAGCCTGTACTCAGAATTTAAAATATCAAATTAGTTTATCGATTAACTTAATTTTCTGCTGGATACAGCACCTGCTTTGCATCTCAGAATGAGGCTTCATTACATTTGTACCTTTGCTGTTTATCTTCCGCCCCAAAACTGACCCTAGAAATTACATTATTCTGTAATAATATATAACATTAACACCTACTTTAGTCACTTTAGATGCTTGGAATGCAAATACAGGAGCTGACACGGTGATTTAATTGAATTTTACAGGCCAGTTTGGAGTCACTTTCACTTAAATCCAACTTAGATGTGGCTGACAGAATATCACTACACTGTAAGCCAAGGAGACAACCCAGTCAACCACAGCACTGCTAACTATATGGATTTCCCAGTTTATATATATCTTGTGAGCAGTATTTTTGCAAGTAAACAACTGCAGGAAGAAAACATCAGATTCAAAGACAGTTTGGCTCATTCCCATTGAAGGAGGTGAGCGCATGAGGTGTGGGGCCATGCTCTGGGGACAGCAGAACTGGCAGGCAAAAGACCTTTATTATACCTGGACCCACTGCTTGTTTCCCTGTGAGCTGCTAAAGCATGCTTAGCTCCAAAGCAAATAAATACAAGCTGGTGCACCCCACTGCCCTGAAACCATACAAGCCAATGACAACACGTATTGCACACACACTCCAGTCCCCCCAAAATGAGGGGAATCTTTGCTTCTCCTTGTCAGAGTGGTTTGATTTGACTATTGATCATATGCAGCCTGTTGAAAGAACCAGGCAATTCTCACCACCACACACCAGGGAATTAACTGTCCCTTCAGAGCTACGTGTATGGGAACAAGCTCCAGTTTTCAGTCCCTCTTTTCACCCTCTTTCCTTCCCTTTATGTTCAAAAACTTAACTTCTACTATTTACTTTACTGTATGAAACAGCTGCTTCAAAGTAAGACAAACCTGGCAAGGCTGAGGTATCAAAGCCGGACCAAGTTTTGCAAGATATGATTTATAGTTCCCTTATTCTTGTACAGTATGTGGGGAAGCCAAGAGTGAATAATCCTTGTGGGTATCAGGAATCCAAAAGCCTTGTATCATGCCAGCATGAGGCAACTGGTCTCAACATATTTTTGTTAGATTTTGGCAATACAATATTTTACCAGGGTTCATCTAAACCTGTAGCGGTTTAGTATATTCTTACTTTATATGTGCCCTATACCATACAGTAGAATAGGCAGTTCACAAAAATGAGAGGATGCCACCAATGCCACAGATGCAAAACATTTTCTTACAGAGAAACCTATTTTTAAAATTAAACCTAAAAATAGCAACTCCCATATACATTTGATTTTAGAACCAGAGGGACATATACTCATTTGGAGTCATTTTGCATAGCCACAGAGCTTAGATTTTATTAGCTGGTTAGATTTTATTTAAAAAAGAGAAAAAGTTGGATTTTATAAAAGCACTACTTTTACAAGTGCTCATTCATGTTGACACACAGGTCCCAACTCAGCTGCCAAACTTTTTGCTTTCTTTTTTTTTTTTACAACTATGTCCTTGTTCAGCTCTGTTTTTTGCACTGGTCAGAAGCAATGTGAAGCAATTCTAAATGATTTTGGCCAAAGAGATTGAATATGTATCGCCTTCTATTTCCACATACCAGAAAATAATTTATTTTAAAACCAAACTAAGCAAAACAAATCAGCAACTCCAGTACAAAAATACATCTCAAACAACCGGAATCTGAAGTTTGAAGCACTGCTAGAGACAGGTTTTGGCATCTGGTGACAAATTTATTTCAAAAAGGGCTGTAAGTCACAGGAGCCAAACTCAGCCTCCACCAGTGCCACACTTGGCACCGGTGTCGATGGCTCATCATTGCTGGGTTTGTCGCTGAGACGTGACCCACCTTGTGGACAATATAGCAAAAGCACAGTTCACGGTGAAAATAAATACAAGATTTGCTGAGCTGAACCCCACTTTGCAAATACCTGAGCACATACGGCACAGAGAACACTGCGCCTGCGGTCTCAAGGGCTCCGCCACCCTGCTGAGCCCACCAAGCGGTGTGGCACGTTGTTACTCAAAGGACTCTTCTTCAGCCTGTCTGCAAATCTGGGTGGCACACGTGAGAAGAGTTTTTCTCTAATTCCTGATCAGTTCAGTAGGAAATAACTACTTAAAACTCAGGGTGTTGGGACTGATTTTAATGCCCTGTTTTGCTGAATATTGAAAGGTACACCTTATAGAATTATAGAATTCTTTAGGTTGGAAAAGACCTTTGAGATCACCAAGCCCAACCCTTAACCCAGCTCTGCCAAGGCCACCACTAAACCCTGTCCCCAAGCGCCACATCTACGCGTCTCTGAAATGCCCCCAGTGCGGGTGCCCCCTCCCCGGGCAGCCTGTGCCGGTGCCTGACCACCCTTCCAGGGAAGAAATGTCCCCTCACCCCCACCCTAGCCCTGCCCTCGCGCAGCTCGAGGCTGTTCCCTCTGCTCCTGTCGCTCCTTCCCTGGGAGCAGAGACCGACCCCCTGCCCACAGCCCCCTGTCAGGCAGCTGTAGGGAGCCATCAGGGCCCCCCCGAGCCCCCTCCTCTCCAGGCTGCCTCCCCCCTCAGCCTGTGCCCCAGCCCCTTCCCCAGCCCCTGCCCGGCTCTGGACACGCTCCAGCCCCTCAGCGTCCCTCTGGCAGCGAGGGGCCCAGAGCTGAGCCCAGGGCTCCAGGGGCGGCCCCGACAGGGCCCGGCGCGGGGGGACGGGCACCTCCCTTACGCACAGTCCTCACCTTTTTACTTGGATCCATGTGGAGCTCTTGGAAAAAACAACATAATTTTCAATGTGGATAGAAGGAAGTTTTGTGCCACTTGGAACAAAACTCCTCATGTTGATCTTTTGTCAGCAGCAATTCCAGAAATGAGCCTCTATTACCAAGGGAAGGGCCAACACCTGGAAGTCAGACATTCAGATGTGAATTAGGAGCAAGGAAAAGAGCAGCAAAGAGCTTTCACGGTTGCTGGAGAGAGTGAGGAGAGATTCATGGGAAGAAAAATGTAAATGTGGTGTGTCTGTGTGGATGTCTGTAAACATTCTGTCATCTCAGCTGGGAAAAACAAACAAACCAACCCAATAAAAAAAATCAGCTTTTAGAGGACAGGGCTTCTGCTGTCTCTCAAGCAATGAAATGAAGACCTGGAAGGACAGAGCTGTGCCACACAGGGCAGATACATAAACCTGAGGTGGCTGTGTGGGGGCTAAAGCCTGACTTTATTTTCTGATTCCCCAGTTACCCACTCAGCCCTTGACAATATCAAATTAGCATAGACATTCTTATAAATCAAGTCCCTTATAAGGTACGAAAACGTCAAAAAATACCATTTTCTCTACAACGAAACTCTGCTTCTTCAGTAAAGTGAATTTTGCTTAGAAACTCATACTTCATGATGACATAAAAGCAGTTGGATGGGAAGGAAATGTAAAATCTGGTCACTAGGGAAATAGCTTTTAGGTCTTGATTTTTCCCTGTTCATGAACAGGGTTCTGCATCTCTCTGTGCCAAACATTTAGCAGGGAAGCTGGCACAACCACAAAAGACACAGTCTCTCCATCTGAACCTGCAAGAAGCACCTGATGATAAAGTATATGAAAAAACCAGTATGCAAGTCCACAAATAAGACATGAGGCACTTGATAGGAAAGAAAAGACTCTCTGACTACTCCTTCCTCCACACACACATATACACTGGTTAATAATTATGAAAATAATCAGTCTTTGTATCACAAAACTAAGACAATTTCTTGATCCAAAAAAGGATCATTTCTATGAGAAAGATGGGTAGAGTATGAAAAAATAAATGGGGGGGGGGAGGGGGAAGATTTAGTTAATTAAAAAAGAAAACTAGTAAAGACCAGGATCAGGAAATAGCAGTTTGTATCAATCTATTTAACTGTTGGATAACAAGCTCCAGAGGGAGAAATTAAACTAGTTGTATGAGCCTCCACGTCTCAGAAGAGAATTAAAAAGCATAATGTCTCACGTTGGGAAGATTGAACCTTTCATTTGGTTTAGACAAAATAAATTTTATAGCTTTGTTTGGCAGTACTGAGTATTTTTTTAAAGACTAAAATACACATTGAGATTTCATATTCATAAAAGCAAACTTTGTGTTTCAGCTGCTGGGAATACTTCAAGCAATAACATTGCCCTTCATTCTGCAGGTACACAGACACACCACTGCAAGGTCAGCAGCTGCCCATTTTTCTCAGACTTCTGAGACCACAGCCATTGAAGCTGCCCCACAAAACCATGCAATTGAGAAACTTTTAAAAAAACACAAAACCCAGACAACCAAGGAAAACAAAACTTCCCCAGAGAAAGATACAGACATAAAGTATCTTCTTTCCCTTTTTATATGGTGGCCTGCATATAACATGTTGCAAATCCACCCTGTCTGTACAAAATTAAGGGCTCTTTCGATGCTTTATCTCCTTTGGCCATGGCAGGAGGTCGCAGTGGCAGTAAACAAATTTTATTCTTAATTTAAGGCCCCTTTCAGCAGACCAGCATGAAGCAGACTTGGTGCAAACGAGAAGGCCAGTGAAACCAGACACACTTTTCTCCTCCTGAGCCAAATCACTGCTGAGAATTCATCAACAATCCATAACATGCACAGAATGATGGAAGTGATTCTATACCATCTATGATGTACAGGTGTCTTTAATTATATTTTCCAAGCATGAGAAACAGCAGTCACTGGCTAGGTACCATGAACAATAAGTAAGAAAAGAAAAGGTTAGAACACAAGAACAACTGAAGTTTGGCAACACAGAACTGTGCTCCCAAAGAAAGAGGCACATTTCTTCTTAGTCCTGCCTGCAGAAGTATGTCCTCTTCTGTTTAGGGCAGGGTGGGAGAGAGGGTGAATGAACTGCTTTTTTGCACAAGCTTCTCCAGACGCCCCTGGTTATCCCCTCCCCAGATGTGAGGAATGCATCTATCTGATGTGCAGAAGGGTGAAAATCAGGACGTTCTGTAAAACCTGAACTCTGCCACTGGATGAACAAGTTTGTGCCTAAGATTATCATCTGAAAAAAAAATATAAAATCTAGATATATACTTTTTATGAAGTATCTGGAGAGCAAATAACGAACAAGATGCTATTACTAAACAAACATTGTTTACATTTTCCTACAGTAAACCCAAAAATTAAAAATGCAGCTTACGGAAGGACCAAACATTTTTTGCTGATAAGGGAAAGCAGATTTTTCCTTCAGCGACTTGAATGTATTCCAGCTACAGGAATCAATAGCTTCAGAGGTCAATGATGCAGAGGTGCTGAGGCTGAATCCTGAAGCGAACCGGCAACTAATACTGGAAAAATGCCAAAGCTACGCTGAAATTATTGGTGGCACCCTGACCTGACACAGCAAACAGGGGAGGAGATGTTGGTTAAGCTTTCAGTAAAAATGTCTGCGGTACTGGAAAAACGCAGAGCAACAGCAGGAAAAGCAAGATATTATTAGCACTTTCAGCCAAAATGGGTTTTGTCAGGGCAACACAACTGCTACAGCTAGAAAGAGCAAGCCTTGCTTTTCCTGGCTGATAGCATTTATGAAGAGAAGAACCAAAACCTACTGGGTAGCAGTTAAGAATTTGTAGCTACAAAACTTACTAAAATCCAGTTGGGTCAAAGAGCAGACAAGCAAAGCCCATTTGCAAGGGTGCATTTATGCAGGAAGACGAAAAACGGGGGAGCCCCTCTCCCATGGAGACAGGCTGAGGGAGTTGGGGCTCTTCAGCCTGGAGAAAAGAAGCCTCCGGGCAGACCTTACAGCACCTGCCAGCGCCTAATGGGGGCTTACAATAAAGATGGGAACAGACTTGTTAGTAGGGCCTGTTGCGATAGGAAAAGGGGGAATAGTGTTAAACTAAAAGAGGGCTAGACTGAGATATAAGGGCATTTTTTTACGATGAGGGTAGTAAAACACAAACAGAGAGGTGGGAGATGCCCCATCCCTGGCAGGGCTCAAGGCCAGGCTGGATGGGGCTTTGAGCCACCTTGTGTAGTGGAAGGTGTCCCTGCCCGTGGCAGGTGGTTGGAACCAGATGCTCCTATATATATAGAGAGAGTACCTATATATAGGGCTACAGCTTGATATATCTTCACTACCTTAAGGTTCCTTCCAACCTAAACCATTCTGTGATTCTATGGCAAGATGGGCAGCTGAAAATGGGGAATGGAAACAACGAAATTAATGGAATCAGAGAGGTAAAAAGTCCTTCCTTTGCTGTGGGACCCCTTGACTAAGCAAACAGCCAGGTGTGTTGGAGCGCGGCTGTGTGCTGCTCCGTTTATTGCAGTGCTCTGCAGAAGGGACACTGCTGTCCTACTCATTTGGGACCAACCCTCCTGCTAGAAGATTCACTCAGCAACCTAATTCCTGAGGCGAATTATCATGTCAAAACAACTGTCCCTGGACGATGGCAGTCCCAAGCTCTCAGCAGGTCCCTTACCTCCACTGAGAACCTGGAGAAGGACAGTGACACAGCCCTTTTCCCATGCCATGACAAAACCCTTGCACCTGCATGCTGGTGACTTTTCAAAAAATCCACCAGGTCCCCAGCCTTGGTCGGAAAGCCCAACAAAGCACATGTGTGTGGAAACCACGGGGCAGCCAGCTCCTTACCCAGAACATTCCCAAGAACAAGGGGAAGGACTCAGCTGCTGTAGCAGAAGAGCAATACATCCTCATTTTTTAGGTACCACCTTTGCCATTGCTGCTGGGATCTACGTGGGGAACATGAATTGCCTCCCTTCAGCCAGGACCTTCCCCAAGCTCACTTCACCCCAGCATGACTGGCTAAATGTCCCTCAAGCAGTGAGGGAAGGAGTCCCCAGGTGGAGAACAGTGTTAACTCTCACCAAAAAAATCTATTTAATCAGCCTACGGAAAGAAGGGGAGGAATAAATAACCCTGGCAGGCCAGAGTGGTCACACAGAACATAAACTGGGCAGTCCTGCTGTGAAAGATGTCTTCAATTAAGACATTCAGGAAAAGATGCTTTTGCCATCTTAGTTAAACTGAGCAATACCTTTGTAGATCCATTGATTTCCCCAGGATTTCCCCAGAGGAAGACAGAAAGAGTGGACTCGGACATCATGGCCACGTGGGTTGCAGCAGGATTTATGGACACCTCGTCGATCAAAGCCATGTTGTATTAGGCACTGAGCAAACAAACCGCAAAGCTCATGCAATGAGCTGCTACTTGCACATTTGCAGAAACACTGGTAAATAGAAGTGCCTCGGTAGAGCATTCGTAGTAACAAATTTGCAGGATGAACAGCAGCCACAACAACTATTGTTAAGTCATGACCAAATATTTTTGCATTTGCCTTAATATAGAAAAAATTAATCATCCCTCATTTCCTTTATATATTCATACAACTTTTTGTTGCTTTCAGTTTTCCATCTTCAGCCAGTGCTTAATGCATTCCGCTCCCCAACACGGCCTCCCTGTCCTGAACCCCCTCTTTCACCACTCTTCCCCACTTCCCCCCCCCCAAAAAAAAATTACATCTTTTTTTTTTTAAAATATTGTGCTAATGTTTGAAATTTTCTTTCTGGTTCCCCCCACTGATGTGCACAAGGACCTCCTCAGGGCGCAGCTCTATTTCAGAATCTGACATTGACTCTTACCAACTCAGTCACAATAACTCTGTATTTATTTCATTGCTAAAAATACAGAATTTGTCCCATATAACATGAAAAAAGGTTTTCTCTGTTACTAAAGAAGACACTCTTGCTACTGAATAAGCAAAGGCTTATTTTCTGACTTTAAAACTCAATATAATTAAACAGAGGTTAATATAGGATTTCTAAGTAACATTGCTTTGCTAATGTCAGTTACTCCTTGCAAACACAGTATGAGTTTTGATTAATGAAACAAATCAGTTCAACCTGCACCAGTGCATAAGCCCATTGTATTTTGTATGACCTTGAGGTGACTGACTGCATGTTCCTTTACCCAAAGGGTATTTTCAGTTTTCACTTTCTTGTTCAGCCTTTTCATAATTATGGACTGTAGACAGTCAGTTGGAACAGTAACACCCAAAAAGGAAGAAAAAAAGAGGTACACAGATGGCTTTTTAGCTCATGCATCAGGACTCAGGCTTCACCAAAAAAAAAAAAAATCTTCCTGAAGCAAAAGTCCTGAACGTCAAAGAAGAAAATAATGTATCCTCCAGACTAAGCTGCAAAGTGGGAGGCAACATGGCACAGACAACACCTGCTTGTCCTCCTGAAGCCTTCAGACTCCGTGGTTATCTCCTCTGATCCTATTTCTGCTTTCCCTAGGGAAGTCAGTGCTTCGTGTGTATTAAATTAATGACAGAGCTTTTATTGCACAAATGGGCCTTGCCCACTGCAAAAAGTGCCTCTAGCAACAGTTTGAGGTAGGTGGCCACATCCTGGTAACATTTTCAGCATTACCCCACTGGGTAGGAAAGGGCAATGTTCATTCCTTTTTCAGAGGCTGTCGGGAAACCATAGCACTATGCTGCAGAAATTTTATGTATCTTACACATATGGCACATCAAGTATAAAAGAGATGCTTTTACTGGGGACCTTATCATTTTCTATATCAAGCTCCCATCAAAGCAATATCACAGAGAGGTGGAAAAGGTCCTTAATGTGATTTCTTCAACAAAGGCCAAAAAAAGTCTAAAAACCTTAAAAACCAGTTTCTTTTTTTTCTGACCGAACAGTCGTGTTGAATTTGGAGAAAATAAGCTCACTTGTATGACAGAGTTTACTTAGCACGAAGTTTTAAAACAAGCTGAGTGCCATACCACCCATCTGCTAATCATCGCTACCTGAGGAGCAACACACATTCTGGGGCGGACTTGTTATATAGGACACAGGGCTGATAGGATTACCTGGCACTTTTCAAACACATGTAACGTTACTGAACTTTTCCATGTTTCATAAAAATGAATGTATTTGAGCGGGCCAGCCAAAATACTTCAGCAATCTTTGGAAAAGTGCTAAGGAAAACCACTCCAGCCCTGCTGCTTTCCCTGGGAGAAGGGAGGGGAACACTCGCACTGGTACTGTGCAGCCAGTGCGCTGCCTGACAAATTTAATGCAGCGATACAAATTTAACTCAGTTCAGGAACGAGCCCAGGATCATATTTCCATTTGATTACCCAAAGCACATGGAGTTTATGCTTGCTGCAGGAAGACAGACAATGACTTGATCTGATAGTAAGGCAAAGCAGTCGAAATACTAACCCCCCAACATTTTGGAAGAGATTTGAAGTGCTAGTGTGAGCTCACACCATGTCAGCACTCCGCATTACATGGCCAAAGCATTTTTGATCTAGAGACCGTGAAATCAGACTCCTTGCCAAAGCACAGACCCACACTGCACCCCTACTGCTATTGCTCCTAACCATCTCTTACCGACTCCTGGCTTGGAAAGCTGGAACGGGCAGGCTTGGAGAGCCTTTGCTCAGGCTTTGTTGTCCATCACCATGTTCTTGTTCTGGGTGCCCGTGCACCCCAGAAATTGAGCCAGAGAACTGAGCTGTGCAGCCCCTTTCAGCCTCAAGAGCTCCTTGGTCAGCTGAAACTACATATGACGGTGTCCCAAAGACCCATTCAGAGGGAAGAAATGAATGTGCACGTTCCCAATGCAAGACGTGCACAAGAGCTGCCTCCCTTTCCTTCCACAAAAGTGCTGGTGAAAACATTTTCTAGAGCACAGGGAGAGCTTCAGATTCACCTGTAGGTGAATTTGGTTGAGAGACTCCACAGATGAACGCGGCTCAGCCTGCTGTTCTCTCCTCCCCTCTCCAGGCTCCAGTACAGTGCCAGCTGGACTCAGAATGCTACAGTGATATTTTCTTGGCAAGGCTCTTTATAACATGTTTAAGAAAACTAATTACTAGAAACACAGCCCACCTGCTGCATATGCTCTTCCTCACTCCAAAATTAGTTGGGGTATCAGACAGAAGGGAAATAACAGTAGGAGCAACTTTTGACTTGCAGGTAATAACAGACTCATCAAAACCAAGGCAAATAACACTATCATGGATAATTATACGAATCTAGTGTACCCCAGTAAAAATCACAAGAACACGTGAGTGTAATCTTTCTAAAAAATTGTTTCCCATTGAAATAAAAACATTAGGCTTCTAAATGGTAGTTTAAAATAAAGGCAATAATTTGTTTCCAGCTGGTACAATCATTTAATAAAATGCCTGCTGTGTCTCCAGGAATAATATTCTTCTTTCCTTGGCAACAAACATAATTACCCTGGTTTTGGACCACCAGTTAAGTCCATCCCCAAAGTGTTCTCACTCTAAGTACAAGACATTCAAGAAGAATAATTTGCCATATGGAAGATAAGGAATTTAAATACGCATCCTGAAATGTGCAAATGATTTTTGGGAAAAAATTATCTAGCAGAAGGTTGAAGTCACTTCACTATTATAATTATTCATCTAATGTTTTAATAATAAAGTAAAAAAAGCGATCTCGTTTTCTTCTCAACCAAATCCAAACTCCATACTTTGTAGGTGTTAAAATTAGCACCTTTGAGCTGCAAGGAGGTAAGGAAACGAGACAGCTTCCAAACAGCACTAGATTGGATGCAAATGCTACCTGGAGCTGCAGTTAATTATCTGGCTGATGTTAATTGGCCTTGTTTGTCAACAGACAAAGCAGAATGAGGTGCTAGGTGTGGCTGAAGGGTTAATGTAGTGCTGTTTTCAAGGCTGCTTTCATTAAAGATATCATTTACATAATGTAAATGTATAATAACTATTTCTCTTCTCCAGGCTCCAGAGCAAATACTTGAGTAATAAAACTAAAAGTGATTATATTGTTGCTTTTTTTCCTAAAGCACAAATAAGAGAAGGGAGAGGAATAAACCCATCTATGGCAGAATTGTCCCAGTGGTGCAGTACATTTTTCAACATTTTGATGAAGCAGTTTGTTTGGACAAAATAGCTGTGTGTTTATGAAATGATGTTATTTAGCACTTTAAGCCTGGAGCTGACATGTATTGTTCTCAAGCAGCGTGAGCAAATTTGAATAGTAAAAAGAACCCACTTGGTTTTCCTTTTCCCCGTGTACTTTTAAAAATCAAACAGAAGATAAGGAGAAATCCATCTGATGGCATTTCTTGGAGAATCAGTCAAAAGCAGCTTCATGCATGCATGCAGGGAGGTGTTCATAACTCAAGCACACGTGCCTACCAAAGGGAACACACCAGTGTAAGGAGGATGGGAATAGCTATAGGTACTGCAATTTAGCAAGACAAGAACCTCATGAGGTTCCACAAGGCCAAGCACAAGGTCCTGCGCCTGGGTCAGGGCAAGCCCCAGTAACAATCCAGGCTGGGGGATGAAGGGATTGAGAGCAGCCCTGTGGAAGAGGGTTTTGGGATACTGGTGGACATGACCTGGCAACACGCACTCACAGCTCAGAAAGCCAACTGCATCAGAAGCAGTATGGCCAGCAGGGCGAGGGAGGGGATTATGCCCCTCTGCTCCGCTCTGGTGAGACCCCACCTAGCGTACTGCATCCAGCTCTGGGGTCCTCAGCACACAAGAGACATGGACCTGTTGGAGCAGGTCCAGAGATGGCCACAAAATCGACCAGAGGGCTGGAGCACCTCTCTGATAAGGAAAGGTTGAGAGAGTTGGGGTTCTTCAGCCTGGAGAAGAGAAGGCTCCATGGAGATCTTATTGTGGCCTTTCAGTACTTAAAAGGGGCTTTATAAGAAAGATGGAGACAGACTTTTTAGTAGGGCTTGTTGTGATAGGACAAGGGATAATGGTTTTAAACTAAAAGAGGGTTAGATTAAGACTAGATATATGGAAGACATTTTTTATGATGTGGGTGGTGAGACACTGGCACAGGTTGCCCAGAGAGTTGGTAGATGCCCCAACCCTGTCAGTGTTTAAGGTCAGCTTGGATGGGGCTTGGAGCAACCTGATCTAGTTGAAAATGTTCCTGCTCATTGCAGGGGGGCTGGACTAGATGGTCTTTGGAAGTCCATTCCAACACAAATGATTCTACGATTCTGTGAAGAAATTCATAGTTCTTGGCAAATGTATTCATCACGCCTCTAGGAGGAACAGAGCAGCAACATAAAAGTGTTGGTAAATAAAAACTTCAAGAAATTTTGTTGCACAACAAAGAACTGTACTGTAAAGTGGCATGTATATAACAATACAAAAACATATCAAAAACCTAGCTATTTATTACTGACTAAAGCTTACCAGGAAAAAAAAAAAAAAAGTTTTGTTCTGTCAACAGTAAAGCTCTTGATTAAATTACTGGTCTGGCTTTCCGTGTTCCTAGCAGTCTGAGAACAGTGACAACTTAAAAATTTGCATACATTTCCAAAAGTGAGTAGCATCTAGGTTGTCTCGCTACCCGCAGCGGAGACATATGCTTTTGCCAAAGCAGTGCTTACCCTCACAGCGTGTCAATGCTGCAGAAAGGCTGGTCCAAGTGAAGACTCACCGGAGAAAGGTAATGGTGCTCCAGCCCTAGCAGCACTCAACCAATGGTTGACTGGTGCTGCCCTTGCTGCCTTCTTAAAGGCTAATTACAGAAGGGACCTACCTGAGGTGGCCTGTGCTTCCTCTAGCCGGTCCACAGCAGTGCTTGTGAGCCGCAGCTGAGCATGGTGGTGGCCAAGCTAGCTGGGGGCTGTGGCACCTTGGAGCTCCAGGTACATCTGTCCAGCCAAGAACCTCACAGGAGACTACTCCAACCGCTTGAGCTTCAGCACTGGAAGTAATTTGGAGTACAGACGTTCCTCAAAACCTTGGGCAAGCTCACTGCAATCTCAGATGAAGAGTTACTTTCCATATTTAGAGTTGGAAAATATTCCAAAGAGGTATTTTCCACCTTTCCCCCCAAGTGTCTCCCACTCCTTCTCAAAATGAGCTTGTCACAGGCCTGTGCCCTTTACTTTCTTGCCCTTTAACAGGGATTTCACACACATGCCACCTTTTCCTATATTACTCAAACACACTCTTCCTTAAAGTGAATAGTATGCAGAAACTCCAATAGACATAACATGCAATAATCTTTAATTTAAGACAGAAAGGCCAGTAAGAAACATCAGACCCACAGTTCTGCTCATGCCCAGTGACTTTGTGTTCACCAATCCTTTTTAGATGAGAGCTGGCCAAATGGGAAATACTAATTTGGGCACAATTAAAACATTTCATGGGAATGTATCCATTTTGTCTAAATTCAGAGGAAATTATATAAAAATGTATATTCTTATAAAGGTCAAAATGTTTCCTTTTGACATTTAAGCTCTTTAGTATAAGTGACATATGATTGTGAGGGAATCACAACCAATTGTACTTTGTACATATGAAGAGGTCGTTCTTTTCCAGGGAGTTCTGAGACTAAATGGACAAGAAAAATAAACAGGGATATAACATCCAAACATAGGACTAGATTGTAATACTTTCACTCACATTAAAGAATACTTTTTAATATAAATAATCCCACTGATGGCAGGGCTACTGATGAAATAAAGGACCTTATTTGCCGAAGAAAGATGATGGTCTGGCTTAACCCGATCAAGCTTAGGAAAGGAAAATATCCCGTGCAACCTGTGATTTGAATATATTTGATGGCTGTACTTGTTTGCTACTTTTAGTTTCATCATAACCCCTAAAGATTCCACTTTGTATTTACTTTGGCCAACTTCAGCCAAAAGCCTGAGGTTTCATCCTTTCCTAATCGCTCACAAAGTGATGAGGCACAGCTGTTCAGATCTGTTTTCCAGAGTTTTGTTAGTCCTCCCTCTACAAAGTCCCTTCTGAATGTGATTGAGGAGAAATAATTGGAGTTAGATAACTTCAGGGAAACAAACTATTCTGGCTATCTACAACTTAGGATCATCCTACAGAAGTCACAATAAAAAAACCCAAGTGCTTAGGGAGAGAGGCATAGTGAAATTTAGCATTTGCAAGTAACTTTTCAGAGACTCTGGCATCCACTAAGTCTCTAATTCATCATAGGTTTAGAGCTGTTCCATAGCTTTTCACATCTAGAGATTTATAAGTACTGCCTTTGATGGGGTATCCCAGTCCAAGCCAGTGGCCCTTCTGGAGACTGACTGATCTCTTCCAGCAGCCTATTTTCTCTCACACTTGTACGGATTCAATGCTTGTGACAGCACTAGACTTACAGTTCTTGAATCCAAGCCTCCCTCTTTATGCACTGAACAGACATTGCTAGATCCAGCCTGCTTGCCTGCCTGGCCTGGAGGCAAGTGACATCCATTACAGCGATAATCCAGCTCTTTAAAGCATTCTTTACGCTTGCACGTAGTAGGAGGAAATACAAGCAAGTGATGAAGCCACCATGTCACTGTGACAACTCAAATCCTTGGCTCTGCTGGTGGGTTACCAAGCAAGTTCTAGTTGGTAAGGACTTTTGCTCAGTGGGAAGCAGGTATATACATCATTCATCTATTTCACAGGGGCCAACAGCTCTAACAGGGCAAACAAGCTACTGTAGCTGACATCCATCACATACAGACCTGGAACATACAGAGCATCTCCCATCTAAACTGCTCTTCCTCTGTTGGCCATGACTTACTACAGTCAGCACGCTTTCAGGGTAGGATTCCAACTTTGCTGACATCAGGGGTAAACAGGGCAGAGATTTCACCATCAGTGCTCAAACCCATGGAATTACCAAACACTCTGGGCTGGGGGGACCTCCCAGGGTCAGTTCAGCGAAGGGCCAGCTTTGAAGTCAGAGCTTGGTCAGCCTGAAATCTTGACTGGACTAGAAGAAGAGGAAAAATGGATTGTTTTGTCTTCCCGGAACAGGCTTCCAAATGAAGGCAACCTTTTTATTTTTTTATATATATATTTTTTATATATATATTTTTTTATATATTCGCTGTTATCTACTCTTAGGCATAAAGAGCCTTTCACTCCAAAATCACTCTTCCTCTTATTACAGCGCAGCCACCTCCTGAAACAAAATTTCCCCAGCCTGTTTCCTGCACACCGTCCTGCCTTCCACACTCCTCCAGAAGCTGCTCTTTCCCTCCAGCCCTCAGCAGCCCAGATCCTGCCTCTCCGCCTGCCCACGGCTGATTTCCTTCCCTGTCTCTGGCCACACGCCCAGCTCCTGCCCTGCCGCCCCCGGCTGCAGCAGCATCACTACAGAGCCTGAACTCACAGCGGATTTATTAGGCCAGCCTCTGCTCTGCTCCACATTCCACTTGTAATATTAGTGTGTCTCATTAGTGTGTGCACGTGGCCAGCTGAGAACCAAAGGAAACACAGAAATCACTCAGCACTCCCATTAACAGGCATTTTAAAATTTTGCTTTCAGGAGAGACTGAGGGGGGAGACTAAAGTATTTTATCTGTACCTAAAGAAATCAGTGGCAAAATTTGCCAGCTCTAATCT